>NC_066629.1:2200708-2500708 GCF_025201925.1 Gopherus flavomarginatus | reverse complement strand
ATATATGCAATATGTCTATGCATAGGTCAAATTCACCTTTTTTAATCTCTACATAGCACAGAAATTATATTGCATATATGTTGAGATCCTAGTAATATAATTTCAGTGCTAGATACATCATATATGTGATATAATGTATATATTAGATAGAATAAAATGGTGAATTTCCATTAATGCATCTATGTCATATTTGCAGTAAGTCATATTAACATTTTAATTTACACATATCACAAGATATAGTTCTATGTGCAATATAATTTGTCTGGGGTACATATGCAGTAATACAAAAATAAATATATATGCAATAATTCACATTCACTATTCTAATCTCTACACATGGCACAGAAATGGTTTTAGGTAGAATTATTTTTTATATAGATAACAGCAATACAATTTTTCTGTGCTCTCTCTCTATCATATGCAATATAATGTCTGGGCTATATAGATTAAACTAACAAATTTCTGTTGTTACACCTGTATGTCATATACGCAACCAATCATATTGAAATTTAACCTCTATGTCGTTCTAAGTGCAATAACATTTCTCTGGCATACAGAGAGGTGAAAATGGGCAATTTGAATGATTGATAAACCATAAATGTAGTACGTTAAATTCACAATTTTTTCCTTTGTAGTGCACAGAAGTTACATTGCAGATATGACATATACAGCATATGTGATTAATTAAATTCACTTTTTAAATCTCCATACAGTCAAGAGAAACTGTATTGCATGTCTAACATCTATAGTTTAGCAATCAGTCAAACCCTTCACTTTACGCTCTGATTTCCGGTGTAGCTAGCAGGTCAATACAGACTGATACAGAGAGCTGAATTCAAAGTGTTAAATCACCCCAGAGACAAACATTGCCAAACAGAGAAACATTTCAACTTATTCAAACAACTTGAAATCCAACTGTATTTACAAGCACAACTTAACACTTTCAGGTGAGCAACTGTAGTAAGACTGCAAAACACCCTGGTTCTTTGGGTGTTTTTTTTAAACCTAGAAAGAAAACCAAAAATCTTGATAAATTCCAAATGTGATGATACAAAATCAGGGATGGGGTGGGGAGACTGGTAAAAATACATGGGATATTTGGGGCAGGTTTTAAACCTAGGATTAATCCCCAGATCTCTGAGGTTAAAAATGTAGGCCCTAATCTTGAAAAATTAGGCAGGAGTTAACTTGAGTGCCCTGGGTAACACGTCCACTAAGCACATGCTAAGTATTTGCCATCTGGGAGATTTATAAACCTGTAAACCACATTGTAAATTAGCAGAATATGGGGCACTCATTCGAGCTTCATTTTCTAACCTGAACAGAAAAGCAAACCTTCGAGTTTCTAACTAAATGATACAAACCCCCACGAACTGACACTCTGCTAGGGGAGAATATATGGGATTTGGGTTTGGCGTTTAGGGTTTTTTTTAAACCAAATCTTGGAATGAAACAAATTAAGAGAAACAAACAACAGAAATCTGGATCTAGTTTTTGTTTTTTAGGCACGTCTCAGTTTTAAACCTAATTCAACATCAAAATCTTTGGACAGAGAAAAACAGAGGTTGGGAATGGAGGATCATGAGTAGAAGGCAAGGAATGGATGGAGGGTCTGAAGGATGAGAAAGAACTTGGTTATTAACAAACCAACCCTTGGCTGAAACTGTCCCCAGCCTAGTGCTGGGGCCTTTGGGCTGAGCCCAGCAGGTTGGTGGAGCTCTCAATGGATGTGCAGTTTAACAGGAGAACCACAAGATCCCATCTTAGGAACAGACACGAGCCTTTCCATGGCCCAGGGCTCACAATCTGTCCTCATTCTCCATGGCAGAGCAGAAGGGTCTACATGCCTGGATGGGAAAAATCACCAAGCTTGGCAGACACCTGGCCATGTTGTCCTCCTTCTTCTGGGGAACGTATCCCACTTTCGGCAGCGTCCTCGTGGAGCTGTCTCTCCAGGCGTGGATCTGAGACGGTGCTAGACTTCTTGGGCAGGTCAGTGAAGAGGTTTTTGAGATAGCTGTAGTAGCTGTCTTTGCTAGGTGGTAGGGGAGTTGTCTTCTCCTGGAGGGGAGCTGTTTGAGCCTTTGAAGCCACCTCTGGAAGAGGGGGAATGGCTGGTGCTGATTTCGGGGGCTCTCAGGACTCTTCATATTCCATTTCCCAGTCGTCTTCTCCTTGGGAAGCTGGGAGGTTGGGTTGGGAAGACGTGGCTTCCTCCAAGATACTCCCTCGGGCGGTGGACCCCTTGTAATCCCCCTCCCAACCTTCCCCCGTGGCTTTGGCTGGCTCACTTTCTTCTGCTCCAGAGTCCCGTCTCTCCGACCATCTCTTGGTCTCTGTGGTGCCCAATGGGTGGCCATCGTGTTTCCGCTTCCTGGGTGCATAACCTGAACCCTGGACCATTCCATGAACCCCCAAGTCCTGCCTTCTATGGGGTGGAGCCCACCTTGCCCCATGGCTTCCAGCGCCCCAAGGGCCAAATAAAATCTTTCTGCCCCCCTGTTCCCCAATTTTCCCCCCAGCCAAGGCAGACCCACGTTGATCCCATCTTGGAAAGGAGTTCTGCCAATTGGCACGGCCCCTGGATATCTCTGGGGAACGAGTGCTGCTCTGCCCCATGGATCCAGACCCACAGAAGCCCACCGAAGGTGGCTGGGTGACACTGGGCTGCAGGGGATTGGCACAAGGCCACTGGGGGCTGCAGCAGTAATGTGGCTGGCACCTGCTGCCTATCGCATGTGGCGTAGTTCCACCATGGCCTCCAACCAGTAGCCCTTGGCCATCAGAGAAGGGCACCAGGCTCCTGGGCACGGAAGCCCCCAGGAGTGCCTGGTTGAGCAGGAAGGTGAGAGAATCCAGCCGGATAGGCACTGTGATGGAAGACAGGCCCCTGGTGGATGGGTGATCCAGGATCCAAAGTGTGGCAGAGATGGGGAGGGGGTTGGAGGGCAGAACGGGCATCGTCTCCACCATGGCCTGGTCCGAGGTGGGTGGTCCTGTGGGGCTGGGCTCTCTGGGCTGGAGGGAGCTGTGGGGGGAACAGAAAAGAGGGTAATAGAAAGAGCGATATCACCCCCTCCAACAGATGGGAATTCTGGAGACGGGATTGCGGCTATGGGGTGAAATGGGTGTCTGTAGAGAAAGGGGCAGTGGTCTGTATGGGGGTTTGTGGGGCATATGAATTTGGCAGGGGGCTGTCTCTGTGGGGAAGGCGAGAGTCTGAGTATGTGTAGGATTGGGGATGGCTGTGTGGATAGGGTGGGGTTTCCCTGTGGGGACTGCGGAGGAGGCTGGTCCTGACTAAGGGGGCTGACAGATGGGGTGTTTGTGGGAGGAGGTGTCCTGGCTTGGTGGGGCTGGAGGAGGAGAGTCTATGAAGCTGGAAGGGGAGTTCCCATGTGGGGCAGGGGGTCTATGGGGCTGGATGGGGGTTCTGATGACAGGCAGGAATGTCTCTGGGAATGGAGGAGAGGGTTCCATGGAGAGTAGGTGGTCCATGGTTGGGGGGTCTATGGCATGGAGGAAGGGGGGGTCCTGTGCAGGGCAGGGAGTTCCTGGCTGGGGCTGTATGGGGCTGGAGAGGGGTCATGTGGTCTATGGTCGGGGGAGTCTATGTGGTGGAGGAGGGGATCCTGTTGAGGCCTGGGGGTTTATGGGGTAGAGGGGGGGTCCCAGGAGGGACTGAAAATTCCTGGCTGGGGGTTCTCATGAGGCACGGGAGGGTTATTGGGTGCAGGGGGCCCCATAGGTGACTTGGAGGGTTATGGGGGGGGTCCCAGGAGGGACTGAAGATTCCCTGGCTGGGGGTTCTCATGGGGCACTGGAGGGCTATTGGGTGCAGGGGGTCCCATAGGTGACTTGTGGGGTTATGGGGGGGTCCCAGGAGGGACTGAAGATTCCCTGGCTGGGGGTTCTCATGGGGCACTGGAGGGCTATTGGGTGCAGGGGGTCCCATAGGTGACTTGGGGGACTATGGGGGTAGGTTCCAGGAGGGACTGAAGATTCCCTGGCTGGGGGTTCTCATGGGGCACTGGAGGGCTATTGGGTGCAGGGGGTCCCATAGGTGACCTGTGGGGTTATGGGGGGGGGGTCCCAGGAGGGACTGAAGAGTCCCTGGCTGGGGGTTCTCATGGGGCACTAGAGGGCTATTGGGTGCAGGGGGTCCCATAGGCGATGTGGGGGTTTATGGTGTGGAGGGGGGTCCCAGGATGGACTAGAGGACCTGGCTGGGCTGCTCCATGGGATGCCAGGGGTCTATGGGTTGGAGGGGGTCATGGAGCACCAGGGGTTTATTGGGTGCAGGAGCCCGTAGGTGGCTCTGGGATGGAGGGGAGGGCAGCGCCCCTCACCCCTCGCTCTCGGCGGCCTCGCTCGGTTTCTCCATGGTCGCTGATGCCGCAACACCGCACACAGCAGAAACTCGCTCACAGGGCGGGGCTGGGACAGGGGTGTGGTCATCGGGGAAAGGGGCGGGGCCTATGCAGATTCGGCTCCGTTCTGCTTCCCGGCCCTGTCCTGGGGCGGGGGGCAGACTGCACCACGTTGATGGGGGGGGGAGGGGACTGCACCACCCGGCTCACACCCTGGGGGGGAGCGGGACTGCAATACTCAGCTGACACGTTGAGTGGGCGGGGAGTGGTCTTGCACCACTCAGCTCACACGCTGTGGGGGTGAGGGGAAGCACAGTAGCCGTTCACCGGGCTCTCCGGAGCAAGCCATATGGCCCGGAGGGGGTGGGGGACTGCGACAGAAGGAGCATGCCGCCCTAGGGGCTGGGGTTCACCCGCTGCCCCCCACACACACACCACCGGTGGCAGAGATCGAGGCCCCGTCGGGCCAGGCGCTGCCTCCCCCCACACCCCCGGCTGCCAAGATTGGGGCCCCGTGGGGACAGGCGCTGCGCACGCACACACGGCGACTGAGTTTGGGGCCCCGTTGGGCCGGGTACCCCCCGCACACCCCCAGTGGCCAAGATTGAGGCCCCGTTGGGCTGGGCGCTGCCCCCAAACCCCGCCTGCAGCCAAGATTGGGGCCCGTGGGGCTGGGCGCTGCACACGCACACCTGGCAACCAAGTTTGGGGCCCCGAGGGGCCGGGCACTGCCCCCACACACCCCCATCATGCCGGGCACTGCCCCCACAGACTTGGCGACTGAGTTTGGCGCCTCGTCGGGCTGGGCGCTGCCTCCCCACGCTTCCGGCCCCGTCGAGCCGGGCACTGCCCCCACACACTTGGCGACTGAGATTGGCGCCTCGTCAGGCCGGGCGCTGCCCACGCACACACGATGGCCGAGATTAGGGCCCCATTGGGCCGGGCGCTGTCCGCAGACACCCGACGGCCGAGATCAGGGCCCCGTGGGGCTGGGCGCTGCCCACACACACAGGGGCCAAGATCAGCAACAAAAATAATGAAAGGTCTAGAAGACATGAGCTGTGGGGGAAGATTGAAAACACTGGGTTTGTTTAGTCTGGAGAAGAGAAGACTGAGGGGGACATAAGTCTTCAAGTACATAAAACACAGTCATAAGGAGGAGGGTGATAGATTGTTTTCCTTAACCACTAAGGACAGAGCAAGCAGTAATGAGCTCAGAAACTTCAGCAAGAGAGGTTTAGGCTGGCCATTAGGAAAAACTTCCTAACTGTCAGAGTACTTAAGAAGTGGAACAAATTAGCTAGGAAAGTTACAGAATCTCACTGAAAAAAAAAATCTCACACTTGGAAAGGCAACTCCCATCTTTTCATGTATTTATACCTACTCCTGTATTTTCCACTCCATGCACCTAATGAAGTGGGTTCTAGCCCACAAAACCTTATGCTCAAATAAATTTGTTAGTCTCTAAGGTGGCCGTTGTTTTGGCTGATACAGACTAACATGGCAACCCCTCTGAAACCGATTCTCACTGGAGGTTTAAGAGCAGGTTGGACAAACACCTCTTGAGGATGGGCTAGCTCAGTAGTTCTCCAACTTTTGTACTGGTGACCCCTTTCACATAGGAAGCTTTGGAGTGCAACCCCCCCTTATATTAAAAGAAGTGGTTTTAATTTATATTTAACACTATTATAAATGCTGGAGGCAAAGCAGGGCTTGGGGTGGAGACTGACAGCTCATGACCCCCCCTGTAATAAACTCAGGACCCCCAGAGGGGTCCCAACCCCCAGTTTGAGAACCCCTGGTTTAGATAATACTAAGTTCTGCTTCAGGGCAAGGGACTGGACTAGAGACCTCTCAACATCCCTTCCTGTCCATGGCACAATCCTGCTCGCGCCCCCTCCCCCGCAACAGGATAGAGCAGAATTCAGTGGGGTTCAGAGCCAGGCTACGAGACCGAGTAGGGGGCCTGGAAAAATCCCCATGAAAAGGGTTACTTTTTAGTTTGAGGCCAGGTCGACACTATACACTGCTACCACCACAGCCCTGTAGGTCAGGGGTGCTGGAAAATATCCATAGTGCAGATGCGGTTAGATTGTCTCTGCCCTAGCTGGTTTCGTTTGGGTGTACGCACAATAAGCTGGCCTGATGAGAGTGCAGCAGTGGCAGTCTAAGCTGCAGGCACACGAGGAGTGCTTTCCTGGTAACGTCCTGTACCACCCTGCCTACCTGTGTCAGTGCTCCACAGACAGACATGGCCTTAGAGAGGGGATCTTACTTCTCATCATGGACACGTCTAGCGAAGGGAGATCAGAAATGGCCAGCCTGCATGCCTCCCACAAAACAAAGTGGGAATTTGAGAACCGCTCAAAGGACATTTTCCTACCAATGTGACTAGACTGTGGAACTCTCTGCCTCAGGAAGTCGGACCAAGATTAGCAAGATCCCAAAAGAAATGGGACATTTTATCCCCAAAGCTATCTAGAGTTTTAATGTTAATTAGTTTTGGAAAGGTGATCAAATGAAACCTGTCAGGTTGAAGTGAACAGCTAGTGATCAATTAGAAAACTATGATGTCAGGGGTGGATTATCCCTCATTTGCTTATGGTGGCATTTCTTGCCCCTTCCTCTGAAGCAGCTGCTCTGGTCCACTGTCAGACAGGATACCAAACTAGATTGACGCCGGAGCCGGCCCAGTCTGGCAAATTCTTTATTCCCACCCTTTTTCTTTCTGTTTTTAACAGCAGAGGAGACCTTGTCCTTGTGTCAGAGCTGCTGCTTAGGCAGAGACGCACGACTTTCACTTTCTAGTTCTTGGGCTGTTAAAAATAAAGCCAGCCAACCTGGCAGCCCTGGGGCTAGTTTCCAGTCACATTTCTGGTTAGTGATCTTGAGTTCCCCTCCCCACGGCGAGAAGAGCCCACACACTAGTAATAAAAGCTCCAGCAGCTTGAATTCAATAGAGAAGACACACAAATATTTACAAAGACTCTTCCTCTGCCCCAGTGGTTTGGGATGTTTTCTGATAGGGCTCCTGGTTGTGAGTAGGGCTGTGAGCTTGGGAGTGTGACCACAGATTGTGTCCTTCCAGCACCCTTCCAGATGCTTCCAGCGAAATGGGGACCCAAATCTAGAGCAACCCCAGTGGGAAAAGAGAGAGAGTTCTGGCAGCCCAGCAGCCTTAGCCACACAAAGTGGTTTAGAGGCTGTGCTGGGTGGACAGTGCTGGGTTAGTGGCAGTGATCAGGGAGGATGGGCTGTGTCTGAGGAAGGGCTGCCGGTGGCGTGATGGGCACTGGTGTGTGTGTCGGAGGAGGAGGGAGATACATTGGCATGCACAATACGTAGGCAACGACAGACATTCAGGGGCTCCGTTGCAATGCTCTTTACAAGCCAGAGCCCAAGTCAGCTGGGATACAGTAAGATAAAATCCACAGTAAAACCAATATCCTCCTGTTTCCAGGCCAGCTCTTCAGGGAGGTGGCTGACTACCGGATGGTGTGGCCACGCTGCCATTCCAGAGGCTCAGCCTTGCGTCCATGCCCTGCAACGGCTACAGCCAGTACTGCTTGCTGCAGGTGAGAGGCAGCTGGGGTTGCCGGCAGAGCCCGGCTTGTCTCCTCTTGTAGCTCGGGTCATGGTAGTCCCACTCCAGCCCTCCCAAGGCCTGTGGGCACTTCCCCACCATGCCAGCACCCGCCTTGCTGTCCGATGACACAACCCGCAGTGAGACGCCTGTGGGAGACAAGGTGGAGATGCCAGAAAGGCAGGTGGGCAGCCACCCCCCTCCCCTAGTTCTCATCCCTCCCAGCTTGGGCTGTAGGCAAAGGGTGGGGCCCGCACAGCATTGATGCTGGCAATTACAGCTGTGCTAGCTAGGACAGGCAGACAGCAAGAGAGTCACACCCTGTCCTGAGCAACACACATTACATCGGCGAAAGTGGTACTGCAGACAAGCCCTTAGATACCCAAGTCCACAGGATCCCTTTAAATCCAACACAGGCAGACAAGGAGCATTTAAGAGTCAAAATCCCCATCTCCTCTCTTGCCCCAAAGAGGAGAGATTCTGCCAAGCCCGACACTGGCTGGCACAGCTCTTGCAGGACTCCAGCCCCAGCCAATGAGCTGGGCTCATGGGGGAAGACAGCCCGCCAGGAGGCCAGACAGCATCCGCCCATGGGCTAGGAAGACCCAAGCCTGCTAGCTCCCAGGCGAGCCCCTTTCCCCACCCCCAGCTCAGGGCTGGTGAGCAGCTCACCGACACTTGCTCCAAAGTCTCTGTCCATGCCTGGCGGTGAAGTCGGCAGAGTTCAGTGAGGCCGTCTCCTCATCCCCCTGCCAGATGCTGCTGCCACCATACTTAAAAGGCACTGAGCCCATGGGAGTGGGGAAGGTGGGGTGGGTGGTGCAAGCCTCTCTCTGGGGGAACGTCCCCTGTGGGGTGACCTGCCGCGGGAGCAGATGGGATGTAAGATACAGCTCTGGGGCCAGGACAGCATGGCTGGGAAGTGAAGGCCCGGTGCCTTGAAGAGACCCAGCACCCCCCAGCTCTGGAGCAAATGGCAGTGGTCCCTGGGGGCAGATGCAGAGTGCTCCCCATGCACCCCTCTATCCAGCAGCCAGTACATGCATGTGCCCAGTCCCACCCTCCAGCCAGCAACTCAGGGGAACATGTTCTGGGGAGACAGGCAGTGTCTGGATTAGATTACAGCCAGGACCCCAAGGAGGGTTGGGGTGGGGAAGATGCCAAAAGACAGCCCACCTGCCATCTCAGTACTGAGCAACCCACCTCCATGAGCCTGTGCAGACAGGGGGCAGGTCAGCAGCTGCCCTGTCTGCTGCCCCCTTCCCCCATGACAGGTATCCTCAGGGCAGGCGCAGAAATAGTCAACCACTTCCCATAACCCAAGACCAATAGGACACTCCACAAAACGCAAAGGGCACATTCCAAATGGATGAAGAAACGCCACCCCCCCCCTCCCAACAGCCAACTGGCCTGTGCTACTCATTGCCACAGGATGTCGTGGAAGCCAAGAGCGAGGTGCAGTTCGGAGAGGGAGCAGAGTGCAAGAGCGAGGTGCAATTTGGAGAGGGAGCAGGGGTTTGCATGGACACAAGACTAGCCAGACGTTGCACAGCAACGACTTAGACTGCAAACCCTTTGGGGCAGGGATCTCTGCATGGCACCACAGGGCCCTGGCCCATGACTGGGGTTCTCAGGTGTTACAATGCTGGGAAGGGCTGGAAGCCTGATGCTTTAGGGCTTGGCTGAGTTTGGGAGGAGACTCCCTGGGGTCAGATTAGCCCACTGCTACTCCCACAGGGGGTCTGGCACCTTCCTCCAAAGCAGTTGAGGCTGCCACTGTCAGAGCAGGGCCCCTGAGCCAGACAGACCCCAGAGGGAGAGGCTGGCATTTACCACCTGAGGCCGAGTTCTGCCAGCTTCCTTCGCTACCCCGCCCACCCCAGCTTTAACAGCTGCTAAGCCTCCTCCCCTGCAGCCAGGAAAAGCCAAGCTTCAGGGTTCCCAGAGGGTCCCCAAGCAGCCAGCCCCCTGCCCTCACCCCAGGTTCTGAGACAGGGGGCTTACACCCCAAATGGCATTGGGGCTGCCCCTGGGTCAGCCCACCAGCAGGGGGCAGTGCTAGCCACAGCCAGGGAACCAAAGGGAGCAGGGCTGGTACCCGACAGATGTGGGAGGCTGGGAGCAGCTACCCCAAGGATGGGCTGGGGGTGGAACTGAGACAGGACCCAGGCAGCACCCTGGGATGTGGGCCCAGGAAGGGGAGCTGCAGAATAGACAGGAGCTAGGCTGTGCAATCCCTGCTCCCCAGTGGTTACTTACCCCAGAGCCCAAGGCCATGGCAGGGGACATGCATCTGGGTCACTGGAAGAGACAGTCCCTTGAGATGCCCTGATCAGCCCTTTGCTGAGCCTGGCTGCAGCAGGTTTCCAGGAGGCCTCCTAGAATTGCAGGGCAGCCTCTGGGAGCACCCAGCCCTTCCTCAGAGCAGGGAGTGCTGCCCCTGAGACCTACAGCAGGGCCTGGGCCATGGGAGCAGACACTGCCCTAGCTAAAACCTCTCCAATGCATCATCAGGGATCTACAACCCATCCTGGACAATGATCCCACACTTTCACAGGCCTTGGGTGGCAGGCCAGTCCTCGCCCACAGGCAACCTGCCAACCTGAAACATATTCTCACCAGTAACTACACACCGCACCATAGTAACTCTAGCTCAGGAACCAATCCATGCAACAAACCTCGATGCCAACTCTGCCCACATATCTACACCAGCGACACCATCACAGGACCTAACCAGATCAGCCACACCATCACCGGTTCATTCACCTGCACATCCACTAATGTAATATACGCCATCATATGCCAGCAATGCCCCTCTGCTATGTACATCGGCCAAACTGGACAGTCGTACGGAAAAGGATAAACGGACACAAATCAGATATTAGGAATGGCAATATACAAAAACCTGTAGGAGAACACTTCAACCTCCCTGGCCACACTATAACAGACCTTAAGGTGGCCATCCTGCAGCAAAAAAACTTTAGGACCAGACTTCAAAGAGAAACTGCTGAGCTTCAGTTCATCTGCAAATTTGACACCATCAGCTCAGGATTAAAGAAAGACTGTGAATGGCTTGCCAATTACAGAACCAGTTTCTCCTCCCTTGGTTTTCACACCTTAACTGCTAGAACAGGGCCTCATCCTCCCTAAGTGAACTACCTCATTATCTCTAGCTTGCCTGCATATATATACCTGCCCCTGGAAATTTCCACTACATGCATCTGGCGAAGTGGGTATTCACCCACGAAAGCTCATACTCCAAAACGTCTGTTAGTCTATAAGATGCCACAGGATTCTTTGCTGCTTTTACATATTCAGACTAACACAGCTACCCCTCTGATACTTGCCCTAGCTGGGAGGCTCTTGTCTCCCAGCAACCTCTGCCAGTGCAGCCACCTCCCCTTCTGACAGGCAGCAAGCCAGTGGAGCAGGAGAAGAGCAGAACCACACAGGGGATGAGCAGGCAGAATAAGGGCTGCAGGGCCCCCAGGAGCACAACTCCCCCCTCCCCAGCTGGGCTAGGAGCAGCCCTTCCAGGAACCATCCTGCTACAGGCCTGGTTGAATCTGGCCAGGCCTGTGCAGGGGAACAAATGGCTGTGAGCTGGGAGGGGCCAGCGGTGCACCAGAGGCCTGAGGACCTGCACCTGGGGAGGGGGCGACCATCTGAGGAGCTGCAGCTGCCTGCAGTTTGTCACCCCCAGAGAAGCAGGGACAGGTACCCGGTATGTGTGGGGCAGCTCCTAGGTTTGGGTTCCCCCTGCAGATGTGAGCAGAGGGCAAAGTATCCTCAGTCAACGCAGAGCCCTACTCCCACAGCCGCTGAGATCCTTACCCGTGAGTAGCCCTGGGGGAAGGGGGATGCCCCTGTCCCAAGTGGCTCTACCACAGGAAGGGGAGAGCTCACAGCGTTCTATAGGGGAGAAAGGGCCATGTTTAACCCTGGCTGCTCCCGGGGCACATACAGGCCTGCCCTGCTCGCTGGCTGGAGTCCCACTGCAGGCATCTCTGCCCTGACCTTAAAGTACCTTCAGTTCTTAAAGGACTGGCCAGTGCTGAGCCATCCCACTGCTTGGCTAGAGCTTTCCAGGACATCCATACTCCCGGCCCCCTGGGGATGTGTGTGACAGAGGGGCACCCCAGGGTCCCTGGCTGTTCTGCAGAGCAGCTGTGGGTTATGCCCATCTGGGGCCTGGCCCTGAGTGCCATGCTGGGTGTGTGCTGCAGGACCAAACCCAATCCCTTTGCTGCTGGGACAGGACCTGGCTTGGTTCTCACTTGCCTGATCATAGAATATCAGGGTTGGAAGGGACCTCAGGAGGTCATCCAGTCCAACCTCCTGCTCAAAGCAAGACCAATCCCCAACTAAATCATTTTTCTTCTATCTGATTCTATCCTTAAGGACTATAACATTATACCAAGGGCAATGCAAAGTTTCTACATGAGGCTTTGATACAAAGTTTTCATAGAATCATAGAATATCAGGGTTGGAAGGGTCCTCAGGAGGTATCTAGTCCAACCCCCTGCTCAAAGCAGGATCAACCCCAACTAAATCATCCCAGATAGGAAAAACCTCTAAGGAAGGAGATTCCACCACCTCCCTAGGGAACCCATTCCAGTGCTTCACCACTCTTTTAGTGAAAAAGTTTTTCCTAATATCCGACTAAACCTTCCCCACTGCAACTTGAGACCATTACTCCTTGTTCTGTCATCTGGTACCACTGAGAACAGTCTAGATCCATCCTCTTTGGAACCCCCTTTCAGATAGTTGAAAGCGGCTATCAAATCCCCCCTCATTCTTCCCTTCTGCAGAGTAAACAATCCCAGTTCCCTCAGCCTCTCCTCATAAGTCATGTGCTCCAGCCCCCTAATCATTCTTGTTGTCCTCTGCTGGACTCTTTCCAATTTTTCCACATCTTTCTTGTAGTGTGGAGCCCAAAACTGGACACAGTAAGATGAGGCCTCACCAGTGCTGAATAGAGGGGAATGATCACATCCCTCGATCTGCGGGCAATGCCCCTACATATGCAGCCCAAAATGCCATTAGCCTTCTTGGCAACAGGGGCACACTGCTGACTCATATCCAGCTTCTCGTCCACTGTAACCCCTAGGTCCTTTTCTGCAGAACTGTTTCCTAGCCACTCGGTTCCTAGTCGGTAGCAGTGCATGGGATTCTTACATCCTAAGTGCAGGACTCTGCACTTGTCCTTGTTGAACCTCTGTGATGAACTGGGACTATTCTTAATGTGGTCTGTGAATGCTGAGTGGGGAGTGTTGTCCTGGGAGGCTGGTCTACATTGGGGGATGGGAGACTGGCCTGGAGGGAGACTACCTGAGCATGTAACATGAGAACCCAGGAAGGGGTTAGAGGCCAGGTGACACCTTTGCCTGGGAACTGAACAAAGGCTGAGTGAGAGGCTGGGGGGAGTTTTTCAGTTTGGAGCTGGCTGGGAAATGGAGAGTGGCACCTGATGGGGCTCGGGCCTCTCAACGGGGCTGTGACCTCCCTGGGGCCCCAGATGGACCTAACTAAAGGGGGTCCTGTTGTCTGTACCCACAAGACCTGTTTTGAACTATGTTCATGTCATCTAAATAAACCTCTGTTTTACTGGCTGGCTGAGAGTCACGTCTGACTGCAAAGTGGGGGTGCAGGACCCTGTGGCTTCCCCAGGACCCTGCCTGGGCGGACTCGCTGGGGGAAGCGCACGGAGGGGCAGAGGATGCTGAATGCTCCTAGGAGTGACCCAGGAGGTGAAGCCATGTGAGCTTCTTGCCCTGAAGACAGTCTGCTCCGAGGGAGAGGAGGCTCCCCAAAGTCCTGACTGGCTTTGTGGGGAGCAGTTTCAGAGCATCGCCCAGGGACTCCGTGACAACCTCATCAGATTTCTTTTGGCTTAGTCCTCTAATCTGTCTGGGTCCTTCTATACCTATCCCTACCCTCCAGTGTATCTACCACTCCTCCCAGTTTAATGTCATCTGCAAACTTGCTGAGGCTGCAATCCGTGCCATCCTCCAGATCATTAATGAAGATATGCCTGTAGGACAGCACAGCATAAGAATGGCCACACTGGGTGAGACCAATGGTCCATTCAGCCCAGTATTCTGTCTACCAACAGTAGCCAGTGCTAGATGCTTCAGAGGAAATGAACAGAACAGGGGAATTATCTAGTGATCCATCCCCTGTTGCCCACTCCCAGCTTCTGGCAGCCAGAGTTTTAGGGACACCCAGAGCATGAGGTGGCATCACTGACCATCTTGGTGAATAGCCATTAATAGACCTGTCCACCATGAACTTACCTAGTTCTTTTATTAACCCAGTTATACTTTTGCCCTTCACAACTTCCCTTGGCAAGGAGTTCCACAGGTTGACTGTGTATTGTGTGAAGAAATACTTCCCTTTGTTTGTTTTAAACCTGCTGCCTGTTAATTTCATTGGGTGACCCCTGGTTCTTGTATTATGTGATGGGGTAAAAATACTTCCTTATTCACTTTCTCCACACTGTTCATAATTTTATAGACCTCTAGCATATGCCCCCTTAGTCATCTCTTTTCCAAGCCATACAGTCCCAGTCTTATTAATCCCTTTTCATAGAGAAGCTGTTCCATACCCCAATTTTTACAGAGCAACCAAAACTGCATGCCTATTCAAGATGTGGGTGTACCATGGATTTATTTACTGGCATTATGATATTTTCTGTCTTATTATCTAGCACGTCCCTAATTGTTCCTGACATTCTGTTTGCTTTCTTGACTCCTGCTGCATGCTGAGTGGATGTTTTCAGAGAACTAGCCACAAAGACTCCAAGATCTCTTTCTTGAGCGGTAACAGCTAATGTAGACCCATCATTTTATATGTACAGTTGGGATTTTTCCAGTGTGCATTCCTTTGCATTTATCAGCACTGAATGTCATCTGTTGTGTTACCCAGTCACGTGAGGTCCCTTTGTAACTCCTCGAAGTTGACTTTGGACTTGACTAACTTGAGTAACTTTGTATCATCTGCAGCCTACCCCAGTTGACTGTTTACCCCCTTTTCCAGATCATTGATAGCTATGTGAACAGCACTGGTCCCAGTGCAGAGCCCTGGGGATCTGTCCCCTTGCATGTGAATGAATGATAGATAGATAGACTGGTGGCCTGCTCCAGGGCAGGCCAGCACTCCCTGGCTGGCACAAGAAGAGCTGGTGTACAAAGGGTTAAAGCAGCCAGCTCTCCCCAGGCAAAGCATGGAGGGATTTGCACTCACATCCCCAGTGATTCCTTCAGCCCCCTCCCCCCAGCCACAGGAACAGACCCATGGGAGGGTGAACGGTGCCACTGGGTTCTGAACTCTGGGCAGGGCCCATTGCTCATCTCATTAAGCATCAACATAGCAGTAGGGCCAGCAAAACCATGGTGTAACTGAGGGGGAAACTGAGGCACAGCCCCTCTATGCAGCAGGCTGTTTGGCAAGATGCCCACTCTAGGGCTAGGTGTCTGCCGTTAGGCACTCAGCTCTCACAGGGGCAGCCAGGGTGGCAGAGGTAGAGAGCCTGGCATAGGGAGGGCTCAGCCAGACCCTTGCAGGGAGGTTTGTAGTTGTTCTCCTTAGTACATCTCCCAGGCTGGTAGCCTGTGGCAGCTGGGTGCACAGACACAGCCATGCCCTGCAGACCACCCCAGTGCGAAGAGCAGGACCCAGGAGTCCTGATTCCCAGCCAAAAGGCACCCCAGCTCTCCGCCAGCGGAACCCCCTTTGTTCCTGCACAGGAGCACAGCAGAGAGCATGGGGCAGCTGGACTGTGCTGCCATGGAAAGGCCTAATTTGAGAGGTGCTGGTCCTCACAGGTGGGTGCTCAGCACTGCTGAGTCCAGCCCTAAGGGACGCCCATGCCAGTAGCCGTGTGTTTTGCAGTGACAGCTAGAAGCCTCCTTCAGGAGTCCAGCCCCCTTCAGTGACCACAAGTCCCTGCCCCACAGCACTTACCCTCCAGCTCAGCTTCTGGCACTCATCGGCCAAAGGGGCAGCCAAACCCCACCTCTGTCCCACATGTGAACACTTGGCGGCTGCACCGGAGGCCTGGCCCCTGTGATTGTCTCTATCGTGGCTAGGGCTGAGCAAGCCTCTATTTGCCCTCAGCTGGTGTGGGATAGAGGGGGGCAGAAAATCCCAGAGCCAGGACTTTGGAAAACACTTTATTGTCACTTACCAACACAAAGCACAGCTGGAAGCCACCAACCTGCAGGCCTAAACCGCGGCTGTCCTGTGGCCATCTGGGGCCAGATTCACCAGCGTGGAGTACCCCCGCCCGGCCCAGAGCCAGCTCCAAGAGCCCCTTCCCCCGGCTAGAGCCCAGGGGGCCTGAGCAGGACTGGCCCTTGGCACAGCCCTTGGCTGCCTGTGGGGGGCAACGCCCTGGCAAGTCCAGCCTGCGAGCCAGCACCCGAGCCATCAGGCCAGGTCAGTGGTACTGAGTGACCAGCAGAGTGCGTGCAGCAAGGGGCGGCTGTCGAGAAGGGATGGCGAGCAGACAGGCCTGGGCTGCGGGTGCTGGGGCGGCGGGGGAGACAGGGCCAGCTGGCAGGGCCGCGGAGGGGACAGATACTGAAGAGTGGAAGCCGCCAGCTGCAGCAGATTGGGTGGCCAGGACGGGACTGGGAGCAGCTGCGTGCACTTGGGATGCACGGGAAGGGCCTGCTGGTGCTGCTCTGGCTGGGGGGGCAGCTGCTGAGGTGGGGCCTGCCAGTGCTGCCTTGACCAGGCTAGGAGCAGGGAGGTGCACTGGTGGCACAACTGAGGGGCCTGCGGCCAGCGGGTGGGGGAGGATGGGAGCTGGAGGGGAGGGGCCTGTGGCCAGCAGGTGGAGGAGGATGGGAGCTGGAGGGGTGGGTCCTGCGGCCAGCGGGTGGGGGAGGATGGGAGCTGGAGAGGAGGGTCCTGCGGCCAGCGGGTGGGGGAGGATGGGAGCTAGAGGGGTGGGTCCTGCGGCCAGCGAGTGGAGGAGGATGGGAGTTGGAGAGGTGGGTCCTGCGGCCAGTGGGTGGGGGAGGATGGGAGCTGGAGAGTAGGGGCCTGCGGCCAGCGGGTGGGGGAGGATGGGAGCTGGAGGGGTGGGTCCTGCGGCCAGCGGGTGGGGGAGGATGGGAGCTGGAGAGGAGGGTCCTGCGGCCAGCGGGTGGGGGAGGATGGGAGCTGGAGGGGTGAGGCCTGCGGCCAGCGGGTGGGGGAGGATGGGAGCTGGAGAAGTGGGTCCTGCGGCCAGCGGGTGGGGGAGGATGGGAGCTGGAGAGGTGGGTCCTGCGGCCAGCGGGTGGGGGAGGATGGGAGCTGGAGAGGAGGGTCCTGCGGCCAGCGGGTGGGGGAGGATGGGAGCTGGAGGGGTGAGGCCTGCGGCCAGCGGGTGGGGGAGGATGGGAGCTGGAGAAGTGGGTCCTGCGGCCAGCGGGTGGGGGAGGATGGGAGCTGGAGAGGTGGGTCCTGCGGCCAGCGGGTGGGGGAGGATGGGAGCTGGAGAGGTGGGTCCTGCGGCCAGCGGGTGCGGGAGGATGGGAGCTGGAGAGGTGGGTCCTGCGGCCAGCGGGTGGGGGAGGATGGGAGCTGGAGAGGTGGGTCCTGCGGCCAGCGGGTGCGGGAGGATGGGAGCTGGAAAGGAGGGTCCGGTGGCCAGCGGGTGGGGGAGGATGGGAGCTGGAGGGGTGAGGCCTGCGGCCAGCGGGTGGGGGAGGATGGGAGCTGGAGAAGTGGGTCCTGCGGCCAGCGGGTGGGGGAGGATGGGAGCTGGAGAGGAGGGTCCTGCGGCCAGCGGGTGGGGGAGGATGGGAGCTGGAGAGGTGGGTCCTGCGGCCAGCGGGTGCGGGAGGATGGGAGCTGGAGAGGTGGGTCCTGCGGCCAGCGGGTGGGGGAGGATGGGAGCTGGAGAGGTGGGGCCTGCGGCCAGTGGGAGGGCTGTGTGAGTGGGATGGAAGCGAGGGGGCACTGGGTCTCCAGGATCTGTTTTTGTGAGTTTAGTGCTGTGTCAAGGTCTCTCCCCTGAGATGGTGTTAGCGACTGCATGCTAGTGTGAAGGGATTCCTCTCGCAGCTTCTTCGGTAGCTGCAGGACGGGGCTCTCCAAGTCCTTCCTCTTCAGGCCAGCTGACGTGGTACCGTCGAGGGAGGATGGGAGGGTCAGAGGCTCCTCTAAGCAGGACACGGGGGTGCTGCTCATTCTCACAGGGTCACCCTCCAGTCCTGTGGAGAAGCAGAGACCGGGGTGAGGATCCAGAGCAGGAGCTAGCGATCGTGCGCGGACACAGGCTGGCTGTGTTACAACAACGCCTGCAGGCCCTAGGCAGGCTCAGGCCTGACTGAGCCGCCTGGGAACACAGCCTGTCCCACTGGGTTTACAGCCCTGGCACTTGGGTGCATCTGCTTTTGGACACCTGAGAAGTCAGGCCCCTGGGGTCTCGAGCTGGGCTTACAAGGCAGCCGAAGCCAGTGGCAGTTTTCGGATGGCACTGGCCTGAGTTTCCTGTCAGTCACAGGCAGAGGCAGGCAGGGGCAGCTCTAGGAATTTTGCTGCCCCAAGCACGGCAAGCAGGCTGCCTTCGGCGGCATGCCTGCGGGATGTCCCTGATCCCGCGGATTCGGTGGCGCGCCTGCGGGAGATCTGCCGAAGCGCGGGATCAGTGGACCCTCCGCAGGCATGCCGCCAAGGGCAACCTGCCTGCTGCCCTCGTGGCGACCGGCAGAGTGCCCCCTGTGGCTTGCTGTCCCAGGCACGCGCTTGGCATGCTGGTGACTGGAGCCGCCCCTGGAGGCAGGAGCAGGAGCTCAGCCTGCCATGTCCTGTCCCTTGCTGGGACATGGCCCCCTGCCTTCCTACAGCCACCTAACAAAGGCCCAGTTAAGTCAGGGGCTTCCCTCCCAGCTGGCAGCTTTGGCCAGTGCGCCATTAAAAGCCAGGCCCAGCTGGGGGTGGGGTTTCCAGGTGCAGTTCCCCGGGCTGATTTTGCTGGGGTGTCCTGCCCCTTGGAGCGCCCAGCCTCGCAGGTGAGATTTGATGGGGCACATGAGCAGACAGTCACAAGAATTGCCTCAGAGCAAGGCCCTGGGCCAGGCCTGGCTTCCCCCACTACTCCACAGGGGTCCCAGCTGCAGGGCCCACTTGCTCAGATCTTTGCCTGGGGCTGGCACTTCTCTGGGAGCCTGGTGTCAGTCAGTGCTCGTGGGACTGTCTGGGCTTGGTACGTACATGGCCAGAGTCTTCTGAGGAGAACAGCAGGCAGCCACCCCCGCCGTGCCAGCCATCTGTCCCTCCACATATTAATGCCAGGTCATAAAGGGCTTGTCTCCACTGAAAAGTTAATTCAGATTAAGGGTGGGTGCAAATTTAAGGCAGAATAGTTATTCTGGATTAGCTTCCCGTGTGAATGCTCTTATTCTGAATTGTGTAATTTATTCCAAGTTTAGCTTTGGAAGTGGATGAAGCTAACTGGTGATATAGCACCTCTAGGCCCACGGGTGGTCACGTCAGTCACTGCAGCCCAAGCAGACTTTCCTGTGAGCATGTGCGACTTGGGCCCATCCCCAGCACTGTGCAGGAGACCCCCAACCCCCTCCCGCCAGCCTAACAAGGCAAATTACCACCCACCTCCACATGTGTAGTTGGAGTCCCACTGGGGCCACCCAGGGGCAAGAGAATCCAGGACTTGCCGCAGGCTGGTGGCCATGGTACCACCTCGCTTCCTAGTGCCTGCCCAGCCTCGGAACCAGGGCATCTGCAAAGGGAAGGATTTCAGTGTTACTGTCTGGGTAACGAGGGCAGATTCCCGAGCTTGAGGGGAACCTCGCCCAGTCGATCTCGTCTCCTCCGCCTGCTGGAATGGCAAAAATGGCTGCAGGTCGAAGCTAGACACATTTAGATTAGAACAAGGTGTATGTTTTTGACTGTGAGGATTATTAACCATCGGAACCAAGGGTCGTAATGGATTCTCCATCACTGACCAGGTTCAAGTCCAGATTGGATGCTTTTCTTCTCACAAACACAAGAACCAGGGACACTCAGTGAAATTAATTGGCAGCAGGTTTAAAAACAAACAAAAGGAAACTCCTTGCCAGAGGATGTTGTGAAGGCCAAGACTATAACAGGGTTCAAAAAAGACCTAGATCAGTTCCTGGAGGACAGGTCCATCAATGGTCAGTGGCACAGCCCCATGCTCTGGGTGTCCCTAAAATTCTCACTGCCAGAAGCTGGGAATGGGCGACAGGGGATGGATCACTTGATAAGTTGCCCTGTTCAGTGGCACAGCCATCAATGGTCAGTGGCACAGCCCCATGCTCTGGGTGTCCCTAAAATTCTCACTGCCAGAAGCTGGGAATGGGCGACAGGGGATGGATCACTTGATAAGTTGCCCTGTTCTGTTCACTCCCTCTAGGGCACCTGGCATTGGCCACTGTCGGCAGACAGGACACTGGGCTCGATGGACCTTTGGTCTGACCCAGTCTGGCCATTCTTATGATCTGCTGTAGGAATTATTTCAAGGCAGGTCTCTTGAGGTCACAGATCACAGTGGTCCCTTCTGGCCTTGGAATCTAGGGATCTATTAACCCACGGAGGTTTCCATCCCGTGCCCATCACCATAGTATCGAGCTCCTTCCAGCCATGCGTTATGCCCCTGACCTCTCCCGGGGTTTAATGGCCTCTGTGTGGCGAGGGAGAGGAGACAATACTACTGACTCCCTGGCACATCTAGCAGCCCCAGCGGTGGCCCAAGGCCCGTCACAGACACAGCCCAGACAGTTCCTGCCCCAGGAAGCTCTGCGGACACACTGTGGAGGGTGACCAGGGAGAAAGGTGGCCAGCTGAGAGCCAGGGTCAGGAACCTGTTTTCCCCTCAGAGCCACAGGCCTCCTGTGCTTGGAACAGGAGAGACTGGGCCCTGGCTGGTGGGCCGGCCGGCACAGCAGGGCCAGTTCAATGCTGCGGCCTGGAGGACCAGGGACAGGAGACAGACTCGGCATTACGGTCCTGCTCCCCAGAGGTACCCTGCTGCTTGGCACCCATTGATTTTGGTGAGTGCTAAGTGCCTAAATGCCTCAGTGGGTCTGGGCCCGCAGCACCACCTCCTCTGCATGCAGCTGGCCTGGGAACCACGGTACCAGCCCCTGCTTTCCCCAAGGCACCGGGCCTGCAGGCAAAGAGATGTGGCATCATGAAAGCCGGTCTTAGACAGCCGCTAGGACGGACAAGCCAGCGGCCTGGCTAAGCCATTCCCACAAGGGAGGCCATCTGGCCCAATGCCCTGCAGCCCTTCCCAGGGTGGCTAGGCCCCAGACTTACCCTGGAGCTGGGTTCCAGCAGGTTGTCCCCATGCAAGCCCGAGACTGGGAGAAAAGCCACAGTTGCTGGGTTCTTGCCCAGCTGGCGGAGGCAGGCGCACAGTTCCTGGCCAATCTCCTGGTAGCGCTGGCAACTGTAGGGAGGCTCCATGGCATCCATCTTGTTCACACAGACAACGAGCTGCTTGGCCGGCAGATTGCAGGCCAAGAGGACCTGCTGGCAGGTGACAGCGCAGCTGGCCACATGCTGTCCCCCGGCCGCAGGGACCAGCAGCACGGCAGCGCTGGCCTGGGGGAGACGAGAACTGGTTAATGCCCAGAGCAACCCGAGTGTCACAGATGAGATACACACGAAGCCAGGGAACCACAGACATGAGCGCTGGGGTAACGCACAAGCTACGTAACAGCCGGCCTTCCAGAGCACAGGGCAGCCCACGCCCATTGGGGCCTCGCGCTGGGTGCGTGGCCCACACCCACTGGGGCTGGGTGCTTGATCTGGTGCCGGGCACGGCCACGGGGCAGGGAGGCAGGTGTAGGGATTCCGCTGCAGGGCAGGATGCAGATACCCTCTTTGGGGTGGGCTGGGGGTGCTGGGTGAGGGGCACAGTGACTAGGGGGGCAAACCCCTTCTTCCCCCAGAGAAGAGAAAAGGGAGGAAGGAGACAGGAATGAGGTGTGTGGCAGGGAGGAAGCAGTAGAGAAGCCAAGGGCCACCAGCCATGGCCTGACGACGCACCCTGCACATCAGCCCTGAACATTTACTTACTGCTAGGGCCACGTGCCCCGCGACCTCCCGGGGGGGAATTAAAGGGCAGCAGCAGAATTACCGTCAGCCAAGAGATGGCTGGTCAGACAAAAGGCACCATGGCCGAGCCCCCTTTTCGGCTGTGAGAGGTACCTGGGTGGCCACGGCCCAGCATCTGACCGAGCCTTGGCCAGCGTTCCGATAACCAGGACATTGACACAGGTTAAAGCGGGTTAGCGGCGGGAAGCATTTAAAGCAAGATCTAGAGTTTTGAGGCCGGAAGAGATGGTTAAATCTTCCCAGCCAGCCTCCTGCCGGAGACCCAGCCTTGACAGAGCCTCCAAGTGCTGGAAAACCACGCCCCTCACCCCCACAGCCCTGGGTGAGTTTCTATCCTGCTTCAGCACCCAGCCAGCTGATCCTGGGTTTGTCAGTGAGCTCCCCACCAACCAGCCAGCCCCAGCCATTCTGGTAATGCACCCTCCGGCCTGGCACTTACCGGAGCGCTGCCTGAGGACGGGTTACCGGGCAGCCCCCCAGGCTCCAGGGAATCGACAACAATGACCTCGTACTTTGGGGTCTTGAAGGGCTGCAGGAGGTGACTAGGGGCTGTGCCCTGTCGCTGCTCTGCTCTCGGCCTGTCCAGCATCCGGGCAGGCTTGGGGGGGCTCTTCCCTATCTGCATGGGGAGGACGCTGGTTACAGTTCTCGTAGAAGCCAATGAGAGCCACCTGTCTTAGATGAGGTGCTCGCAGAGTAACCAGCCACAGCAAACCTCAGCCTCCTTTCACTCCCCTGCCCATTACCCACCCCCTCCCCCGCATGCAGTAGACATGCCACCCATGGTGTCTCCATGCCAGGAGTCTCTGGGAATGGGGACCTTGTGGGTGTCCCAGAGACTGATCTCCTCGGGACAGTTGCCCTTTGTCTGATGCACTTGGCACAACCGGGAGGTTCTCTCACTATGGGACAGTGAGCTCACGCTGGGGCAGCTTGGCTGAAAAACACACAGACCCAGGAGGTGAAGACGTGTGAGCTTCTTTCCCTGAACAAGTCTGCTCCAAGGGAGAGGAGGCTCCCCAGAGTCCTGCCTGGCTTGGTGGGGAGCAGTTCCAGAGCATCGCCCGGTGATTCCAGCTGCCCAGAGAAGGGAGACCCCGGGTCACTCTGCCAGCAAGGGAGGGGCCTGTGGAAACACTTCTCTTTGACGTGGAGGCTGAGGCTCACTTTGCCTGTCCAGGCAGCAGCGAGGGGTCTAACCCCAGTCCTGCTGTTTGTGGGTCCACCATAGAACAGGTGTTAGGCCGAGGGACCTCATGGACTGTCTCATGGCAGAGCTCCTGCCCACACTGTCCAGCCCAGGCTCTGGGAGCGAGAGGTGGGGAACGGGGCTAAAGGACACTCGTCTGCCTGCGGACACCCCCTGGCCACGGTTACCTCTTTCTGGGGTATCGCCAGACTCTTCCAGCTGTCGCCCCCTTCGCAGAGCAGGCGTCTGGTCATGGTGGATTTCCCAGAGGCCTCGGGGCCGAGCACCAGGATCTGGAGCTGAGTCTGGCTCATGGGGCCACGGTGCAGCGGCTGCTGTTGTGGGGGAGGCAGGAAAGCGTCAGGGGGTGTCTGCACCCAGGGAGCTCGCAGGGCAAGCCACCAGCGGAGACGCTGGGACCCAACGAGGGGCAAGCCCTGGATTACATGGGCAGTGCAGCCATGCGGCGGAGGCTGGTCAGTCCCCACACAGGGGCTGGCTGCTCAGAGGCCTGCTGGTGCTGGTGCTAATGCCCTCAGAAAAGTGCCAAGGGGCCATGCCGCAGAGCTCACTGCATAACCGGGGTGCCATGCATCTCCCCGTTCCTTCCAGGAGCCCCTTCCCTGCCCCCTATTATTTCAGGGACTCCCCACTACTCACCCTGACAGGGGGCTGTGTGCTCCCTCCCATACCAGGCTCATGCCAGCAGCTGTCTGCACCCCCTTTCCCAGACCCGGGTGTCTGTGTGCACCCCCTTCACACCTTTCTGGGTCCCCCAGACCCCTTCTCTCCACATCAGCCTCCCCCAGCCAGAGCAGGGTGTGCCCAGGCCACACCCCCATTCCCCCACCCTGGGGAGATAAGCATTCAGTATGCGGGAGGATGGGCCAGCTACTGTTATCCTGCGAGGGGCTAATGGGTGCAATCAGCCAGTCTGAGCTCGGGGCAACTGCCCAGGGAGCTGGAGCTCTGGTGGGCTAAAGAGATGGCAGGGGCAGGGCTCCATGTGCCCCCAGAGCAGCCGGGGGTGCCTGGAACATTCCCTGACATTTCAGCATTGACTGAATTGCAGCCCAGCGGCCAGCTACACCAACAAGCCAGGGCGAGGCCTACACAAGCACAGCCCATGAGCCCCAGGCCCCTAATTCGCTCGCTCCAACCCCCTGCCCCTCACTAGGGGGGGCTGGGAGAGCAGAAGCCAGCTGGCCCCTCAGGAGAATCACCCCAGCCCATCCAGACTGGGGGCAGGGAATCCAGGCTGATCTCCCCCCAGCACCCAGCCCATCCCGCTGGCATCTTCCACAGCCACCTGGCTCCAGCCCTGCCAGTGTTACACAGTGTCCAGCGCCCCCCAAGACAAACTCAGGCCATGTGGGGCTGGAGCCTTCATGGGTTCAGCCCCCTGCGTGGAGCCAGCACCAGGCACCCCTACCAGGGCTGCTTCCTCCAGGGGAGCTTTTAAACCAGCTGGGGAGCAGGCAGCACCAGCCCTGCATTTCAGACCAGGCCCCTCCCAGAGGCCCCCAGCCAGCTGCCCTTACCTCTGTCCCAGAACTGACTCCAGACACAGCTGCCTAAAGCCTGCCCCAAGCTGCCTGCCACGTGTCTGGCCCCCAAGGCCTCCGCCCACTGTGTTAGCCACGCCCACAGCAGTGTAGCAGAGCCTGGAGAGCCAAAGCATGGCCCCATCCAGGCCTGGGCGGCAGGCAAGGGGATGTCAGAATCCCGGGGGCTAACATGGAGTCTCCCCTTTACACCAACCCCCGCACTCTGGGCCTGTCGCTCCTGTGCTCCCCCATGTGTCCCTGGCCCACCCGGCTCACCCCATGCTCAGCAGGATTCAGAGCTGTACGTCCCCATGGGCAGAGCAGAGGGATATCGGGACTCGTGGGGGTGTGGTACTCAGGCACTCTGAGAACAGCCAGCCCCCTCACTGAGCCAGGGGCTCCCCAGGGTCTCAAGCCTTTACTCTCAGGCCTTCTCTGCATGGGAAAGTGGCACCAGTTTGACCAATGGGGCAAACTGAAACCGGAGCAAAGCCCATGTGGATGCTCTGATTTGGGTTTCACAGGGGCTCGGGACAGACCAGTTCCAAACTCTTCCTACTTGATTTCAGTTAAACATCTTGGAGAGGCAGGGAAAGCTGCACAGGGTTCCTTCTTCCCCCCAGGATGGGTAGCTGAGTCCCTCTCCCGCTGGGAGCAGCAGGGGCCCCTAGTTCTTTCCCCCAGGAGCTGGGCTGTCACTGCTGGGGTGGGGTAGGTGCCCCCAGAGCAATTGGGCTTGCTATTATCACTCCATTGAGATTCACTGGGCCCTCCTCCCTGTTTGGGCTGTCCAAAGAGTCGGGCAGCATTGCTGCGTCAGTCACTTGGAGCAGCTCCACCCTCACAGTGATAGGCTCAGGCTCTCTGCAGACTCAGGCAGATGGGGGCTATGTTGGCCATGCTTGAGCCATTTTTCAAGCTTTTCTTCAAAACCACAAGCGCTCATCTGTACAGGGGAGAAGGGCACTGCCCCACCTTACAGGGGCATGGGTTTAAATCCAGGAGAGATGCTTAGCCAGTCAAGGGTGCTGGATAAATACCCTGGGTAGATACTTCTCCATTTCCTCCCATCCCTCCCTGCTTGGTGCCCAGGGACATGCGGAGTTATCCTGCCCTGCGGGTAGCTCAGGGATCAGTAAAAGCCAGTGCCCAAGGAACTGGAGAGGTGAGTGGCCTGTGAGCTCCTTGGCTGAGGGGCTGGAGGCATTTGCTCACATACTGGGGATCACACGGGAGCCACCCACGGCAAGGCCAGAGCTGGGCTGTGTCCCAGGGAAGAAAGCTCGCCAGGCAGCTGACATGGATGGAGTCTGAGTTCCAGCAGCAGGAGCAGCACATCATCCTAAAGGCGGTGTCAGCCCTTCGCCCCCAGCCCACACTCCCTTCCTTCTGCTTCTTGCCGGGCCCCGACGGCGAGGCCCAGTGACCGTCCCCTCTGTGGTCAGATCACACTTGCAAACCCGCTCCCCCGCAGCCCTCCTCGCGGCTGGTGGGAGGTGAAGCCTGGGGCAGAGCTGCATGGCTGGTCTGGGGGACTGGGACAGAGACGGCCCCGTGCAGCGCTGAGCACACTGGCAGTGCTCGGTAAAGAATCCACTGGGAACCCCCCAGCTCCTGGCTCATGCCCTTCCCTTCAAGGAGGGAGGGGTGTCGCTTCACAAACAGCCCCTCCCTTGCCCCAGAGTCCCGTGTTAAAGTGCATTTGCCAGCAACAGGAGAAATGTTTGGAGCACAGAGCCTGCTGGAATTGCAGAGCTCCCAGGGCAGTGCCATGCAGGTTTGGCCCGGATGCCCCTCCGCACACACCTGTGTGAACAAAAGGAGAGCCCTGGTACAAAACTCAGGCAGCTCCCTCCAGCAAGGAGCCCCTCCCCTTGCTATTTGAGAGCACATGTCACTTACATAACAAGTTACATAACATGAACCTCTAACCAATCAGAGTTAATCTTTCCATATATGGGTTTGTTAATCACATGCTCATAGTTCTCCATTCCACATGCTGAGCTCCCCCCTCCCCCCGGCCTTCTCTAAAATGTTCCTAGGAAGGTGAGTAACAACCTGCTTCCCTAGACATAAGCACCCTGCAAAGCACATTTTATCCAAAATGAACATAAGCATACTCTTCAGTGCCCACTACGACCCAGCAGGCCCGTGTGCCCCTGCGACCTGGCATGCCCGTGTGCCACCAGAACCCAGCATGCTCGTGTGCCCCTGCGACCCAGCATCCCCGTGTGCCCCGGTGACCCAGCAGCCCTGTGTGCCACCAGAACCCAGCATGCCCGTGTGCAACCAGAACCCAGCATCCCCGTGTGCCCCTGCAACCCAGGATCCGCCTGTGCCCACTATGACCCAGCAGCCCCGTGTGCCCCTGCAACCCAGCATGCCTGTGTGCCACCAGAACCCAGCATCCCCGTGGACCCAGTAGCCCCATGTTCCTCTGCAACCCAGCAGCCCCATGTGCAATCAGAACCCAGCATGCCCGTGTGCCCCTGTGACCCAGCATCCCCGTGTGCCACCAGAACCCAGCATGCCCGTGTGCCCCGGTGACCCAGCATTCCCATGTGCCACCAGAACCCAGCATGCCCGTGTGCCTGTGACCCAGCAGCCCCATGTGCCCCTGCGACCCAGCAGCCCTATGTGTCCCCGTGACCCAGCATGCCGCGTGCCCCTGTGACCCAGCAGCCTCGTGTGCAACCAGAACCCAGCATGCCCTAGAACAAGGCAAGATGCAAAGTGCATGATTTTAATACTGACCCAGACAGTGCTAAATAATGTCAAATATTTTCCCTGCCTTCTCCCTTAAAGACTCCTCTCAGCATCACTTTTTGTAGGGCAGGGAGGATCAAGCAATAGGGGGTCACTGATGTACACTGCTAACTCATTGGCTTTTCTTCTATACCCTCACCAAGGAGCCAGTCTGTGCCAGCTCACATATGGGGACATGATAGCATATCTCTGAACTCCTCTCTGCTCCCAGTAGGTCAACATGAAAAGCCAGATCCTTTGAGACTTTCTGCAAGAACGTCTTTTCCAAATACCCGTTCAACTGCACTTATCTCCTCGAAGTCTCTCCTAAAAATTCAGTATTATTGAGGCTTCGTGATGCAAAGACTCTCTGGGGGTCAAACTGGGGTTCTCCTTCAGCCACCTGACTTCATGTGTCTTGCAGATGAATATGAAGAACCCACTTTTTTGATTTTTGGGTACAATAGACTGTCACGGAGTCCCCGGGCGATGCTCTGGAACAACTCCCCACAAAGTCAGTCAGGACTTTGAGGAGCCTCCTCTCCCTTGGAGCAGACTTGTTCAGGGCAAGAAGCTCCCACGTCTTCACCTCCTGGGTCTCTCCTTGGAGCATTCAGCATCCTCTGCCCCTCCGTGCACTTCCCACAGCAAGCCCACCCACGCAGGGTCCTGGGGAAGCCACAGGGTCCTGCACCCCCACTTTGCAGTCAGACGTGAGTCTTAGCCAGCCAGTAAAACAGAGGTTTATTCGATGACAGGAACAGGGTCTAAA
Source organism: Gopherus flavomarginatus (assembly GCF_025201925.1). Lineage (NCBI taxonomy): Eukaryota > Metazoa > Chordata > Testudines > Testudinidae > Gopherus > Gopherus flavomarginatus. Next base: position 2,472,399 of record NC_066629.1, on the reverse strand, counting down.
ACAGAGCTTGTGGATACAGCGAACCAGACCCCTCAGCTGGGTCCATTCTGGGGGGCAGTGAGCCAGACCCCCACATCTGCACTTCACTCCTCGTCCCCATCCAGCTCCAGACTAACAACCCCTTCCAGCCCCACCTCTCTGCTCAGCTCCTTTCCCGGGCCAGGAGGTCACCTGATCTCTTTGTCCCTAACACCTTCAGCTGGCACCTTTGCAGGGGAGGGGCCCAGGCCATCAGTTGCTAGGAGACAGAGTGCCAAGCATTTAGGTGCACTGGCCCTTTGCTCTGCCAGATACTTAAGAACTGCCATGGGGACACTGAGACACCAACACAGTATTCATAGCAAACATTAAGAACATTCCCAGTTCACATCTCTCCCCCCTTCGAGACTGAACTGAGCGAGGTCACTCCAGCCAGTGACCTAGGGAAGTTCGAACCCACCAATGTTCCCATGGATGCCCCAGCATCTCTCCCATTCCTTGGTGTGAGTTACACCAGGACAGTCCAGTCTCACGCCCTCCCTTAGGTTGGGTGTGCTTGATGGCACTTGCAGGCTGCATGTGCGAAGGTTTATGCGGCTTGAACCCTTTTGCTACCCCAATACCCCTGGGGTTCAAACTGGGACAGGGTCTTTTCCCAGCACTCTGGGCTGCAATTCGGGCTCTCTTGGTTAAGAGCCCCCATCTTGGCCTTGATCAGCTCTGGGCTTGGGCAGCCGCTTCCCACCTTGTGGCCCAGATACAACATCTCTGCTGTCCCCACTTTACACTTTCCAGCTTTTATCGTCAGTCCCACCTCCTTAAGGCAGCCCAGCCCCCTCTTCACCTGGGACACCTGTTCCTCCCAGGTCTGGCTAAAGATGCATGTTATCAGTGTTTGCCAGAGCCAAGTTCTCCATCCCCCTCAGCTTGTCTAGAATCTCCCCAGGCCTAGGCATGGGGTCGGCATCAGATACTGTGATGGCTTTAAGCTTCTGATAGCCTCCACAAAACTAGATCATCCTGTCTCCCTTTGGGACCAGCCCCACGGGTGAGGCCCATAGGCTGTAAAACGGCTGGATCACATCTAAAGCCAGCATGTCCTTGACCTCTCTCTCCAGGTTCTAGGCTGCTGTCCCAGTGACTCTGAACGGGGAACACCTGATGGGGAGATTGACTCCCACCTCAGGGAAGAGATCCACCAGGGGATCTTCCCCCTTCTCCTCCCAATCCTCCCTTTCCAGGTCCAGAGGTCCCCTCACTCTCCTCCCATACAGCAGCTCGAATGGGAAGAATCCTGTGGATTCCTGGGGCACCACCAGCTGCCTCCCGATTCCCCCCAGTTCTACTTCCCCTTGGGGAGCCCATTCCCGGTACAGGAATCCCTTCTCCCGCAGGACTCTGTCCCTGCAGCCTTCCCCAAGGGGCTTTGTAGCACTGTGGCCTGCAAGTTCCCTTAGCTTGTCCAAGGAGGGATCCCTCTGCAGCTCGGTCTGGAATTCAGCTGCTGGGGCAGGGAGTGGGACCTGCTCCTCTTGTTGGCTGGGCCTGGGGTGTAACGATGCGGTTCTGGTGGGACCCAACTGAGAGTGCCAATTCAGGACCAATTGCTCAAACAGGGCAGTCACAGCCCAAGGCTGGGGTTTTTCCACCTCTAAGGCAAACCAAACCAGCCAGACAAAAAAGACTTCGGTTTTACCCCACTGGCTAACCACAAGTCACACAAGCAATTTCCTTAGACACTCCAGTCTCCCAATATCACCACCAGTGCCACCCATCCTGGGGTGAATGGTTATGAAAACCCACACTCCAGTAAAAGAAAAAGGTTCTCTCGATCCCAAAGGACCAAGCCCTAGACCCAGGTCAATATACACATCAGATCTTACCCACAAATCACGCTGTTGCCAATCCTTTAGAATCAAAAATCTAAAGGTTTATTCATAAAAGGAAAAAGATAGAGATGAGAGCTAGAATTGGTTAAATGGAATCAATTACATACAGTAATGGCAAAGTTCTTAGTTCAGGCTTGTAGCAGTGATGGAGTAAACTGCAGGTTCAAATCAAGTCTCTGGAGAACATCCCCCGCTGGGATGGGTCATCAGTCTCTTGTGTAGAGCTTCAGTTTGCAGCAAAGTCCCTCCAGAAGTAGGAAGCAGGATTGAAGACAAGATGGAGATGAGGTATCAGCCTTTTATAGGCTTTTCCAGGTGTAAGAACACTTCTTTGTTGTTACTGTGGAAAATTACAGCAAAATGGCGTTTGGAGTCACATGAGCAAGTCCCTGCACACCCTGCTGAGTTACAAGGCGTATCTGCCTCCCCTCAATGGGTCAATTGTGTAGCTGATGGTACTTAATGGGCCATCAAGCAGGCTAAGCAGAGCTAACACCAACTTATCTGGGGTATTTCCCAGAACTGCAGTACCAATTTGTAATACAGACAGTATACAGCCAATACTTATAACTTCAACTACAAAATGATACAGACATACAGACAGCATAATCATAACTAGTAACCCATAACCTGGTCTTAGACACCTTATATGACCCCCTTTACATAGGATTTGGTGCCACTACAGGACCTTGGTTGCAAACCATGTTCTATATGGTCCCAGTTTATATCAATAACATCACATAGGGTCACAGCCCCCCTGAGCCCTGTCCCTGGTAGCTCCCTCCCTGCTGTGTAATCACTTACCAGCAGCACCTCTGGACCAGGCAAACCTGGTTGGCAGCCGACCTGCCCTGCCTGGGTGTCCCCCCACTCAGCTGGGGTCTCAGCTCCCCCCGTGCTCAGCGCTGCCCTTGCTGTCCCAGTGGGGGCAGCAGCGAGCTTCTTGCTCTGGTCACAGCATCAGAGCCAGCGTGAGCCCCCTCTCCGGTGTGCAGGGCGGCGGGAAGCATCTCTCCCTCCCACTCAGCCCAAGGGGGCTGGTTACAGGTAGGCAGGTATCCTGAGCCCAGCAGCTCCTGCCTCCTGCCAGTCAGGTCATTTGCATTTTCACTGACCATTTCCATCTTAGCCAATTGGTTCCCTGGATTTGAATTCAAACCCTCGGCCTTTATAGGAGCAGGGCCTGGATCCTGTCCCAAAGAGACACAGTCACCCTCCAACAGGGCCTCCCAGCCGATATCCTGGAGAACCCCAGCTACCAGCTAGCCCGACCCCTCCTGGGTCTGCACAGGGATCCGGGCCATAGGCAGGGTGAGGTGCTTCACCCCAGGGACCTTCACCCAGGTACCATAGCCCCTCAGCATCTGCGGCTGCACCACCACAGTTCTCTCTGTTCCAGGGTCTTGCCACCCCAGGCATGTTTCCCCACTGACCCCTGGGCAGTCCCCTATGTCTCTCCGCTCCACCATCGCCAGTCCATGCTGCTGCTGCTTCTCCTGCAGCTTTTCCTCAAGCTCTTGCTCCCATCGCATCCGTCTCTGATCCCCTGATGGGGAACACGATCGTGAAGTCCCTCATCTGGTTGGGGACTAGACCCTCGGGGATGCCTGGCTGATGCTCCAGCTGCTCCCAGATCCTCTTGTAGCCCCATCTGGGTCAGAAATCTTCTCCTCAGAGCAGTCCTCCTCCTCCAACTGCACGATTAACTGTGCCTTGGTGCACTTCCCCATGCGTAACCCTCTCTTTGTGCACAGGATCACAATGTCCTTCTTAAGGAGACGGTGATAGGCCATCACTTCACCATTCCCAAATGGCTCTGGACTCACAGGCCTGCGTGCTCTTGGCTCCCCCATGGTTTCCAGGAAGAACCCCTGGTGTGCCAGCCCTTCTCGTGGTCACCACCTCTTTGCCAGGGTCGAGCTGCAGACTCCTCCACCCTGGGACTGTTCCTGCAATCCCCAGGGGAACCCTGCTACTGCAAAAATTCTTATTTCTCCCAGGGTCGAGCAGCAAGCTCCTCCGCCCCTGAGACTGCTCGCTGCAGTCCTCAGCGGGACCCCATTACTCCAACAGTCCTTCTTGCTGGTCACACACTCCCAGAGGTTAACCACTCCCTGAAACCGTCCCCCTCTGAGCCTTCAGCATGCCTGGTCCTCATTATCCCTCCTTTGTTTTACTGCTCCACAGTCACTTACTGCAAGCAGCGCCATTCACGGGATGCAGTAGATCCTACGGCTGCCACTAGTTGTCACAGAGTCACCAGGCGATGCTCTGGAACTGCTCCCCACCAAGCCATTCAGGACTTTGAGGAGCCTCCTCTCCCTCGGAGCAGACTTGTTCAGGGCAAGAAGCTCACATGTCTTCACCTCCTGGGTCTCTCCTTGGAGCATTCAGCATCCTCTGCCCCTCCGTGCGCTTCCCACAGTGAGCCTGCTCCAGCGGGGTCCTGGGGAAGCCAGAGGGTCCTGCACCCCTGTCATAACATTTCTTCCCAGATCTGGACCTTAGCGTCCAAAATATGGGTGTTAGCATGAAAACCTCCAAGCTTAGTTACCAGCTTGGACCTGGTATCGCTGTCACCAGCCAGGAATTATACAATGCCTAGCTCACTGTGGTCTCCCCAAAACCTTCCCTGAGGGACCCCTAGACTCAGATTCCTTGAGTCTCACAACAAAGGGGAATAAACCATTTCTCTTCCCCCTCCTCCCCTCCAGGTGCTCCCTCCCTGGGTTCCTGGAGAGATATATAGATTCAAGCTCCATGAATCTAAACAAAGGGATTCCACCCTCTTTACCTCCTCCCAGATTTCCCCGCCCTGGGAACCCTTGGATACTCCCTGCTTCAAGTCCTTGAAACACAAGTACCGAGAGATCTAATCTCTCTCCCCCCTCACCCAGAGGGTATGCAAAGTCAGGCTTAGTAAATCTAACACAAAGAGATGTTCCCCCTCCCTTCGTTTCTTAGCCTTAACCAGTGAAAAACACTCAAACAGGTCTTAAAAAGAAAGCTTTATATAAAAAGAAAGAAAAAGAACATAAAATGGTCTCTGTAGTAAGGTGACAATATACAGGGTCAATTGCTTAAAGGAAAAAAAAATGAATAAACAGCCTTATCCAAAAAGAATACACTCCAGCAACTACACACATGTAAATACAAAAAACAACAACATAAACCTATTGTCTTACTATCCTTGTACTTACAACTTGGAAACAGAAGATTAGAAATCCTGGAGATTCCTGTGGTCACTCTCAGAACCGAGAAAAGAACGGACCAAGAACAAAGGACTCACACCCAAAACTTCCCTCCACCCAGATTTGAAAAAGTGTTGTTTCCTGATTGGTCCTCTGGTCAGGTGTTGTTTGTTACCCCTTTCCAGGTGAAAGAGACATTAACCCTTAGCTATCTGTTTATGACAACCTGCACTTTGCAGTCAGACGTGACTCTCAGCCAGCCAGTAAAACAGAAGTTTATTAGATGACAGGAACATGGTCTAAAACAGAGCTTGTAGATATAGCGAACCGGACCCCTCGGCCGGGTCCATTATGCGGGTCAGTGAGCCAGACCCCCATGTTTGCACTTCACTCCTCGTCCCCAGCCAGCTCCAGACTAACAACCCCCTCTAGCCCCTCCTTCTCTGCTCAGCTCCTTTCCCGGGCCAGGAGGTCACCTGACATCTTTGTCTCCAACACCTTCAGCTGGCACCTTTGCAGGGGAGGGGCCCAGGCCATCAGTTGCTAGGAGACAGAGTGCCAGGTATTTAGGGGCACTGGCCCTTTGCTCTGCTAGATACTTAAGAACTGCCTAGGGGACACTGAGGCACCAACACAGTATTCAGAGAAAACATTAAGAACATTTCTAGTTCATCACAGGGACCCTCCGAGGAAAATGGCTGGCTACAGAGAGGGTGGCTGGCTGGGTGGGTGGGGGTGTGGATGTGCATGGGGCAGGTCGAGTGAATGGAGAGTTATGTATGGGGATGGATGGCTGCATGCACAGATAGATGGATGACTGTCTATGGGTTGGATGAAGATGTATGAAGAAATAGAGGAATGGATATTTATGAGGATGAACGGATGGACGGACAGACAGGACAGGTGGGAAGGCAGATGTGAATTAGAATGGATGTGTGGGCAGGTGTATGTGTATGAGAATGGACAGCAGGAAGGCTGGGCGGAGCTGTATCTGGACGGGGGAAGGGTGGGCGGAGATGTATCCGGACAGATGTAGGGATGGGGGAAGGGTGGGCGGAGGTGTATCGGGGCGGATGGAGGGATGGGGGGAAGGGTGGGCAGAGATGTGTCGGGGCGGATGGAGAGACGGGGGAAGGGTGGGCGGAGGTGTGTCAGGGCTGATGGACAGATGGGGGGAAGGGTGGGCGGAGGTGTATCCGGACGGATGGAGGGACGGTGGGAAGGGTGGGCGGAGGTGTATCCGGGCGGATGGAGGGACGGTGGGAAGGGTGGGCGGAGGTGTATCCGGACGGATAGAGGGATGGTGGAAGGCTGGGCGGAGGTGTATCCGGATGGGGGAAGGGTGGGCGGAAGTGTGTCGGGGCAGATGGACGGATGGGGGGAAGGGTGAGAGGAGGTGTGTCGGGGCGGATGGAGGGACGAGGGGGAAGGGTGGGCGGAGGTGTGTCGGGGCAGATGGATGGACGGGGGAAGGGTGGGCGGAGGTGTATCGGGGCAGATGGAGGGACGGGGGAAGGGTGGGTGGAAGTGTGTCGGGGCGGATGGAGGGATGAGGGAAGGGTGGGCGGAGGTGTGTCAGGGCGGATGGACAGATGGGGGGAAGTGTCATAAACAGATAGCTAAGGGTTAATGTCTCTTTCACCTGAAGCACCTGACCAGAGGACCAATCAGGAAACTGGATTTTTTCAACTTTGGGTGGAGGGAATTGAGTGTCTGTGTCTTTGTTTTCCGTCTGCCTGCTTTCTCTGAGCTTTGGAGAAGTAGTTCTACTTTCTAGTCGTTTGTTTTTAAGTGTAAGGACAAAGAGATCAGATAGTAAGTTATATGGTTTCTTTTCTTTGGTATTTGCATAAATATAAGTGCTGGAGTGCTTTAATTTGTATTCTTTTTGAATAAGGCTGTTTATTCAATATTCTTTTAAGCAATTGACCCTGTGTTGTATCATCTAATACAGAGAGAACATTTGGATGTATTTTTCTTTCTTTTTATATAAAGCTTTCTTTTAAGACCTGTTGGAGTTTTTCTTTACTCAGGGAAATTAAGTCTGTACTCACCAGGGAATTGGTGGGAGGAAGAAATCAAGGGGAGATTTGTGTGTTGGATCGCTAGCCTGATTTTGCATTCCCTCTGGGGGAATAGGAAAGTACTTTTTGTTTCCAGGATTGGGAACGGAGAGGGGGAGTCCCTCTGTGTAGTTTCACAGAGCTTGTGTCGGTGTATCTCTCCAGGAGCACCTGGAGGGGGGAAGGGAAAAAGGATTATTTCCCTTGGTTGTGAGACTCAAGGGATTTGGGTCTTGGGGTCCCCAGGGAAGGTTTTTCAGAGGGACCAGAGTGCCCCAAAACACTCTAATTTTTTGGGTGGTGGCAGCAGGTACCAGGTCCAAGCTGGTAACTAAGCTTGGAGGTTTTCATGCTAACCCCCATATTTTGGACGCTAAGGTCCAAATCTGGGACTAAGGTTATGTCAGGAAGGGTGGGCGGAGGTGTATCCGGATGGATGGAAGGACGGTGGGAAGGGTGGGCAAAGGTATGTCGGGGCGGATGGACGGATAGAGGGCTGGTTGAATGGAGGGACGGCTGGTATGGTGATGGATGGATGGATGGATGTGTGTGGGGAGTGAAGATAGAGGATTTTCTGGGGCTGGATGGGCGGATAAACAGCTGGATTGACGGATAGATGGCTGGCTGGCTGGAGGTACGGCTGGTATGGTGATGGATGGATGGATGTGTATGGGTAGTGAAGATGGAGGATTTTCTGGGGCTTGCTGGATGGACAGACGGCTGGATGGATGGAGGGACGGCTGGTATGGTGATGGATCTGTGTGGGGAGTGAAGACAGGATTTTCTGGGGCTGGATGGACAGACGGAGGGACGGCTGGCTGGCTGGCTGGATAGACAGCTGGCTGGATGGAGGGACGGCTGGTATGGGGATGGATGGATGTGTGTGGGGAGTGAAGACAGAGGATTTTCTGGGGCTGGATAGACGGATAGATGGCTGGATGGATGGATAGAGGGACAGTTGGATGGACGGATTGAGGGACGGCTGGATAGATGGCTGGATGGATGGATGGAGGGACGGCTGGATGGACGGACAGATGGCTGGATGGATGGATGGAGGGACGGCTAGTATGGTGATGATGGATGGATGTGTGTGGGGAGTGAAGACAGAGGATTTTCTGGGGCTGGATGGGTGTCCATGAGGATCTTTCCATTGATGTTGGAGGCTTGGGTTCACCCCCTTCTTTTTCTCTGTCATTTCTTCTTCCTTCCCCCTCTCAGCTCACCTCTCACCGAGGCTTGTGCTGGTAGCGCTGGGCCGACCCTTCCATGGAGGTGGGATGGCTGCGGGGAATTCGGGAATGTGGGATCCTCTTTATAGACTTTCACCATCCACCTGTCTGCAACTCCACTTCCCAGAAGCAGGATCCCTCTGTGTCCTGGGACTGGTCCCTTGGGCTCCCTGCACCCTCCCCCCACTACTCCTCTCTGCAGATCCCCTCTGGCTCAGAATAACCCAGACCCCCAAGGATCTGGTGAGCCACTCCCACCACGGCCATGCTCTTCACCCCCTCTCTTCCAGCCCTGGTGCCGGACGGGGAGCAGGAACTCACCTTCCACCCCAGCCTGGGGGAGCTCTCCGCCTCTGAGGTCACCCACAACTCCACTCTGCTCTCCTGGACCGTCCAGGCCGGGGACTTCAACTCCTTTCTCCTCCAGTACAAGGACGCGGAGAGCTAACCCCAGACGCTGCCCATGGACGGGGGATCCCACACGGTCACCATAACCAACCTGGCCCCCTCCTGCAGATATAAGTTCAACCTCTACGGCATCTCCAGCCGCAAGTGCCTTGGCTTCATCTCCACCGACACCATCACAGGTCAACGGTTGCTCCTTCATGTGCCGAGCCCTTCCCCTTGTGCCCCACTTTACCCTGCAGCACAGTAACAGAGCTGGCCATTGAGAAAACATTCTTCTCTTCCATCTCTCTTCGTTGTCTCTCCATTGCACAGGAGCTTGGGGGACCCAGAGGCTGCTTCCAGCCCATGTTCCTCTGTCCTGCTTGTCTGAGTCTGCCCCAGTCCCCCTTCCTTGGACTGTCCATGGACCTCTTTATGGTGCCTCCTCATGACTGTGTACTCCTCCATCCATCTCCCGCATGCAGCCACACCTCCATCCATCCATCCATCCATCCTTCTCCAACATGTACCCACACCTCTATTCATCCATCCATAGCATCCATCCATCTCCTTCATGCAGCCACACCTCCATCCATCCATCCTTCTCCAACATGTACCCATACCTATATCCATCCATCCATCCATCTCCAACATGTACCCACACCTCCATCCATCCACCCACAGCATCCATCCATCTCCAAGATGCAGCCACACCTCCGTCCATCCATCCCTCCATCCATCCACCCACAGCATCCATCCAGCCAGCTGGCCACCAGCCATCCATCCAGCCATAGCATCCATCCATCTCCAACATGTACCCACACCTCCATCCATCCATCTCCCTCATGCAGCCACACCTCCGTCCATCCATCCACCCACAGCATCCAGCCAGCCAGCTGGCCACCATCCATCCATCCACCCACAGCATCCAACCATCTCCAACATGTACCCACACCTCCATTCATCCATCCATCCACCCACAGCATCCAGCCATCCATCTCCATCATGTACCCACATCTCCATCCATCTATCCATCTTTCCCATTCAGGATACAATCAGGGTCACCCAGGCCCCCATCTCCGAGTCCCATTTCTCCTTTTTGCTCCCATGCAACCTCCTCCGCTTAACTTTTCATGCCCTTCAGGTCCCTGGGTAATGGGGAGGAGCCCCCAGCATGCCCTGCCCTTGCTCTCTCTGGTTCATTGTCCCCCACTGGACTTAGTGAGTGGCCATGCCTCTCACCCCCACAATATCTCTTCCAGCCGTGGCACCACCAGAGGAGGCAGTTGGGATGCAGCTCCGCCTTGGGGAGCTCTCAGCGGCCAACACAGCCCATGACTCCATCGACCTCTCCTGGACCGTGGAGGAGGGAACATTTGACTCCTTCATCCTCCAGTACCGGGACAGAGAGGGCAACCCCCGGGTGCTGCCTGTGGACGGTGCCCTGCGCTCCCTCCACCTCCATGACCTGGCCCCCTCCCGCAGATACAAGTTCAACCTCTACAGCGTCTCCGGCCGCAAGTGCCTCGGCCCCTTCTCCACCAATGCCATCACAGGTCAGCGGCTGTGCCCAGACGCCTGGGTCTCTCAGCCGCTCTGGCTCCTCGACCTTCACGTCTCTTTCCGGCACTGCTTGTGCCCTTGCTCATCACTACAACCCACAGCATGGGTGTGCGCTGTGTGTCTGTCTGTGCTGAGCACCCGGCCTTCAAACTGTCCCCAGGGTCCCGGGGCTGCGTCCTCCTTCTCCTTCCACTCTCCGTCTCCTTCCAACTTCTCTCTCTTTCTGCCTTCAGCTTCTCTCAATCTCAGGCAACGGGTCTTTCTTTCCCCTTCTACCTTCTGTCCATCCAATGTCCTTCTTTGATCTCCATCACTGTCCTGCTTCTGCCTTTCAGATGGTGTGCGCCTTTCCTTCTGCCTCCCCTTCTTTCTGACTTTGTCCATCGTCCCCTTCCCGTCACCAACCTACTCCTCATATCTCCTTCTCCTCCGCTTTCACTCTCATCTCTGAATCTAGGGATCCTCCCCTTCCCTCCTCTTCCCCTCACCAACCTACTCCTCATATCTCCTTCTCCTTCGCTTTCACTCTCTGTTCATCTGCTCCATCCAGTTCTCTCCTTTTCTTCCTCTACGCTGTTTATTCAATATTGCTTGCCCATCATTCTTCTGTTTCCTTCCTCTCAGGCTTTCATTCTCCCCTTCCCTTCCCAATCTCTCTCTCTCTGTCTCCCCACTTCCCTCAGATTCTTTCCTCTACTTTCCTTCCTCTTTCTTCCTTTGCTGCTTCCCCCTTTTCTCCCTTCCGTTGCCTTGTATGTTTCCCCTCCTTCCTCATTCATTTTTTCTTTGTTTCTGTTTTGTCTTTATTTTTTTCTCCACTCTTCTGCTTTCTCTTCCCTCCTATTGTTGCCTTTTATCCCAGACAGTGATCTGTGCCCTTCACCCACCTCTCTCTGTTTCAGCCGCAGCACCAACGGAGGCAGTACCCACCGCCCAGCCCAGCCTGGGGGAGCTCTCAGGCTCCGACGTCACCCATGACTCCATCCTGCTCTCCTGGACCGTCCAGGCCGGGGACTTCGACTCCTTCCTCCTCCAGTACAAGGACACAAAGGGGAAACCCCAGGCAGTGCCCATGGATGGGGGATCCCACATGGTCACCGTAACCAACCTGGCTCCCTCCCGCAGATACAAGTTCAACCTCTATGGCGTCTCCGGCTGCATGTGCCTTGGCCCCATCTCCACCGACACTGTCACAGGTCAGCAGCTGCTCCCGGGATGCCAGCCCCTTCCCCTCCCACCCTCTTTGCTTTGCAGTGGGTGAGGACAGCAGCCACCAGTGGGGACGTTCCTGGGAGGATGCTTCCCAGATTCCAGCCTCCATGACCTGTCTACTGGCCATTCAACAGATGGAGGAGTGTGGATGGAAGTCTGTGGCTGGATTGACAGACAGAGAGAGAGATCAGTGTGTATAAAGCAGATGGAATGAATAGATAGATGAGTATGGGGTGAATGAATGAATTAATGAAACGATACATGGATGGTTGTCTACAGGGATCAGTGGGGATGGATGGATGGGGATGGTCATGGATGGATGGATACGTAGATGGAAGGCCATCAGTGGGGGTGGATGGATGGATGAGCAGATGCATGGATGTCTACTGGTATGGATGGGAATGGATGGATTGATGGTCATGGATTGATAGATGGATGTGCTTGGGGATGGATGGGAATGGAATGGATGGATAGATGAACGGATGTGGATTGGGATGGATGGATAGATGTGTAAGGGGATGGAGTGGCTGGATTCATGGGTTGATGTGTATGGGGATGGAGTGGATGGATGTGGATTGGGTTGGATGGATAGATGTGTAAGGGGATGGAGTGGCTGGATTCATGGGTTGATGTGTATGGGGATGGAGTGGATGGATGTGGATTGGGATGGATGGACAGATGGGTGGATGGGGATGGATGTATGGATAAGGAGATGGATGGGTGGGGATGGGGATCAATGGATAAGAAGAGGGATGGATGCGTATGGGGATGGCTGGATAAGGAGATGGATGGATGTGGATGGGGATGGATGGATAAGAAGAGGGATGGATTGGGATGGAGATGGATAGATAAGGAGATGAAAGGATGTGGATGGAGATGGATGGATAAGGAGATGGAAGGATTTGGATGGGGATGGAAGGATAAGGAGAGGGATGGATGGGGATGGGGGTGGATGGATAAGGAGAGGGATGGATGGGGATGGGGTGGATGGATAAGGAGATGGATGGGGATGGATGAGGGTGGAGCAGATGGATAGATGCATGTGGATGGATGGAGTGGATGAATAGATCAATGGATGTGTGTGGAGAGGGATGGATAAGGAGAGGGATGGATGGATAAGGAGGTGGATGGATGTGTATGGGGATGGATGGGGGTGGAGCAGATGGATAGATGCTGGTGGATGGATGGATGGCTGTATCTGGGAATGGACGGAATGATGGATGGGTAGAAGGATGGATGTGTTTGAAAAGATGGATGTCTGGGTGTGTGGGATGAATGACTGGTACAAGGATGTGTGGGAAGGGACGGGTAGACACTGGGTATTAATGGAGGTGGATGGATGTGAATGAAAATGGATGATGGGGATGGAGGCATGTGTATAGGGCTGGCTGGGTGTCACTGGGGATCTTTCCATTGATGGTGGTGGTTTTGGTTCACCCCCTTCTCTCTCATTTCTTCTTCCTTCCCCCGTCTCCTCCCATCTCATCTCAGCTGTACCCGTGGTTTGTGCCGGTCACTCTGGGGCAACCCCTCCATGGAGGCAGGGTGGCTGCGAGGAACCCAGGAATGTGGGATCCTCTTTGCAGACATGTCCCATCCTTCTGTCTGTCTGTCCTGAGCTCTCCTTCGCAGAGTCAGGATTTCGCTGTGTCCTGGGGCAAGCCCCTGGGGCTCCCTGCACCCTCCCCCAACTAATCCTCTCTGCAGATCCCCTCTCACTTGGAATAATCCGGCTTCCCAAGAATCGGGTAAGCCACCTCCCACCCCAGCTGCACCCTCCACCCCCCTCTCTCTGTTTCCCACCACTGCATCATGGAAGGAGGAACCCGCTCGCGCAAGCCCAGCCTGGGGGAGCTCTCAGCCTCCGACATCACTCACGACTCCACCCTGCTTTCCTGGACCGTCCAGGCCGGGGACTTCGACTCCTTCCTCCTGCAGTACAAGGACGTGGAGGGGAAACCCCAGGCGTTGGCTATGGACAGGGGATCCTGCATGGTCACCGTAACCAACCTGGCCCCCTACCACAGATACAAGTTCAACCTCTACGATGTCTCCGGCCGCAAGCGCCTCGGTCCCGTCTCCACCAACACCATCACAGGTCAGCGGCTGCTCCCGGGATGCAGGCCCCTTCCCCTCCCACCCCCTTTGCTTTGCAGTGGGTGAGGACAGCAGTCACCAGCGGGGACATTTCTGGGAGGATGCTTCCCAGATTCCAACCTCCATGACCTGTCTACCAGCCACTCAACAGATGGAGGAGTGTGGATGGAAGTGTGTGGGTGGATTGACAGACAGACACAGAGATCAATGTGTTTGAAGCAGATGGAAGGAATAGATGGATGAGTATGGAGTGAATGAATGAATGTAAAGATACATGGATGGCTGTCTATAGGGATCAGTGGGGATGGATGGATGGGGATGGTCATGGATGGATGGATACATAGATGGAAGGCCGTCAGTAGGGGTGGATAGATGGATGAGCAGATGCATGGATGTCTACTGGTATGGATGGGAATGGATGGACTGATGGTCATGGACTGATAGATTAATGTATGTGTATGGGGATGGATGGATGGATAAGGAGATGGATGGATGGGGATGGGGATGGATGGATAAGGAGATGGATGGATGTGGATGGGGATGGCTGGATAAGGAGATGGATGGGGATGGAGAGAATGGATAGACAAATGGACATGGATGGGGATGGATGGATGAGTATGGGGATGGATGTATGGATAAGGAGAGGGATGGATGTGTATGGAGAGGGATGGATGAGGATGGGGATAGATGGATAGATGCGTATGGGGATGGGTGGATAAGGAGATGGATGGGGATGTGGGTGGGGCTGGAGCAGATGAATAGATGGATGGATACGTATGGGGTTGGATGGTGTTTATGGGACTGGATGGGTGTGTCACGGAGTCACCGGGCGATGCTCTGGAACTGCTCCCCACCAAGCCAGTCAGGACTTTGGGGAGCCTCTTCTCCCTTGGAGCAGATTTGTTCAGGGCTAGAAGCTCACACGGCTTCACTTCCTGGGTCTCTCCTATCAAAACATATTCCCAGATTTGGACCTTAGCGTCCAAAATATGGGTGTTAGCATGAAAACCTCCAAGCTTAGTTACCAGCTTGGACCTGGTAAAGCTGCCACCACCCAAAAAATTAGAGTGTTTTGGGGCACTCTGGTCCCCCCAAAAACCTTCCCTGGGGACCCCAAGACCCAAATTTCTTGAGTCTCACAACAAAGGGGAATAAACCATTTCCCTTCCCCCCTCCAGGTGTTCCCTCCCTGGGTTCCTGGAGAGATACACAGAAGCAAGCTCCGTGAATCTAAACAGAGGAACTCCACCCTCTCCTATTTCCAGTCCTGGAAACACAAGCACTTCCCTCTTCACCCAGAGGGTATGCAAAGTCAGGCTAGTAAATCTAACACACACAGATTTCCCCCTGACTTCTTCCTCCCACCAATTCCCTGGTGAGATAAAGACTCAATTCCCTGGAGTTCCCCACTAAAGAAAAACTCCAACAGGTCTTAAAAAGAAAGCTTTATGTAAAAAGAAAGAAAAATACATAAAAATGGTCTCTCTGTATTAAGGTGACAAATACAGGGTCAATTGCTTAAAAGAAATATGAATAAACAGCCTTATTCAAAAAGAACACACTTCAAAACACTCCAGCAAGTACACACATGTAATTACAAAATAAAAACCATATAAATCACTATCTTATCTTTACTTACAACTGGGAAACAGAAGATTAGAAAGCAGGAGACAGAAATCCTCTCATAGCCGAGAGAGAGACAGGCACAAGACAAAAAACAAAGAACTCAGACACAAACTTCCCTCCACCCAGATTTGAAAAAGTCTTGTTTCCTGATTGGTCCTCTGGTCAGGTGTTTCAGGTTACTCCTTTCTAGGTAAAAGAACATTAACCCTTAGCTATCTGTTTATGACATCTCCTTTGAGCATTCAGCATCCTCTGCCCCTCCATGCACTTCCCACAGCGAGCCCGCCCCAGTGGGGTCCTGGGGAAGCCACAGGGTTCTGCACCCCCACTTTGCAGTCAGACGTGACTCTCAACCAGCCAGGAAAACAGAGGTTTATTTGATGACAGGAACAGGGTCTAAAACAGAGCTTATAGATACAATGAACCGGACCCTTCAGCTGAGTCCATTTTGGGGGGCAGTGAGCCAGACTCCCACATCTACACTTCACTCCTCATCCCCAGACAGCTCCATACTAACAACCCCCTCCAGCCCCTCCTCTCTGCTCAGCTCCTTTCCTGGGCCAGGAGGTCACCTGATCTCTTTGTCTCCAACACCTTCAGCTGGCACCTTTGCAGAGAAGGGGCCCAGGCCATCAGTTGCTAGGAGACAGAGTGTCAGACGTTTAGGTGCACTGGCCCCTTGCTCTGCAGCAATCACACACTCTTATTCAACCACCTAGATATTAAGAACTGCATAGGGGACACCGAGGCACCAACACAGTATTCAGAGAGAACACTAAGAACATTCCCAGTTCGTCACAGGTGCACACAGGGGTGGGTGGAGGAGTGGCTGGGGATGGATGGATGGGTGGGTGGGTGGATGGGTGCGTACAGGGGTGGGTGGAGGAGTGCCTGGGGATGGATGGACAGGTGGATGGGTGGATGGGTGCGTACAGGGGTGGGTGGAGGAGTGGTTGGGGATGGATGGGTGGGTGGGTGGATGGGTACGTACAGGGGTGGGCGGAGGAGTGGCTGGGGATGGATGGACGGGCGGGTGGGTGGATGGGTGCGTACAGGGGTGGGTGGAGGAGTGGCTGGGGATGAATGGACGGGCGGGTGGGTGGATGGGTGCGTAGAGGGGTGGGTGGAGGAGTGGTTGGGGATGGATGGACGGGCGGATGGGTGGATGGGTGCATACAGGGGTGGGTGGAGGAGTGGTTGGGGATGGATGGACGGGTGGGTGGGTGGATGGGTACGTACAGGGGTGGGTGGAGGAGTGGTTGGGGCTGGATGGACAGGCGGATGGGTGCGTACAGGGGTGGGTGGAGGAGTGGTTGGGGGTGGGTGGATGGATGGGTAGGTGCACACATGGATGGGGAGGAGTGGTTGGGGATGGGTGGACAGGTGGGTGGGTGGGTGCACACATGGGTGGGTGGAGGAGTGTCTGGGGTCAGTGGGGATTTTTCCATTGATGTTGGTGGCTTTGGTTCACCCCCTTCTCTCTCTCTCTCTCTCGTTTGTTCTTCCTTCCCCCCGTCTCAACTCAGCTCTCACCGAGGTTGGTGCCGGTTGCACACCGAGGCGGGGTCGCCGCGGGAACCCGGGAATGTGGGATGCTCTTTGCAGACCTGCCCCGTCCGTCTATCTGTCCCCAGCTCTCCTTCCCAGCAGCAGGATCCGTCATTGTCTTGGGGCTCGTCCCTGGGGCTCCTTGCACCCCCATCCCCCAATAATCTTCTCTGCAGATCCCCTCTGGCTAGGAATTATGTGTCCACCAAGGACGAGGTGAGCTGCCCAACACCCCATCTGCGCCCTTCACCCCCCTTTCTCTGTTCCAGCTGTGGGACCGCCAGAGGAGGAACCCACGGCCCAGCCCAGCCTGGGGGAGCTCTCGGCCTCTGATGTCACCCACGACTCCATCCTGCTCTCTTGGACCACGAAGGGGACCTTCGACTCCTTCCTCCTGCAGTACAAGGATGCGGAGGGGAAACCCCAGGCACTGCCCGTGGACAGGGGATCCCACACGGTCACCGTCACCGACCTGGCCCCCTCCCGCAGATACAAGTTCCACCTCTATGGCATCTCCGGCCGCAAGCGCTCGGTCCCGTCTCCACTGACACCGTCACAGGTCAGCGGCTGCGCCTGGGGGAAGGGTCCCAGCCAGCAGCCGCCTCCTTCCTTCTGGTCCCCGCCAGGTCTTTTCCCTGCCCCCTCCCCAGCGCTTTGCTTTGCCCCTGGCTTCCCACTGCCCTGCCACTCCCAGCCCTGCTCGGTGTTTCCTTGTGTCCCTTGGCCCCTTCTTCTCTTCCACATTTCTTCACCTCTCCTCTCTTCCCACCGCTCCTTTGTCCAGCCCCTCCTCCGCAGGGCCCCTTCCACGTTCCTTTGCTCCCGGTCGCCCTTCTCCACATCCCTTTGCTTGGTGCAATCACACCAGCAGCGGCCACAGCCAAGGGATCTTGCCTCCATCCGGGGCCAGCTCCAGGTTTCCTGCTGCCCCAAGCAGCGGGGGGCGAGGGGCGGAGGAAAGGCCGATTGGTGGCAGCTAAATCGCACTGCTTCATGCTTCGGCGGCAGATCAGCGGCTAGCCCGTCACCCCCTCTCCCACTTTGGCGGCAGCTCAAAGGAGAAAAGAGACTGAGGGACCCACCACCGAAGACCCACACGTTCTGCCCCAATAACAGTCGGAGGGCCGCCCCTTTGGATTGGCCGCCCCAAGCACCTGCTTCCTTAGCTGGTGCCTGCAGCCAGCCCTGCCTCCATCGGTCACTTTGCTCCCCTATTTCCACCCCAAAGAGGGGCTGCTTGTCCCAGACCTCAGAGGTGAGATTGCCTGAGTTTGCAGAGAGCCTGAGCACATCACTTCGCAGTGGGGGAAGCTGCCTCTGTTTGCCCTGCAGGCGGTTACCTCACCTGTAACCCTCCCCCGCTCTCGGTCTCTGAGGTCACCCACAACTCCCTCGATCTGCCCAGGACCATGGAGGAAGGGACCTTTGACTCCTTCATCCTCCAGTAGCGGGACGCGGACGGCAGACCCCAGGCGCTGCCCATGGAGGGGGATCTCGCACGGTCACCGTCACCAACCTGGCCCCCTCCCACAGATACAAGTTCCACCTCTAGGGCATTTCCGGCCGCAAGCGCTCGGCCCCATCTCCACTGACGCTGTCACAGGTCAGTGCCGGGAAATTCCCCCTCTCCTCCCGCCTTCCCCCCTCGGCAGGTGCATGATGGGATTGAATCGCCCCCTTCTCCGCGTCTCTGTGCCTGTGGGCGGGGGGGCGGGGCAGGGTGCGAGGGACATGCTTTGCATAGGGAAGATGCCAATTCACCTCTCGAGGTGCTGGCTGGGAACCAGGCTCATAGGAGTGTCGGGCTTGGCCAAGGGACCCTGGACCCCAGTCTGAGCTGCGTCGCACTGGCCCTCGCCCCGGCCAACAGCGAGCTCTTCCGGAAACATGTGAGCTGGGGATGGAGAGTCCGGCCTGGCCCGTGGGGATTGTGTGGCTGGCTAATTCCCCTCCCTGCTTCGTGCCGCCGGCCACGATCAGCTCTGATCCACCTTCCTGTCAACAGCACGGCCCGGGGCCGATGGGGTTTGGCACGTCCCAGCAGCAGCCAGGCCACCTGCAAAGAGCCTGGGGGCGTTTGCCAACGTTCGGCAGCTTTCGTCCCGATCCCGAATGGGGCAGGGCCGGGAGAAGTGGGGGCCGGGCCGGGTCTGAGCTGCTCCCCTCTCCCCAGGCTGGCCGGCTGAGGAGGAGGAGGAGGAGGAAGGGGCCACACAGCCCAAGCTGAGGGAGCTCTCGACCTCCGAGGTCACCAAAGACTCCATCTACCTCTCCTGGACCGTCCAGGCCGGGGCCTTCGACTCCTTCCTCCTGCAGTACCGGGACACGGAGGGGAAACCCCAGGCGCTGCCCGTGGACAGGGGATCCCGCATGCTCGTCGTCTCTGACCTGCTCCCCTCCCACAAGTACAAATTCAACTTCTACGGCGTCTCCGGCCACAAGGGCCTTGGCCCTATCTCCACTGACGCCATTACAGGTTAGTGGGGGGGGGGCGGGAGGGGGCAGGGCCCCTCGACACCCTGGGGTGCCTGGCTGGATTCTACCAGCCCCCTCCCTGCCTCAGGTCTTCCCTCTGCAGCCAGACTCCTGGGTTCTCTCCCAGCTCTGGGAGGGGAGTAGGGGGTTGGTGGGTTAGAGGAGGCAGGGCTGGGAGCCAGGACTCCTGGGTTCTCTCCCAGCTCTGGGAGGAGAGTGGGGGCTGGTGGGTTAGAGCACGGGGGGCTGGGAGCCAGGACTCTTGGGTTCTCTCCCAGCTCTGCCTCTGACCTTCCGGGTGACCATGCAAGAAGCCCCATACCTGTCCCTTGCCTCGGTCTCCCCACCTGTAACACGGGGCTAATGATCCCATTGTGCTACTGACGAGCTGTGGGGACAGACTCTTCTCTGCTGGGTCTCACCCCGTGCCCCCTGCTCCTGACTCCCCATTCCTGTCCTCCCTCCGTCCTCCCCCAACCCGGCAGTTAACCCTTTCCACTCTGTGCCAGAGCCCCAGGTCAGGGCCTGGGTCCCAGTCAGGTGCATGTTGGGATAGAATTAACCTCCTCTTGCCTGGCCCTGGCCCCATCTCCCCCAGGGACAATTAACCCCATCCTGCCCTTGCAGGAGCCTGAGCCCCCTCCTGCCCCCGCAGCCTTCCCGGAAGCCTCTAGTGTGACACCTGCCCAGCTGGAGCAGCTGCTCGTCTCTGAGGTGACCCCGACCTCCCTGCAGCTGCGCTGGGACGCGCCCAAGGGCGACTTCGACACCTTCCTCGTTGGGTAGTGGGCCGAGGGCCAGGGGCCAACCTAGGACGTGCCAGTGCCGGGGGCCCAGCGCACGGCTGTGCTGCAGGGGCTGCGGCCTGGTGCCGAATATGGCCTGGCCATGTACAGCCTGTGGCAGGGCGAGGAGACGGCCAATGTCCACGGGGCCGCTCGGACCAGCAGCCTCGGTACGGCCCCCCTGAGCTGGATGGGGCATAGAGCCCAGCTGCCCCCTCGTCCCAGCGCCCCCTGCTACCCTCAGCCAGTCCCCGCAGCCCAGAGCCCCTGCTGCCTCCAGCCTGTCCCCCCAGCCCAGAGCCCTCTGCTGCCCCTCGTCCCAGTGCCCCTTGCTACCTTCAGCCTGTCCCCGCAGCCCAGCACCCCCTGCTGCCTCCAGCCTGTCCACGCAGCCCAGCGCCCCCTGCTACCCTCAGCCAGGCCCCGCAGCCCAGAGCCCCCTGCTGCCTCCAGCCTGTCCATGCAGTCCAGCGCCCCTGCTGCCTCCAGCCTGTCCCCGCAGCCCAGCGCCCCCTGCTGCCCTCAGCCTGTCCCTGCAGCCCAGCGCCCCCTGCTGCACCTCATCCCAGCGCCCCTTGCTGCCATCTCGTCCCAGTGCCCCCTGCTGCCTCCAGCCTGTCCCCGCAGCCCAGCGCCCCCTGCTGCCTCCAGCCTGTCCCTGCAGCCCAGAGCCCCCTTTTGCCCCTCGTCCCAGCACCCTCTGCTGCCCCCTCCTTGTCCCTACAGCCCAGCGCCCCCTGCTGCCCTCAGCCTGTCCACGCAGCCCAGCACCCCCTGTTGCCCCTCGTCCCAGCGCCCCCTGCTGCCCCCAGCCTGTCCCTGCAGCCCAGTGCCCCCTGCTGCCCCTCGGCCCTGCAGCCCAGTGTCCCCTGCTGTCCCTTGTCCCAGCGCCCCCTGCTGCCCCCTCAACCCTGCAGTCCAGTGTCCCCTGCAGCCCCCAGCCTGACCCCTCATCCCATCGCCCCCTGCTGCCCCTCCTCCCAGCCCCCCTCGTCCCTGCAGCCCAGCGCCCCCTGCTGCCCCTTGTCGCAGCACCCCCTGCTGCCATTTCGTCCCAGCGCCTCCTGCTGTCCCCCGCCTGTCCCCTCGTCCCAGTGCCCCCTGCTGCCCCCAGCCTGTCCCTGCAGCCCAGCACCCCCTGTTGCCCCTCGTCCCAGTGCCCCCTGCTGCCCCCAGCCTGTCCCTGCAGCCCAGCGCCCCCTGTTGCCCCTCGTCCCAGTGCCCCCTGCTGCCCCCAGCCTGTCCCCGCAGCCCAGCGCCCCCTGCTGCCCCTCGTCCCAGTGACCCCTGCTGCCCCAGCCTGTTCCCGCAGCCCAGTGCCCTCAGCTACCCCTCGTCCCAGTGCTCCGCTTCCCCCAGCCTGTCCCTGCAGCCCAGCGCCCCCTGTTGCCCCTCGTCCCAGTGCCCCCTGCTGCCCCCAGCCTGTCCACGCAGCCCAGCACCCCCTGCTGCCTCCTGCCTGTCCCAGCAGCCCAGCGCCCCCTGCTGCCTCCAGCCTGTCCCCGCAGCCCAGCGCCCCCTGCTGCCCCTTGTCCCAGTGTCCCCTGCTGCCCCCAGCCTGTCCCCGCAGCCCAGCGTTCCCTGCAGCCCCCAGCCTCTCACCTCATCCCAGCGTCCCCTGCAGCCCCCAGCCTGTCTCCTCATCCCAGCCCCCCTGCTGGCCCCTCGCCCCCGCAGCCCAGTGCCCCCTGCTGCCCCTTGTCTCAGTGCCCCCTGCTGCCATCTCATACCAGCGCCTCCTGTTGTCCCCAGCCTGTCCCTGCAGCCGAGTGTCCCCTGCAGCCCAGTGCTCCCTGCTGCCCCTCGTCCCAGCGCCCCCTGCTGCCCCCTCAACCCCTCATCCCAGCGTCCCCTGCAACCCCTAGCCTGTCTCCTCATCCCAGCCCCCCTGCTGCCCCCTCATCCCAGCGTCCCCTGCAGCCCCCAGCCTGTCTCCTCATCCCAGCTCCCCTGCTGTCCCCTCGTCCCCACAGCCCAGTGCCTCCTGCTGCCCCTTGTCTCAGTGCCTCCTGCTGCCATCTCATACCAGCGCCTCCTGTTGCCCCTAGCCTGTCCCTGCAGCCGAGTGTCCCCTGCTGCCCCTCGTCCCTGCAGCCCAGCGCCCCCTGCTGCCTCTCGTCCCAGCGCCCCATTGCCCTCAGCCTTTCCCCACAGCCCAGTGTCCCCTGCTGCCCCTCGTCCCTGCAGCCCAGCTCTCGCTGCTGCCTCTCGTCCCAGCGCCCCCTGCTGCCCCCAGCCTGTCCCTGCAGCCCAGCGCCCCCTGCTGCCCCCAGCCTGTCCACGCAGCCCAGCGCTCCCTGCTGCCCCTTGTACCAGCGCCCCCTGCTGCCTCCAGCCTGTCCCCGCAGCCCAGCGCCCCCTGCTGCCTCCAGCCTGTACCCGCAGCCCAGCGCCCCCTGCTGCCCCTTGTCCCAGCGTCCCCTGCTGACCCAAGCCTGTCCCTGCTGCCCAGCGTCCCCTGCAGCCCCCAGCCTCTCCTCTCATCCCAATGCCCCCTGCTGCCCTTCGTCCCTGCAGCCCAGTGCTCCCTGCTGCCCCTCGTCCCAGCGCCCCCTGCTGCCCCCTCAACCCCGCGTCCCCTGCAGCCCCCAACCTGTCTCCTCATCCCAGCGCCTCCTGATGCCCCCAGCGTGTCCCTGCAGCCGAGTGCCCCTTGCTGCCCCTCATCCCTGCAGCCCAGCGCTCCCTGCTGCCCCGTGCCCCATCCCTGGTGAGAAGGGCTGGGGGCGGGAATTGGGCAGCTGGGTGGGCCAAAGGCCTCTCCCTACCCAGGAGGCTAGAGCCATGGGGAGTGGTGGTGGGACAGGATAGATGGAGATACGGATGGACAGAAGGATGGAGGGAGGGAGGGACAGAAGGAGGGAGGGAGGGAGGGAAGGAAGTGGGGAGGGAGGGACTGATGGAAGGGGGGATGGAGGGAGGGATGGATGGATGGACAGAAGGAGGATGGAATGCAGTGGGGAGGGAGGGACAGATTTAAGGGCAGATGGAGGGAGGGATGGAAGGGGGATGGAGGGATGGACAGAAGGAGGGACAGATGGAGGGATGGAAGGGGGATGGAGGGAGGAATGAGGAGGGGAGGGAGGGATGGATGGAAGGGGGATGGACAGAAGGACGGATGGATGGAGGGATGGAATGGGGGAGGGAGGGAGGGATGGACAAAGAAGGGAGGGAGGGACGGATAGAAGGGAGGATGGAGGAGGGACTGATGGATGGACGGAAGGAGGGAGGAATGAAGTGAGGAGGGAGGGACGGATGAAAGGGGAGATGGAAGGAGGGATGAACAGAAGGAGGGATGGATGGAGGGATGGAAGCGGGGATGGAAGGAGGGATGGACAAAGAGGGGAGGGAGGGACGGATGGAAGGGAGGATGGAGGGAGGGACGGATGGATGGACGGAAGGAAGGAGGAATGAAGTGGGGAGGGAAGGACGGATGAAAGGGGAGATGGAGGGAGGGATGAACAGAAGGAGGGACGGATGGAGGGATGGAAGGGGGGATGGAAGGAGGGATGGACAGAAGGAGGGAGGAATCAAGTGGGGAGGGAGGGACGCATGAAAGGGGGATGGAGGGAGGGATGAACAGAAGGAGGGATGGAAGTGGGGATGGACAGAAGGAGGGATGGATGGAGGGATGGAAGGGGGATGGAGGGAGGAATGGGGAGGGGAGAGAGGGATGGATGGAAGGGGGGATGGACAGAAGGATGGAGGAATGGAAGGGGAGATGGAGGAAGGGATGGACAAAGAGGGAAAGGAGGGACGGATGGAAGGGAGGATGGAGGGAGGGATGGATGGATGAACGGAAGGAGGGAGGAATGAAGTGGGGAGGGAAGGACGGATGAAAGGGGAGATGGAGGGAGGGATGAACAGAAGGAGGGATGGATGGAGGGATGGAAGGGAGGATGGAAGGAGGAATGGACAGAAGGAGGGAGGAATGAAGTGGGGAGGGAGGGAGGGATGAAAGGGGGGATGGAGGGAGGGATGAAAAGAAGGAGGGATGGAAGGGGGGATGGAGGGAAGGATGAAAAGGAGGGATGGAAGGGGGGATGGAGGGAGGGATGGACAGAAGGAGGGAGGAATGAAGTGGGGAGGGAGGGATGGATGGAAAGGGGGATGGAGGGAGGGAGGGATGGATGGATGGACAGAAAGAGGGAGGGAAGGGGGGATGGAAGGAACAGGCGGCTGGATGGGCGCGCACTGGGATAAAAGCTGGGCGATGATGGGGAGGGCCCTGGCGGCTGAGGGGGGGGATGGGGCTTTGCAGGCTGATGCTGCCCCCCAGTGGCCACGCTGGGAAGGGGCCCCCAGCTGGCTCCACCTGAGGACCCATGGAGCCCCCTGACTCCCATGTCTCCCCAGAGCTGGAGAGCCCCCAGGACCTGCGCTTCAGTGATGTCCGAGCGACCTCGGTGGGAGTGACCTGGGGGGCCTCGTCCACCCACGTCGACTGCTACAAGGTGTCCTTCCAACTGCACCATGTGGGTAAGTGCTCCACAGCACTCCCTGCTGCTGCCCCCATCCGACTTCCCACAGCGCCCTCCGCCACTGCCCTCATCTGACTTCCCACAGCGCCCCCTGCTGCCCGCCACAGCAGCCCAAACTGACTCCACCACACCCCCTGCTACTGCCCCCATCTGACCTCCTACAGCGCCCCCTGCTGCCCCCATCCGACCTCCCACAGCAGCCCCTGCTGCCCCCCCACAGCACCCGAAACGGACTCCCCACAGCGCCCCCTGCTGCTGCCCCCATCCGACCTCCCACAGCGCACCAAACTGACTCCCCACAGCGCCCCAAACTGACTCCCCACAGCGCCCCCTGCTGCTGCCCCCATCTAACCTCCCACAGCGCCCCCTGCTGCTATCCACAGAGCCCTAAACTGAATCTCACAATGCCCCTCGCTGGCCCCTCACACCAACCCCCCCACAGCATCCCTTGATGGCCCCCACAGTGCCCCCTTCTGCCCCACAGTGCCCCGAACCAACCCCCCCACAGTGCCCCCTGCTGCTCCCCACAACACCCCAAACTGACTCCCCACAGCGCCACTCGCTGGCCCCTTGCAGTGCCCCAACCCAATGCCCCCCACCACTGCCTCCACCCCTGCCACCCCCCCACTGCTGGCCCCTGCAGCACTGTGACCCCCCCATAGCGCCTCCCACTGAGCACCTGAAATGCCCCCTGCAGCCCCCGGAGCGCCCCCGGAACTGAATACAGAACAGCGCCCCCTACTGGCTGCAGACGACGCTCGAGGGGCTGATCCCTGGGGCCAGCGTCATGGCCGTATGGGGCTTCGAGGAGAGCGAGCCGCTGGCGGGCTACGTCACCACGGGTAAGGGCTGGACGCCTGGGTCCCCTGGGGCCAGCACCAGACACCTGGGTCCCTTCCCCTGCCCCGGGGTCAGCGCCGGTTGCCTGGGTCCCTTCCCCTGCCCCAGGGCCAGCGCCAGATGCTTTCCCCTGCCCTGGGTCCCCTACCTTCCCATGCAGGGCAAGTGCCACACCCTGCCACCTGGACCTCTGGGTCCTGCCCCCTTGCCACCTGTCACGGAGTGTGCGGGAGTCCGGCCCTGCACGCCTCTTCCTGGGACCCACAGTGACTCTCAGCCAGCCAGTAAAACAAAAGGTTTATTGGACAACAGGAATGCAGGTTACAGCAGAGCTTGTAGGCACAGTCAGGACCCCTCAGTCGAGTCCTTCTGGAGTTTCAGGGTGCTTGGGTCCAGCATAGGATCCCCTGAATTCCCCTCACCCAGCCCAAAACCGAAACTGAACTGCCCCTCCTCCAACCAGCCGATTCCTTTGTCCAGCTTCCCGGGCTAAGGTGCTAACCCCCTCCCCACTACCTGGCTCAGGTTACAGGCTTAAAGATCCTGTCCCTCACCTAAAGACATCCCCGGCTCTCCCCTCCCCCACACAGACAGCCCTTACTCCATCACATCTCTCCCCCCTCCGAGACTGAACTGAGCGGGGTCACTCTGCCCAGTGACCTGGGGAAGTTCAGGGCCCCCTCTCTGGGACAACGCATCTGCCATCAGTTTGGCACTTCCCTTCACATGGACCACGTCCATGTCATAATCCTGCAGGAGAAGGCTCCACCTCAGGAGCTTGGCGTTGGCTCCTTTCATCTGGTGCAGCCAGGTCAGGGGAGAGTGGTCGGTGTACACGGTGAAGTGTCACCCAAAGAGATCTGGCTCCAGTTTCTTAAGGGCCCACACCATGGCCAGGCATTCCTTCTCAATGGCCGCGTAGTTCTGCTCCCGGGGTAGCAACTTCTTGCTCAGGTACACGATGGGGTGTCTCTCCCCCTTTTCATCCTCCTGCATTAACACCGCCCCTAGTCCCGTGTCTGAGGCGTCGGTGAACACCATAAAGGGCTTGTCAAAATCTGGGTTTGCCAGAACTGGGCCACTAACCAGAGCCTCCTTCAGCGCCCGGAGAGCCTGGTGGCACTGCTCGGTCCAGACCACCTTGTCTGGCTTCCCCTTCTTGCACAGCTCAGTGATGGGGGTGGCTATGGCGCTAAAGTGGGGCACGAACCTTAGATAGTACTCCGCCATCCCAATAAAGGCCTGGACCTTCTATTTGGTTTGGGGAGTGGGCCAGTCTCTGATCACCTCCAACTTGGCTGGTTCCGGCTTTAGACAGCCGCTCCCCACCTGATGGCCCAGGTAAGATTCTTCAGCCATCCCCACCTTGCACTTCTCAGCCTTTACGGTTAACCCAGCCTCCCGGAGTCGGTTCAGCACTTGTTTAACCGGGGACATGTGGTCCTCCCAGGTCCGGCTAAAGCCACAGATGTTGTCAATATAAGCCACAGCAAAACTCTCCATCTCCCGCAGTAGCTGATCCACCAGGCGCTGGAGGGTGGATGGTGCTCCCTTGAGGCCGAAGGGCAGGGTTAGACACTCGTAGAGCCCCAGAGGGGTGATAAAGGCTGATTTCAGCCTGGCATGTGCGTCCAGCGGCACCTACCAGTAGCCCTTTGTAACATCCATGGTGGTGAGGTACCGAGCGCCTCCCAGCTTGTCTAGGAGCTTGTCAGGCCTGGGCATGGGGTAGGCATCAGATACGGTGATGGCACTGAGCTTTTGATAGTCCACACAGAACCGGATCGACCCGTCCTTCTTGGGGATCAGCACCACTGGCGAGGCCCAAGGGCTGGAAGATGGCTGGATCACCCCCAAAGCCAGCATGTCTCTGACCTCTCTTTCTAGGTCCTGGGCAGTTTTCCCAGTGACCCAAAAAAGGGGGCATCTTATAGGAGGATGTGACTCAGTCTCCACCCGGTGGACAGTCAAATTAATGCATCCAGACTGGTTGGAAAACAGCTGTCGGTATAGATGCAGCACCCCTCTGATCTCAGTGTGCTGGGCCAGGGTCAGCTGATCAGAGAGGAGAATCGCCTCCAGGGGGGAACCAGCTTTTGTCCCAGGGAATAGATCCACTAAGGGGTCATCTCCCTGCTCCTCCCAATGTCCACACATGGCCAACACCACATTCCCCCTGTCATAGTATGGCTTCATCATGTTCACATGGTACACCCAACGGTGATGTGCCCGGTTCGACAGCTCCACCACATTGTTTACCTCATTTAGTTGCTTGATAACCTTGAAAGGCCCTTCCCAGGCAGCCTGGAGTTTGTTTTTCCTCACGGGGATGAGAACCATCACCTGATCCCCGGTGGCGAAGGTGCAGGCCTGCGCTGTGTGGTCATACCAGACCTTCTGCTTCCTCTGGGCTTGGGCCAGATTCTCCCTGGCCAGGGCCATGAGCTCGACCAGTCTTTCCTGGAAGGTCAGGACATACTCCACCACCGACTCTCCCTCAGGATTGGCCTTCTCCTCCCATTTGTCCCTCATCAGGTCCAGGGGCCCCCTTACCCGCCTTCCATACAACAGTTCAAAAGGCGAAAACCTGGTAGATTCCTGGGGTACCTCCCTGTACGTGAACAGCAGGTGTGGTAAGTACTTGTCCCAGTCCTGCGGGTGCTGGTTCATAAATGTTTTTAGCATCATCTTCAGCGTCCCGTTGAACCTTTCCACCAGCCCATTGGACTGGGGGTGATACGCTGAGGCCCAGTTATGCTGGACTCCACATTTTTCCCACAAGCACCGGAGCAGGACCGACATGAAGTTGGACCTCTGGTCCGTTAAGACTTCCTTGGGGAACCCCACCCAGCTGAAAATTGTCAGCAGTGCATCTGCCACGGTGTCCGCTTCGATAGAGGACAAGGCCACCGCCTCGGGGTAGCGAGTGGCAAAATCTACCACCACCAGGATGTATTTCTTCCCCAACTGGGTCGTCTTGCTGAGAGGTCCCACTATGTCCATGGCCACTTCTGGAAATGTTCCTCTATGATGGGTAAAGGCCTCAAAGCTGCTTTCCCCTTGTCCCGGGCCTTCCCCACCCTCTGGCAGGGGTCACAGGATTGGCATTACTGTCGGACATGGGTAAAGATCCCAGGCCAGTAAAAGTTCTGTAGCAGCCTCTGCCTCATGCGCTGGATTCCCTGGTGCCCTGCGAGAGGAATGTCATGGGCCAGGTACAGCAGCTTGTGGCGAAACTTCTGGGGAACCACCAGCTGCCTCCTGATCCCCCATGACTCTACTTCCCCTGGGGGAGCCCATTCTCGGTACAGGAACCCCTTCTCCCACAGGAACCTCTCCTTGCAACCTCTCATGGTCTGTACCGCACTGAGGTTAGCCTGGTCCCTGGGCTTCCGCAAGGAGGGATCTTTCTGCAACTCGGCCTGGAACTCAGCAGCTGGAACAGGGATGGAGACCTGCTCTCTCTCGCTGGCTGGGTCTGAGGCCACAGCCTCTCTGAGCCGTGTCCCTGGGCGTTTCCCCCACACCAGGTTAGGGTCCTGCACCTCGGGCAGAGTCCCTTCCCCATTGTCGGGGCGCAGTGCCCTTTGCTGACTCTGACTGCGATTCACAATCAGGGCACTCTGGGCGTTACTTGGCCAGTCCTCGAGGTCCCCTCCCATTAACACATCCGTGGGCAAATGTGGGTGTACCCCCATGTCCTTGGGGCTCTCCTTGGCCCCCCACTTCAGGTGTACCCTTGCCACAGGCACCTTGAATGGGGTCCCGCCCACACCCATCAGGGTCAGGTAGGTGTCGGGCACCATCCGATCTGAGGCCACCACCTCTGGCAGGGCGAGCATCACCTCTGCGCCCATGTCCCAGTATCCAGTGACCTTCCTCCCATCTACCTCCAGGGAAACAAGGCACTCTTTCTGGAGGGGCAGCCCTGCGCCCACCCTGTAAACCAAAAACCCGGAGCATGGAGCATCCAGCCCCCCAGAGGAGCTGACCTGGGGACCTCCTCCCCCCTTTCACAGGTTGTACGCTGCCAGCCCCCCTTTCCTGGGAACGTTGCCCCTCATCCGACTGGGTCTTTACCCAGTCAACCCTCTGCGGGTTGGGTCTGCTCGGTCTGTCCCTGAGATTGGGGCATTGGGCCCGTATGTGGCCTCATTGGCCACAGTGATAGCAGCCCACGTCTTGTGGGTTTCCTCGAGTGGGTCGGATGGACCTGATGCTGGAGGTTCCCCTTTGGTGGGGGTTCTCCATAGGCCCCTGCTGGGAGGTCCCATGGTGACTCTCTCTCTGCGTTGAGGCAGGCCTGCTCCTTCGAGACTCCTCCCTATTATCCTCTGCCTGACTGTCCACAAATTGGTTGGCCAGCTGGCCTGCGTGCTGTAGATTCTCCAGCTTCTGGTCCATCAACCACAGCCTCAGGTCGGACGGGCACTGCTAGTACAGGTGCTCCAGTATGAATAGGTCAAGCAGGTTCTCTTTAGTTTGGGACCCAGCTGTCCACTTGCGGGCATACCCCTGTGCCCGGTTGGCCAGTTGTGGGTATGTGACCTCACGAGTTTTACGCTGACTCCGGAACCTTTTCTGGTACATCTCAGGAGTCAGCCCAAACTCGCAGAGCAGGGCCTGTTTGAACAGTTCGTAGTCCCCTGCCTCCGCCCCTTTCAGTCGGCTGTACACCTCCACGGCTGTGGAGTCCAGTAAGGGGGTGAGAAATGAGATCCTGTCTGCAGGGTCAATGCTGTGCAGCTCACAGGCATTCTCAAAGGCCGTCAGGAAGGTGTCTATGTCCTCCCCCTCCTTACACCAGGCCAGCAAGCACTTATCAAAGCTCTTTGTAGGCTTGGGTCCCCCCTCACTCACTGCAGCCAGGGCCCCACTGCTCGCCAGCTGGGCCAGGTCCAGCTCATGTTTACGCTGTTTCTCCTTCTCCTCCAGCTCACTCTGGCATTGGTTCTCACGCTGGCGCTGGTTCTCCTCATGTTTACGCTGGTTCTACTTCTCCTTCAGTTCTTGCCTCCATAACTCAAGCTCTTCCCCTCTCAGCTCCCTATCATATTCCAGCCGCATCCGCTCCACGAATGCCGAGCGTCACCGGGAGGATCTCCTGCTGGGAGGTGAGCTTCGCTGGGAGGATCCCCTGCTGGCCGGGGGGGTCACGGTGCCCTCGGTATTCACTGGGCTCCTCCCCGCCCTTCCCCTAGGCATAAGAAGAGGGGGTCTCGGGAAGCCCTCAGCCACCGGCTGACCACTCCCAGCGGGGACAGACACAGGTGCCTGCTCTGCATCTGCCCGGCTGCTTCCCTCAGAGACAGGGCTCCATTCATTCAAGCGACCTCCCTCCTCCAGCTGGGCAATCAGCTGGTCCTTGGTGAGTCTCCTACTGCGCAGTCCCCTCTGCTTGCACAGCTCCAGCAGGTCACACTCACGCCGCTGGGCATACATCTTCCTGCTGGCCACTCGCAGGCCGGGGTGCTCGCCACTCCCCATGGTTTCCAGGGGGACCCCCTAGTGCACCAGCCCTTCTTGAGGTCACCACCTCTCTGCCAGGGTGGAGCTGCAGACTGCTCCGCCCCTGGGACCGCTCGCTGTGATCCCCTGGGGGACCCTGTTACTGCAAAGTTCTCACTGGTCACACACTCCCCGGGGTTAATCACCCCTACAATCACCCCTTCGTTTTACTGCTCCCCAGTCATTTACTGCAGGAAGCGCCGTCCATGGGGTGCAGTATATCCCATGCTGCCACCAGTTGTCATGCAGTGTGGGGGAGTCCGGTCCTGCACTACACTTCCTGGGACTCAGTTACTCTCAGTCAGCCGGTAGAACAGAAGGTTTATTGGACAACAGGAATACAGGTTACAGCAGAGCTTGTAGGCACAGTCAGTACCCCTCAGTCGAGTCCTTCTGGAGTTTCAGGGTGCTTGGGTCCAGCATAGGATCCCCTGAATTCCCCCCACGCCGCCCAAAACCGAAACTGAACAGCCCCTCCTCCAGCCAGCCGATTCCTTTGTCCAGCTTCCCAGGCCAAGGTGCTAACCCCCTCCCCCCTACCTGGCTCAGATTACAGGCTTAAAGATCCTGTCCCTCCCCTAAAGACATCCCCGGCTCTCCCATCCCCCACACAGACAGCCCCTACTCCATCACATCACCCCTCTGGATGCCTGGATTCCCCCCCCCCCCCGTCGGCCGGACACCTGGGTCCCCTCAGGGGGCTGCTCTCCCTGACGCTGCGCGCTCTCTCCACAGTCCCTGATGGCCCCTCGGACCTGAGCACCCTCAACGTCACTGACACCTCAGCCCTGCTGCGCTGGCGCCCGCCCCGGGCCCCCCCCCCCCGAGCTACGGGCCCCCCTAGGGGAAGCGCGGGGGCAGGGCAGGGCAGGGTGGCACCCTCCTCCCCTGGCACGTGGCTCCATCCCTGGCGCCTGTGTCCGGCTCCTTTGGCCTCCCCCCGGCTCCCCCACAAGCTCATCTCCCCCCTCCCCCCAGCTCTCCCCCCAGGCCCCTCGGTGATGCTGCAGCTCCCCGGGGACTGGGCCGAGCACCCCCTGGCTGCGGCTGGACACTGAGTATCTGCTCAGCGTCCATGAGGTGACGGGGGCAACCGCAGCTCCCCCGCCAGCGCCACCTTCACCACCGCTACGGGGGGGGGGGGGGCTGGGAGGGGGCCGGGAAGCAGTGGGGGGGAGGAAGGAATGGGGGCAAAAGGGGGAGGAGTGGGACAGAAGGGGGAGGGAGGAGAAGGGTGGGGAAAGCAGTTGGGGGGTGGAAGGAGTGGAGGCAGCAGGGGGAGGGATGGGGGAAGCAGTGGGGGGGAGGAAGGAGTGGGGGCGGCGGGGGAGGCTGGGGGAAGCAGTGGGGAGGTTGGAGGGGGAAGGAGTGGGGGCGGCAGGGGGAGGGTGGGGGAAGCAGTGGGGAGAGAGGAGAAGTAGTGGGGGCAGCAGAGGGAGGGGCCCCTGTTTCACTATCCCCTCCCACAGGGCTGGATGCCCCCCAGGACCTGCGAGCCACCGAGGTGACCCCCGGCAGCGCCCAGCTCTGCTGGAGCTCCCCCACACATCCCCGCCCTGCTGGCTACCTGCTGAGCTACGAGATGCTCTCCAGCCAAACGCAGGTACCGGGGACACCCCCAGTCCCTCCCCCAGCCCCTCCTACAACCCCCCCCAACATGCTGAGTCCCCCAGCACCTCCTACCACCCCCCCAATGCCTCTCCCCACTTTCTGCCCTCCCCCCAGCTTCCCCCACATCCCCGTCTGTGGAGCCAGGAGTCCCCCCCAGACCCATCGCTGCTCCCTCCCACTCCCTGTGGCCGATCACCCCCGCTCCCAACTCACTCCCTCTCCCCTCGGGAGATACCCCTGGGCACCGACGCCGCCTCCCACTAGCTGAGCAACCTGACCCCGTCCAGCCGCTACCAGCTCCAGGTGCAGGCGATCCAAGGGGGCCGCCCCAGCACCCCCATCACCACCTCCTTCAACACGGGTGAGTCACAGGACGCAGAGGTGTAGCAAGTGCCCTCTGTACCCTCCGACCGGAGGGGGCCCCGCAAGGAAGGGGGCCCCTAAAAGTGGCAAAAAAAAATGTAAGGTATAACTAGGTAAGTGACATTTATTGACGCTATTGCACAATCCATGTCGGTTTTACTGACAAAACCGTGAAGTCTTTATGATACATCATAATGCTATTGGCTACGTCAGTTGTCTGTCAGTCAGTTTCGAATTTTAGATGGACACATTCAAAGAATGTGTATTTGCGTTCATAATGGCAGTCGGCGGATAAATGTTATTAATTTAGTTTAGTTTTTTATCGTTTCCAACACAGAAGCGTGCTTTGTGATGTCTAAGAGAATGTATAAGAGCGGAGCTAGTAAACGAAAGGCAGCAAAAGATGCCGAGAAGGAACTTGAGAAAATTCCAAAGTTGTCAACGTATTTTGCGCTGCAATCCAACGTACAGGTACAGGCACATGAAACGGACAGCGCTAGCAGTGACGAGTCGTATCCAGAAGTATCCAGAAGTGCTTCAAGTGAGGTCGAAGGTGAAGCCAGTTGTTCTACCAAACAAACTGTGACAGATATTCCAGCTGCTGCCGGGAAAGAAGTATCTGAATCTGAACCAATGACTGGTGATCCAGGAGATTGGCCGTCTGTAATATCGGACAGGCAAGTGTGTGACATTGTTGCACGTGGCCCACCGCAGCAGAATGAAAGTTACGAATTTCCATTTAACGAGGAAAGACGGAGGTTCACAAGTACTCATTTCTATCGAACCATGGCAAATGGTGAGAAAATAAGACGTTCATGGTTAATGTACTCAGTTCAGAAATATGCCATTTTTTGTTTTTGTTGTAAATTATTTGGCACTGGTGACATACCGCTACATCATGGGACATCTGTTTGGAGAATCACAGCAAAACTTTTGAAAGAAAAATGGGAGACATTGATGCCAACGAACTCATAATGGAATTTAATAGTTTTATTTATGTCATCGAGAAAGAGAGAGGACTTGTCACGGCAAACAATTTTTTTAACGTACATATACAAGAACAGCCTTCAGAGATATATCCGAATCTTTGTATTTGCATCAGAATTCTTCTGACCACACCAGTTACTGTCGCTGGTGCTGAAAGGAGCTTCAGCAGGATGAAACTGATCAAGAATATCCTGTGCTCAACCATGACAGATGACAGGCTTTCTGCGCTTGTAGTTATCTCAATCAAAAACAAGATTGCCAGATCTCTGGACTGTGATGCATTGATTAACCAGTTTGCGGAGAACAAGGCTCGAAAGAAGCGCTTTGCATAAATACGGAATACATGTACACTGTAGGCCTACGTATACATAATATGAACCCTGTATATTGTATAAAATAAATACCGCATTCCAGTTTCTGCATTGTAAGGGACCCCGGACCTATGTTCGGAGGGGGCCACGTTCTTTGTTGCTACTGCCCTGGCAGGACGTCTGGGTTCTAGCCTGGCTGGGAGCCAGGACTCCTGGGTTCTCTCTCACCTTGGGGAGGGGAGTGGGGGCTGGTGGGTTAGAGCAGGGGGGGCTGGGAGCCAGGACTCCTGGGTTCTCTCCCAGCTCGGGGAGGGGAGTGGGGGCTGGTGGGGGTGGAGCCAGGATCCCAGACTCCTGGGTTCCATGCTCTCCTCTCTTGGCAGTCTGGCTGAGCTACCCCCTTCCCCCGGGACTGCGCGGAGGAGCAGCTGAACAGGCCGGGCCCCTCCCGCGAGGTGACCATCTAACTAGGGGGCAACAGGCAGTGCCCCCTGCAGGTGTACTGTGACATGAAGCCCGACAGGGGTGGCTGGCTGATGAGTGCGGGGGTGGGGGGCAGCAGGGCCGAGGTCTGTCTCTGATCCCCCTGACTCCCCCAGGTGTTCCAGCGTCGCATGAACGGCGAGAGGGATTTCTGGCGTGACTGGCAGGACTATGCCCAGGGCTTTGGGAACCAGTCCCAGGAGTTCTGGCTGGGTGAGTGAGAACCCAGGAGTCCTGGGCAGCCCTGCCATCCCCAGAGCCCTCCCCCTGCCGAGCCCGGGAGAGAACCCAGGCGTCCTGGCTCCCAGTTCCCCCTGCTCTAACCCACCAGATCCCACTCCCCTCCCAGAGCTGGGCTGCCCCTGGCAGAGCATGGAGAGAACCCAGGTGTCCTGCCCCCAGGTAACGACGCCCTGCACGAGCTGACGGTGGGGGGGAGTAGGAGCTGCGGGTGGATCTCCGGGCCGGCACCGAGGCTGCGTTCGCCCAGTACCAGCGGTTCCGAGTGGACCCCCCCAGCGAGCATTATCGCCTGCATCTGGGCAGCTACCGCAGCACGGCGAGCAAACGGGGAGAACAGAGTGGGGGGGCAAAGGGAGGGATGGCTGGGGTCTGGAGGGACAGTGGGTGGGGTGTTTGTGTCCTGGGGGGTCTGTGTCCTGGCGGTGGTTGGGGGAGGGGTGCTGTCCCCCCAGCCCCCCGTCACTCCCTGCCGCCCAGGCGATGCGCTGAGCTACCACTCGGGCAGCGTCTTCTCGACCCGGGACCCGAACCCGAACCGGCTGCTGATCCGCTGCACGGTGTCCTACCGCGGGGCCTGGTGGTACCACAACTGCCACTATGCCAACATCAACGGGCTCCACGGCAGCCACTGGGACCACCAGGTATGGCCGCCCTGACGCCTGGCTTCTCTCCCGGCTCTGGCGGGGGGGGGGGGGGCGGGAGCGGAAAGCCTGGGTTCTCTCCGGCAGGGGACGCCTGGGTTCTCACCCGGCTCGGGGGGGGAGGGGTGGGACGCCTGGGTTCTCTCCGGGAGGGGACGTCTGGCTTCTTTCCCGGCTGGGGCGGGGGGGGGGCGGGACGCCTGGGTTCTCTCTGGCAGGGAACGCCTGGGTTCTCGCCCAGCTGGGGGGGTCAGGACCCCTGGGTTCTCTCCTGGCAGGATGCCTGGGTTTTCGCCCGGCTCAGGGGGCGTGGGACGCCTGGGTTCTCTCCGGGAGGGGACGCCTGGGTTCTCGCCCAGCTGGGGGGTCAGGACCCCTGGGTTCTCTCCTGGCGGGACGCCTGGGTTCTCTCTCAGCTCGGTGGGGGGAAGGACACCTGGGTTCTCGCCCGGCTCAGCGGGGGGCAAGGGGGCTGGTGGGGACTGAAAGCCAGGACTCCTGGGTTGGCCAATCCCCAGGGAGGAAATTAACTGCTTCCTATCCAGCAAGTCCAAGCCAGTGGGGAAACTGAGTCACGGATTGCACTTAGCACTATTACAGAAGTTACTGGGGCGGGCATGCTAGGGGGGGTCTCTCACCCCCCTTTCCTGCCCCCCCCCGGGCGTGAACTGGTTTAACTGGAAAGGCTTCGAGTTCTCCATCCCATTCACCGAGATGAAGCTGTGGCTGCGGGGGGTGGCAGAGGCGAATGGACGGACAGGTGGACCCGAGGGAGAGCGAGTGAGCCAGCGAGAGCACAGCACTGCAGGGTGCCACCAGGGAGAGCCATGGCGTCACGAGGAGCCCCCCCCCCACTGGGCTCTTCCACTCACCCCTCCCCCCTAGAGACCCCTTTCCCCACAGAGCCCCCCCAATGCTTAATTCCCTCCATACTCACCTAGCCCCTCGCATGCATCCAACGAAGTGGGGATTCACCCACGAAAGCTCCTGCTCCAAAACGTCTGTTAGTCTCTAAGGTGCCACAGGATTATTTGCTGCTTTTACAGATCCAGACTAACACGGCTACCCCTCTGATACTTAGCCCCTCCCACACACCCCTGCGGGGTCCCTGCTCCCCACAGTGCAGCAGGCCCAGGCTGAAGGGAGCACCCCCATCCAGCTGGGGCGGGGGGCAGATGGAACCCAGGAATCCTGACCCCCAGCTCCTCTGGGGCTCCCCTGTCCCCTCCATGAGCAGAGGGCCCGTGGGGAGGCAGGGGAGCAAGCGGTGACCCCACTCCCAGTGGAGCGACAGAGACGGATGGGCCCAAAGCACCTTTATTCTGACTGAAACAGCCTGGATGGGCAAGGACGTTGTGGGGCAGAGTTAAGGAGGTTTGCCGGGAAATCCGGGGAGGGCAGAGTTAAGGGGGTTTGCAGGGGGCTGTACAGAATCTGTTGAGCGATATAGTTTATATATAAAAAAACAGCTGAGAAATGTTACCAAAAAAACCCCAGCGAGTGAGAAACTGTTGGGGCAGGGGATAGGTGTGGGGTAGGGGAGGACGGGGGCAGGGGATAGCTGTTGGGTGGAGGAGAACGGGGTGAGGGATAGGAGTGGGGTGGGGGAGGACAGGGGCTCTCCCCATGGCCTGAAGGGATGCAGGAGTGTGTGTGGGGTGGGGACTATGAGGGGCTTGGGGGTTGGTGGGGGTCCCTGTGGCACAGAGTGGATGGGGGGACAATGCAGGTTGAGGGCTCACTGGGGGTAGTGGTGTTGGTGGGGGGGTTCATGGTGGCCAGAGGGTCACTGGGGGGATGAGGGGGAGGTCACCGGGAGTTAGAGGATCACTAGGGGATTGGAGCTGTGGGAGGGTGATGGGGTCCCCGGGGTGCAGCCTAGGACCATGGCACTGCTGGGCCCCCTTCCCTCCCCAGCCTGGGCTGCCTCTCCCAGAGCTGGGCCAGTGACCTGCAGCAACCCCCACCCCCGGGTGCTGTGATCCCTCAGCCCCATGGGGAGCCCCACACCCGGCTCGAGCCGCTCCCGACACACACAGATCCCAGCCAGATCCCCCCCAGGCCCGGCCTTGCACCCCAGAGCCTGGGGAGGACATGCCCCAGCCCTGGGACGGAGCCGAGGTCCCCGAGCAAACCCCCTGCTTGAGGGACAGGAGGAAGCAGGTTTATCAACATGGAGCAGCCCCGGCGTGTGGGGCTTGGGCAGCCGTGGGGACTTGCAAATCCGGCTGCCTGGGGGTGGCTCAGCGCCGGTTCCAGTAACCCCCCCACCACAGCAGCTCCTAACTCCCTGCCCCCCAACGAGTGCCCACGCTGGGCCAGGCCAGCGGGGCTCAGCAGCTCACGGGCCCTGGGTGTGAGACGGGACAGAGACGGGGGTACAGGGTGCTGCTTTGAGGTACAGGGTGTCCCAGGAGGCTACGCAGGGCTCCCAGGGGTGGGGGGGTTATGGGGGTGCCAGGGGCTCAGGGGGCCTCAGGAAGGGGAGCTATGTCGGCTCAGGGGGTGCCCCCGGGGCAGGAAGCAGACACGGAAGAGGGGGCTATGGGGTCTTGGGGGGCTCAGGGACCCTCAGGGCAGGAAGTGGATGTGGGAGGGCACTGGGGGACACTATGGGGTCATGGGGGGGCTCGGGGGCCCCTGGGTCAGGAAGCTGACTGGCGGGGGGGCTATGGGGTCATTAGGGGCTCAGGGGGAATCAGGGGGGCCCCAGGGCAGGAGCGGCTGCGGAAGGGCCCTCGGGGACTAGGGGATCACAGGGGGTTCAGGGGGCCCCTGGGGCAAGAGGCAGAAGTGGAAGGAGGGGCTATGGAGTCACAGTGGGCTCAGGGGACCCCTGGTGCAGGAAGCAGATGCAGAAAGGGAGGCCATGGGGTCACAGGGGGCTCGGGGGACCCCAGGTCAGGAAGCAGACATGAAAGAGGAGGCTATGG
Organism: Gopherus flavomarginatus; assembly: GCF_025201925.1. NCBI lineage: Eukaryota > Metazoa > Chordata > Testudines > Testudinidae > Gopherus > Gopherus flavomarginatus. Next base: position 2,433,954 of record NC_066629.1, on the reverse strand, counting down.
GGTCACGGGGGGCTCAGGGGACCCCCGGAGCAGGAAGTGGATGGAGAAGGGGGGGCTATGGGGTCACAGGGTGCTCGGGGGCCCCAGGTCAGGAAGTGGACATGGAAGGGGGGGCTATGGGGTCACGGGGGACTCAGGGGGCCCTGGGTCAAGAAGCGGATGCAGACGGGGGGGGCTATGGGGTCACAGGGTGCTCGAGGGGCCCCAGGTCAGGAAGTGGATGGAGAAGGGGGGGCTATGGGGTCACAGGGTGCTCGGGGGGCCCCAGGTCAGGAAGTGGACATGGAAGGGGGGGCTATGGGGTCACAGGGGGCTCAGGGGGCCCGGGGTCAGGAAGCGGATGAAGAAGGGGGACTATGGGGCCACAGGGGGCTCAGGAGACCCGCGGGGTAGGAAGTGGACATGGAAGGGGGTCTATGGGGTCACGGGGGGCTCGGGGGACCCCCAGGGCAGGAAGCGGATGTGGAAGGGGGAGCTATGGGGTATGGAGGGCACAGGGGGGCCCCAGGGAAGGAAGCAGATGCGGAAGGGGGGGCTATGGGGTTACAGGGGGCTCAGGGGACCCGCGGGGTAGGAAGTGGACATGGAAGGGGGTCTATGGGGTATGGAGGGCACAGGGGGGCCCCAGGGCAGGAAGCAGATGCAGAAAGGGAGGCCATGGAGTCACAGGGGGTACGGGGGGCCCCAGGGCAGGAAGCGGACATGGAAGGGGGGGCTATGGGGTCACAGGGGGCTCGGGGGGCCCAGGTCAGGAAGTGGACATGGAAGTCGGGGCTTTGGGGTCATGGGGGGCTCAGGGGGCCCCGGGTCAGGAAGTGGATGCAGAAGGGGGGGCTATGGGGTGACGAGGGGCTCAGGAGACCCACAGGGTAGGAAGTGGACATGGAAGAGTGTCTATGGGGTCACGGGGGGCTCGGGGTCCCCCAGGCAGGAAGCGGCTGCAGAAGGGCCCTCGGGGATTACAGAGGGTTCAGGGGGCTCCTGGGGCAGGAAGCAGAAGTGGAAGAGGGGGCTATGGAGTCACAGTGGGTTCAGGGGACCCCCGAGGCTGGAAGCGAATGCAGAATGGGGGGCTATGGGATCACGGGGGGCTCAGGGGACCCCTGGGGCAGGAAGCGGATGCAGAAAGGGAAGCCATGGGGTCACAGGGGGCTCGGGGGGCCCAGGTCAGGAAGTGGACATGGAAGGGGGGGCTTTGGGGTCACGGGGGGCTCAGGGGGCCCGGGGTCAGGAAGCGGATGTAGAAGGGGGTGCTATGGGGTCACAGGGGGCTCAGGAGACCCGCGGGGTAGGAAGTGGACATGGAAGGGGGTCTATGGGGTCACAGGGGGCTCGAGGGACCCCAGGGCAGGAAGCAGATGTGGAAGGGGTGGCTATGGGGTCACGGAGGGCTCAGGGGACCCCCGGGGCAGGAAGCAGATGCAGAAAGGGAGGCCATGGAGTCACAGGGGGATTGGGGGGCCCCAGGTCAGGAAGCGGACATGGAAGGGGAGGCTATGGGGTCACAGGGGGCTCAGGGGACCCACGGGTCAGGAAGTGGATGCAGAATGGGGGCTATGGGGTCACAGGGTGCTCGGGGTGCCCCAGGTCAGGAAGTGGACATGGAAGGGGGGCTATGGGGTCACAGGTGGCTCAGGGGACCCCGGGTCAGGAAGCGGATGCAGAAGGGGGAGCTATGGGCTATGGAGGGCACAGGGAGGCCCGGGGCTGGAAGCAGTTGCAGAAGGGGAGGCTATGGAGTCACAGTGGGCTCAGGGACCCCCAGGGCAGGAAGCAGATGTGGAAGGGGTGGCTATGGGGTCACGGAGGGCTCAGGGGACCCCCGGGGCAGGAAGCAGATGCAGAAAGGGAGGCCATGGAGTCACAGGGGGATTGGGGGGCCCCAGGTCAGGAAGCGGACATGGAAGGGGAGGCTATGGGGTCACAGGGGGCTCAGGGGACCCACGGGTCAGGAAGTGGACGCAGAATGGGGGCTATGGGGTCACAGGGTGCTCGGAGTGCCCCAGGTCAGGAAGTGGACATGGAAGGGGGCTATGGGGTCACGGGTGGCTCAGGGGACCCCGGGTCAGGAAGCGGATGCAGAAGGGGGAGCTATGGGCTATGGAGGGCACAGGGGGGCCCCGGGGCAGGAAGCAGATGCGGAATGGGGGGGCTATGGAGGGCACATTGGGGCCCTGGGGCAGGAAGCAGATGCGGAAGGGGGGGCTATGGGATATGGAGGGCACAGGGGGGCCCTGGGGCAGGTAGCAGATGTGGAAGGGGGGGCTATGGGTGTCCCAGGGGGTTCGGAGACCCCCGGGGCAGGAAGCGGATGTGGAACGGGGGGCACCGCACCATGGTGCCGAACACGCCCCGCAGGGCCGGGAGGGCACCGGGCGCAGGCGGCTCCAGCCGGAACTCGTGCAGGACATGCCCGAGGAAGACGAAGATCTCGACCCAGGCCAGGGTCTCCCCCAGGCAGGCCCGGGCCCCACAGCTGAAGGGCAGCAGGTTGTGCTGGGCCAGGAACCGCTCTGCGGGATTGGAGACAGGCGTCAGCCGGGACCCAGGCATCCGGGCAGGGAGCCCCCACTCCCATGAGAGAGTCGGAGACCCAGGTTGGGGGGGAGGTCAGCCCCCAGCCCCCCCATGATTACCGGGGTCTCAGGCGTCCAGGAAGGGAGTATCAGCCTCCAGCCTCCCATGAAAACCGGGGATCCAGGCATCGAGGAGGGGGGGTATCAGTCCCCAGCCCCTCCATGAGAACCAGGGACCCAGGCATCCAGGAGGGAGGGTATCAGCCCCCCGGTCCCCATGAGAACTCGGGATCCAGGCGTCCGGGGAGGCTCAGCCCCCAGCCCCGTGGCGGGGGAGGGGCCTGGAGGGGGCAGGACCCGAGTGGTGGTGGGCGGCAAAGAAGTTGGGGATCACGGTGGTTCCCTCGGGGATGTTGAAGCCTGAGAGGCTGCAGAGATGGGGGGGGTCAGACGGAGGAGGGGCGGGTACCTGGTGTCCCGCGTGGTGCTATGGGGCAGGCCGTGGGGCAGGGCGAGGAAGAGGTACCTGGTGTCCCGCGTGGTGCTCTGGGGCAGGCTGTGGGGCAGGGCGAGGGAGGGGTACCTGGTGTCCCGCATGGTGCTGTGGGGCAGGCTGTGGGGCAGGGCGGGGGAGGGGTAACCTGGTGTCCCACGTGGTGCTATGGGGCAGGGCGAGGGGCACCACAGGGCGAAGACGCATCATCTCGGAGATGGTGGCGCTGAGCAGGGGCAGCCGATCCCGGTCCCCATAGCTGGGGGGGCGCTTGGGGCCCATCACCCATTGCAGCTCCATGTGGATCCTGTCCCGGACCAGTGGGGGGACCCCATGGACACTGACCCCCATGGAGACTGATGCCCCTCCCCTCATTCTTATCAGGGATTGCCCAGTGCTTTATGGGAGGGGCAGGATCATCCAGCCTGCTGTACAAATGGGGAAACTGAGGCAAGGAGAGACAGGACTGGACCAAGGTCACCCACAGAGACCCCCTCAAAACTCTCCCCAAGACACCAGCCCCCCAAGCACTGAGTGCCCTTGCCCACTCCCAACGAGCAGCGCAGTGATGGGGCTGGAGGCGACTGGAGCAGGTGGTGGGGAGGTTGGGGGTACATGGAGGTTTGGGGGTTTGGGGTGTGACGGTGCTGCCCGTGGGAGCCAGCTGAGGTCACTCAATCAGGGTGAACTGCAAACAAAACAGGGCAGACAAACCCCAAACGCTGGTGGTTATTCCACTACTTAGATTCACCAACCAGCACAGAACAGCTTCTATAGTACCTCACTGGTTACTTAGAAGTCCAAACCACGCAGTTCCCTTACAGTGCCCAGCCTCAGGCCTCCTCCAGACACACCTGTCAGATGTGATGATGATTCCTGAATAATCTTACTTCATCATATAAAAGAAAAGGTTCTTCCAATCCCTAAGGATCAGCCACATACCCAGGTCCAATTACAACTTAGATCTTACCCAAAATACACGCTACAGCCAATTCTTATTAACTAAGCTAAAATTTATTAAGAGAAAAGAGAGTGCTGGTTAAAAGATCGATCTACAGACAGACTTGAATTCAATTCTTGAGGTTCAGATACATAGCTGAGGTGAGCTTGGAGTTGCCAAAAGTCCTTTTAGAAATAGTCCACAGGTTATAATCCAGTGTCCATATTCAGGGTGGCTCCAGTCGATCACTGGAGATCTCAATCCTTGTGGCTTAAGGTTTCCCCCTCTTGAAATCCAAAGTAGAACTGAGGCCTTGTCTACACCACAAAGTTGCAGCGCTGGTGAGGGGGTTACAGCGCTTCAACTTAGGAGGTGTACACACTTGCAGGGCATTACCAGCGCTGCAACTCCCTGTTTGCAGCACTGGCCGTACACCCGGTCGAACCTCGGGTGTAGAGGATCCAGCGCTTGATCACCAGCGCTGGTCATCAGGTGTAGACACTCACCAGCATTTTTGTTGACCTCCGTGGAATAAGCAGGTATCCCAGCATACCTGAGGAAGCCCCTCTGGTAATCAAGCAAACTTCACTGCCCTGTGCTCACCTGACCCCTCCTTTAAATGCCCCGGGAAATTTAAAAATCCCCTTCCTGTTTGCTCAGCAAGGTGTGGAGTGCAATTAATCTATCAATCACTCAGCGACCATGCCTCCACGCACCAAATGAGCCCCAGCATGGACCAATGCAGAGCTGCAGGACCTCATTAGTGTGTGGGGAGAAGAGGCTGTGCAAACACAGCTGCGCTCCAGAAGGAGAAATTATGATACGTATGGTCAGATATCGCAGTCCTTCCCCGCGGTTTGCTCTGGTGTCCCCCCCCCCAAGCAGGCATCCAGCCCCGCGGTGTGCTGCCGTGTTCCCCAGCCACCCTCCAAGCAGGCATCCAGCCCCGCGGTTTGCTCTGGTGTCCCCCGAACCCCCCTCCAAGCAGGTATCCTTCCCCGCAGTTTGCTCTGGTGTTCCCCACCCCCCCCCAAGCAGGCATCCAGCCCCGCGGTGTGCTCCCGTGTTCCCCAGCCACCCTCCCAGCACGGAGGCAGCCAAGCGGTGTGCAGGCATCCAGCACCGCGTTTCCACCCCCCCTCAGTATCAGGACGGGTTGAAAGCGGACCAAAAAAAACCCCAACCCCCAAAGCACCTAGCTCACCACCTTCCTGGTCACTACTGTCCCTTCTTCAGGACACCAGCTACCCCCTGTACCCACTGCTGATAAACCCAGCGACCCAGTGGTCAATTCCCACTCCCAAGGGGTAATTTTTGCTAAAAACACTCACCCCATTGCTCGCCATGACTTAGCTTGCTTGCCCTCTCTGTGTTATGTGAGGTATGTGAGAAGGATGCTACCTAAAGTCTCTAAAGTCCTTCAAAATTTGATAATAAACAATGATGCCTCTGTGTATTACATGTTTCTATCTCTCTGTTTTCTAGGGACCTTGACTACTGCAGCTGTATCACCGCCCTCACGTAGGTTGCAGAACTTGAGACGCAATCCTAGGAAATCAAAAGAGGAATTGATCAAGTCTGTTCTGAGCCACTACAACAGGGAAAGTAGGAAGACAGAGGAATGGAGAAGCAGTGTACAGGAGTGGAGAAAGACTGTACATGAATGGAGGCAAACAGAAAGCAGGAGAAAGGAATTGTGTAGGCAAACAGAAAGCAGGAGAAAGGAATTGTCTGCCAAAAAAACAACAAAGCAGATGATAAGCCTCCTGTCTCGCCAAACTGAGTCTTTCGAGTCTCTTGTAGCCATGCAGACAAATATGTACCGTGCTAACCCACAGCCCTCCCAAAGCCCTCTTCCATGTCACCCTGTATATTCACAAAACAACTTTCTCCAGCAGCCAGTTCCTTATTATCCCCAGCTGCCCCCAACACCTATAAGATTACTTACTAGCCCTGATAACTATAATTCTTACCCTGTTCACTCCACCCCCATCATTCTGCAGCATAGTAATGCTGAAGTGCAACAGACAGTGAATATTGATCAAAATAGGACATAGTAAAACCTGTAAATGTATTGTCAACCACCCCTACCCCCTTGCATGTTTTGTACTGTATGTTGAATAAAGTTTTTTTTTTCTATTTCTTTCACTATGTTTTATTGCTGCTGGAAGTGGTAAATAATACACAATGAGGTAGAGCAAAGCACATCAAATGCATCAAACATTACTGCTGGCTCTCAGCATCAAATTGCTCCCTTAAAGCATCCCTAATCCTTGAAGCCCTTTCCTGGGCCTCCCTATTAACCCTGCTCTCTGGCTGAGCAAACTCATTCTCCAGGCGTCTAACCTCAGAAGTCCATTCCTCACTGAATCTTTCACCCTTCCCTTCACAAATATTATGGAGGGTGCAGCACGCGGATATAACAGCGGTGATGCTGCTTTCCATCAAATCTAGCTTCCCATAAAGACACCTCCAGCGAGCTTTCAAATGGCCAAAAGCACACTCCACAGTCATTCTGCACCGGCTCAGCCTGTAGTTGAACCGGTCCTTGTTCCTGTCAAGCTTCCCTGTATATGGTTTCATGAGCCATGGCATTAAGGGGTAAGCGGGGTCTCCAAGGATCACAGTGGGCATTTCCACGTCCCCTACTGTGATCTTGCGGTCTGGGAAAAAAGTCCCGGCCCTCAGCCTCCTGAACAGGGCACTGTTCTGAAATATGCGTGCATCGTGCACCTTTCCAGGCCATCCTGAGTAAATGTCAGTGAAACGCCCACGGTGATCCACAAGCGCTTGCAGAACCACGGAGAAATAACCCTTGCGATTAACATACTCTGATGTCAGGTGGGGTGGTGACAGAATAGGAATATGAGTCCCATCTATTGCCCCTCCACAGTTAGGGAACCCCATTTCCGCAAAGCCATCTACAATGTCCTGCACGTTCCCAAGACACACGGTTCTTCTTAGCAGGGTGCGATTAATGGCCCTGCAAACTTGCATCAGCACCATTCCAACGGTAGACTTCCCCACTCCAAACTGGTTCGCCACCGATCTGAAGCAGTCTGGAGTTGCCAGCTTCCAGATTGCAATAGCCACCCATTTCTCCACAGGCAGGGCAGCTCTAAATCTCGTGTCCCTGCGCCGCAGGGTAGGGGCGAGCTCAGCACACAGTGCCATGAAAGTGGCTTTTCTCATCTGAAAGTTCTGCAGCCACTGCTCGTCATCCCAGGATTGCAGGACGATTTGATCCCACCACTGAGTGCTGGTTTCCTGAGCCCAAACGCGCCGGTTCAGGGAGCTGAGCACATCTGTTACTGCCACAAGCAATGTACTGTCTTCACAGTGAGGCAATTCAATATCATCATCTGACTCACTGTCACTCTCACTATCACTCACTTTTTGCAGGTGAAGGAATAGCTCCACTGCCAAGCGCGATGTGCTGGCAACATTCATCAATAAGGTCGTCAGTTGCTGAGGATCCATTTTTAAAAAAATTCGCAGAAAAAGCGCTGTACAGTCACAATGCTGCCACACCGCTCCGCATGTGTAACAAAGCACCACTGGGCATTGGAACAGGAACAGGAAGCGGAAAGACAATCACACTTCCTTCCCCTTCCCACAAGCCACAGCGCCGATATGGGACGAGGTGCTCTGTGGGATAGCCGCCCACAATGCACCACTCCCAACAGCGCTGCAGCGTGGCCACATCTAACATCACTTGCAGCGCTGGTTGCTGTAAGTGTGGCCACTCTGCAGCGCTGGCCCTATACAGCTGTACTAACACAGCTGTAACAACCAGCGCTGCAAAACTGCAGATGTAGACATACCCTGAGATGTAGAAGGATCACGTCCCAGGGTTTTTATACATTTCCAGCAGCCTTTCAGCCCGAGAAAACAATAGGCTTAACTCCTTCTCCCAAATCTCCTGGCAATTAGCACAGGGGAATTTATCCATTAAACAGTTCAGATACAGGTTACCACAACCTTCAAAGAGACACAGAGACAATAATGCTATTTCCCTCAAGTATCATCATAAATGTTAATATTCCTTTTTGATCTTTGAATTAAAACTATAGCAATAGACAAGACTTGTTTGCTTACATCACAAGCCCTGAGCACACACCTTCCATTCTACCCCTAACAATGCAGACTGCATTTCAAAGCTCTGTTCATTTACGGATCTTCCTAACCAGTCCTTAAGGTTCACCCACGGGTCAGGTCAGTGGGTGAGGTGAGGTAATTAACTCTTTCTCGCCCGTTACCTTTCTGTGAGATATTAGATCACACTCATAACGTCACATGGGGCTCAGCTGGCTGTGGCGCAGCAGGAAGGCCATGGCCCAGGTGAGCAGGGCACCTATGGGGAGGTTCGGGGAGGTTTGGGGGCACAGGGGAAGTTTGGGGGTACTGGGGGGTTTCGGGGTTTGCGGTTCAGCTGGGGGTGGTGCAGCAGGAAGGCCACGGCCCAGGTGAGCAGGGCGGCTGTGGGGAGATTTGGAGGTACAGGGGGTTTGGGGGCACAGGGCAGGTTTGGGGGTACAGGGAGGTTTGAGGGTTCGGGGCTCACCTGTGGGTGGTGCAGCAGGAAGGCCACAGCCGAGGTGAGCAGGGCGGCTGTGGGAAGGTTTTGGGGCACAGGGGAGGTTTGGGGGTACAGGAGGTTTCAGGGTTTGGGGCTCAACTGGGGGTGGTGCAGCAGGAAGGCCATGGCCCAGGTGAGCAGGGCGGCCGTGGGAAGGTTTGGGGGCACAGGGAGGTGTGGGGGTTCAGGGCTCAGCTGGGGGTGGTGCAGCAGGAAGGCCATGGCCCAGATGAGCAGGGCGGCCGTGGGGAGGTTTGGAAGTACAGGGGGTTTGGGGGCACAGGGCAGGTTTGGGGGTACAGGGAGGTTTGGGGGTTCGGGGCTCACCTGGGGGTGGCGCAGCAGGAAGGCCATGGCCCAGGTGAGCAGTGCAGCCGTGGGGAGGTTTGGAGGTACAGGGGGCTTGGGAGCACAGGGCAGGTTTGCGGGTATGGAGAGGTTTGGGGGTTTGGGGCTCACCTGGGGGTGGCGCAGCAGGAAGGCCACGGCCAAGGTGAGCAGGGCGGCCATGGGAAGGTTTGGGGGCATAAGGCAGGTTTGGGGGTACAGGAAGGTTTCGGGGTCCGAGGCTCAGCTGGGGGTGGTGCAGCAGGAAGGCCATGGCCCAGGTGAACAGGGCACCTATGGGAAGGTTCGGGGAGGTTTGAGGGCACAGGGGAAGTTTGGGGGTACAGGGAGGTTTGGGGGCACGGGTTTGGGGCTCACAGATGAGCAGGGCGGCCATGGTCTCGGTGCCCCCGCTGAAGAGGTCCACGAGCGCCATGTGAACGTGCTCCGGGGTGAGGCCCCCCTCAGCCGCGGGGTCCCCCCCGGCCCCTCGCCGCTCCCCCAGCACGTGATCCACCATGTCCCAGGGGCACTCAGGGAGCAGCGACTCCTGGGGGGATGTGGGGGTGAGGAGAGATAATGGGGACCCCCAAAGTCGGCACTGGGAACCCTCCAACTCCGCCCCTGAGACCCCCAAACTTGGCACCGGGAACCCTCCACCCCCACCCCAGAGACCCCCAAACCCGACCCCAGAGCACCACCACCCTGTACCCCCCCAGACACCCCCTCAACTCCATCACTGGGGATGCTTCCCCCCTTCCCCAGAGACCCCCAAACCCAACACCGGGGACCCTCCACTCCCACCTGAGCACCCCCACCCTGTAACCCACCCTTTCCCCAGAGACCCTCCAAACCCCAACTCCCACCCCCAAGAGACCCCCACCCCAGCCCCCAAACCCCTCACCAGGGACCCTAACATCGCATACCTCAGAGACCCTCACCCCCTACCCTGCCCCCAGGGACACCCCTCAACCCCGAGAACCCCCAGCCCCGCCCAGCGGCTCCATCCCCGGGGAGCACCCCCCCACAGCCCCCACCTGGTGCTGCTGGATCTGGGCCCGGACGAAGGTGTCTCAGAACCGAACCTCCTGCAGGAGCCGCTGCAGGGGAACACCTGGGGGGGACACCGAGATTGAGACTGTAGCGCCCGCTGCTGGCCCCCCACAGCGACACCCCCTCCCCGCCCCACTCCTGCCCCACAGCGCCCCCTGCAGCTCCCCCGCCGCCTGCTGGCCCCCCACAGCGACACCCCCTCCCCGCCTCCACCCCACAGCGCCCCCTGCAGCTCCCCCGCCCCCTGCTGGCCCCCCACAGCGACACCCCCTCCCCGTCCCACCCGTGCCCCACATCATCCCCTGCAGCTCCCCTGCCGCCTGCTGCCCCCAACAGCGACACCTTCTCCCCACCCCACAGCGCACCCTGCAGCTCCCCCGCCGCCTGCTGGCCCCCCACAGCGACACCCCTTCCCCGCCTCCGCCCCACAGCGCCCCCTGCAGCTCCCCCGCCGCCTGCTGGACCCCCACAGCGACACTCCCACCCCACAGCGCCTCCTGCAGCTCCTCCGCCTCCTGCTGGCCCCACACAGCGACACCCCCTCCCCGCCCCACCCGTGCCCCACAGCGTCCCCTGCAGCTCCCCTGCCGCCTGCTGGCCCCCCACAGCGACACCCCTTCCCCGCCTCCGCCCCACAGCGCCCCCTGCAGCTCCCCCGCCCTCTGCTGGCCCCCCACAGCGACACCCCTTCCCCGCCTCCGCCCCACAGCGCCCCCTGCAGCTCCCCCGACGCCTGCTGGACCCCCACAGCGACACTCCCACCCCACAGCGCCTCCTGCAGCTCCTCCGCCTCCTGCTGGCCCCACACAGCGACACCCCCTCCCCACCCCACCCCCGCCCCACCAGTGCCCCCTGCAGCTCCCTCACCCCCTGCTGGCCCCCCACAGCGACACCCCCTCCCCCCCACCCCCGACCTCCAGAATGAAGCAGGTCCCTATGGGAAGTGGTATTTCCCTGGGGTTAGGGGGTCCCTGGGGGGTCCCCGGAGGTGAAGGGGGGTTGCTGGGGGGGTTCCTGAGAAGAAGGGGGTCCCTATGGGGTGTGAGGGTTCCCTGGGGGGTTCCCTGGGGATAAAAGGGGGAGTTCCTGGGGGGGATCCCGCGGGTCCCTAGGATGAAGTGGGTCCCTATGGGGGGTGGTATTTCCCTGGGCTTAGGGGGTCACTGGGGGGGGGTTCCCGGAGGTGAAGGGAAGTTCCTGGGGGTCCCCGGAGGTGAAGGGAGGGTTCCTGGGAAGAAGGGGGTCCCTATGGGGTGAGGGAGTTCCCTGGGGTTAGGGGGTCCATGGGGGCAAAGGGGGGTTCCTGGGGGGATCCCTGGGATGAAGCTGGTCCCTATGGGGGGTGGTATTTCCCTGGGATTAGGCGGTCCCTGGGGGGTCCCCGGAGCTGAAAGGGGGTTCCTGAGGGGAATCCCGGGGGTCTCTAGGATGAAGCAGGTCCCTATCGGGGGTGATATTTCCCTGGGCTTAGGAGGTCACTGGGGGGGTCGAAGCAAAGCCCTCACTTGGCAGAGCATGGCCACCTGGGACCCCAGAACCGGGTCCAGCTGCAGGCGCTGGGCGCAGGCCAGGGCCGAGTGAGCTGCTTTATGCTGCAGCTGCCAGCTGGGGGTGAAGTTGCCCAGGGATAGATCGTGGCCCCCCCAGGGAGATGAGCTCCGCTGCGGGGGGGGGAGGGGGAGGGATAGTGACCAGGCGGGGAGAGACTCCCACCCCCACCTAAGCCCCCGGGACCTGCCCCCTTCCCGTTCCAGCGTTAACTCTGAACCCTACTGATGGCAGAGTTCAGGGGAGTCGGAGCTCAGAGAGGTGGAGGAGGGGCTGACCCCTCCAATACCTTCATGAACAGCCCCCCCAAACCCTCTGGCAACACATCCCTCACCCACCCCCAGCCCCCCCAAACCAGCCCTAACCCCCATCTCAGACCCCAGCCCCCCATTACCAACAAAGCTGGGGGGGCACCTGGTTAAATCAGACCATTTCTGGGTCAGCACCTGGCGGATGGTCTCCATGCTATTCAGCATCACCATGTCTGGGGGCACACGTGGGGGGGGTTAATGGGGGGACCCAGGAGGGGAGGGAACCCCGCCTGGGACAGAGCAGGGAGGGGGTAAGCCCAGGGGTGAAGGGGGGAAGGAAGGGGGCCTGGTGGGGGAGGGGCCAGGCACAGGGAGGGCAGGAAGGGGGCCCGGCGGGGGAGGGGCCAAGCACAGGGGGGGCAGGAAGGGGGCCGGGTGGAGGAGGGGCCAGGCACAGGGGGGCAGGAAGGGGGGACCCGGGGGTCTGGCAGTGGGGTCCCAGCCCCTCTCACCCTTGGCTCCAGCAGCTGCAGGGCCAGCTCTGGGTGCAGTATGTGGGGCAGTCCCCCCCACCAGAGGAAGGGCCAAGGGGCTGGGCAAGATGCTCAAGCCACCCCCCCCATGAGCTCCTCACCCACCTCCCAGCACGGCCACGGCCAGCAGCAGGAGCAGAGCCGCCAACAGCATCGCTGGTGCGTGGGGGCGCCTGCGGGATATAAAGCCCCCAAGGCCTTGGAGAGACAGGTGTGACGCAGGGTGCCCCTCACTCCCGACTCCCAGCCCCCTGCTCCGCTGGTGCCCCTCACTCCCGACCTGCAGTCCCCCCCCCCAGCGCTACCGGTGCCCCTCACTCCCGACCCGCAGCCCCTTGCTCCGCCAGTGCCCCTCACTCCCGACCCGCAGCCCCCTGCTCCGCCAGTGCCCCTCACTCCCGACCCGCAGCCCCCCCCCAGCGCCACCGGTGTCCCTCACTCCCGACCCGCAGCCCCTTGCTCCGCCGGTGCCCCTCACTCCCGACCCGCAGCCCCTCCCCAGCGCCACCGGTGTCCCTCACTCCCGACCCGCAGCCCCTTGCTCCACCAGTGCCCCTCACTCCTGACCCGCACCCGCCCCCTGCTCCACCGATGCCCCTCACTCCCGACCCACAGCCCCCTCCCCAGCGCCACCTGTGCCCCTCACTCCCGACCCGCAGCCCCCCCGAGCGCCACCGGTGCCCCTCACTCCCGACCCACAGCCCCTTGCTCCGCCGGTGCCCCTCACTCCTGACCTGCACCCGCCCCCCGCTCCGCTGATGCCCCTCACTCCCAACCCACAGTCCCCTGCTTCGCTGGTGCCCCTTACTCCCGACCCACAGCTCCCTCCCCAGCGCCACCAGTGCCCCTCACTCCCGAATCGCAGCCCCCCTGCTCCGCTGGCGCCTCTCACTCCCGGCCCGCAGCCCCCTGCTCTGCCAGTGCCCCTCACTCCCAAGCTGCAGCCCCCTTGGTCCCGCCCCTTCTCTCTGCCAGCACCCCTCACTCCCAACCTGCGGCCCCCAGCCCGGCCAGTGCCCCTCATTCCCGACTAGCAGCCCCCTGGGTTCCCCCCCACGAGGTCTGCTGGTGCCCCTCACTCCTGAACCACAGCCCCCCGCTAGCCCAGCCTTGAGGCTCAGAGTGACTTCTGGGTAATTATTTTGGTTTCATTAACCTGAGGTCAGAGCCCTGCAGTGGATCAGGGAGTCCCTGGCACTTTGCTGCAGGGGGCACTGGATGGGCAGAAACCAGCCTCTGGGAATCTCTCGTTGGTTTGTCGGTTAACGATTGGCACCTGATGGCCAGCGCAGCTGGGGTTCAAACCAGAGTCCCAGGGCGTTTATATAGTGCAAGCAACACCTGATTTATTCTGGATCGGCTCACGTCTAGGACCTGGTCCCTGCCACAGCTGGGCGGCAGCTGGGGGCTCGCTGAGGCAGGATTGAAAGGATAAACATGCAAGAAGCAATTTGGGGGGAAGTATTGGGGGGCAGGATGGGATTAAACAAACACCTCCCCGGCCTGGGGTCCTTCTTCACAGCCCATCAACACCTGTTCAATGTCACCGTTCAGCAGCCCCCTGCCCCACCCCAGAGCCAGCCGCGTCCTGGCACCAGGCGAGGGGGAGCCGTGTAACCAGCTCCCCCAACCCCAGTCTTGCAGAGTATAACGTGAGCTAATGGCTGTAAATTGAAGCCAGACAAATTCAGACTGAAAAGAAGGCATCAGTTTTTGACTGAGGGTAATTAACCACTCAAACTATTTACCAACGGTTGTACTGGATTATCCATCACTGAACATTTTTAAATCAAGATTGGATGTTTTTCTGAAAAATATGCTCTAGAGATTATTTTGGGGAAGTTCTATGGGTTGTGTTACACTGGGGGTCTGATTAGATGATCACAATTGTCCCTTCTGGCCTACAGGTCATTGACTGACAGGGCAATGGGGAGGGAAGACATCCTTCCTCTCCCAAGAGCTAGAGAGGGCCTACCATGCTGTTACCTTCCCCTGCTAGATTATTCTTATTATTATTTGTACAGTGATGGCTTCTGGAGACCCCAGTCAGGAGAAAGGCCCCATTGTGCTAGTAGTTGTACAAACACATAGCTTGACACCCTTTCCCCACGAGGTAAGAATCTATGAGGCAAGAAGCAAGGATAACAAAAGAACAGGGGCTCAGGAGAGAGTTAACAGAATAAGATCATGCAGTTCCATAGGTGAGCTATGTGTACAGTTTGATGGGTCTGTATCATTTCCAAGTTTTTTGTTTTATTAATAATTCAATAAACTCTGCTAGCTCTAATTGCCCTCTAGTGTAACCATTACTAGTTGGTCAGTGTTTGATAGAAATCTCAGTGGAGGCAGAGAAAAAGGCCTATCAGGTTGCCTACTGACAGTGCCAGGAGAAAGAAGGTACAGCAGGCTCTTTCTGCAATTGTCAGAGGGGGTAGCAGGCTGCTATAGCTCATGACCAAGAAAGCAGGATCACATAGGAGGAGCCATTGCCTCTTGGGGAAAGGAGTTTTGTGGGGAGGAGGGTTGCAGGACCTTCCAAGGATGGGATTGTTCACATGATTATCCAAGCTACAAAAAAAAAAGCTGGACTCAGACCCTTTTGTGAAGTTTTCCCCCTCACTCTCTGTGAAGTTTGTTCAACTTTCTACGCCGAGAATCCTACTTTATATGCAAACTTCCTAGGGATGGTGACTGAAGGTTGTTGCTCCCTTAGTGTAACTACCAGAAGTTAATCAGTCCTGACTAGAGAAATGAATCCTTTCTAGAGCTGTGGCAGCAAAGAGTGGGTGGTTGACTCTGAATCTGAAACTAAAAATAAACTCTGCTCCAGAGATTTCAGAAAGCCCATCCTGTTTTCTTATAAGCATAGAATCACAGAAGATTATGGTTGGAGGAGACCTCAGGAGGTTATGTAGTCCAACCCCCTGCTCAAAGCAGGAACATCCTCAGCTAAATCTTCTCATCATCTTATACTTGGGTTTTGAATGTGAGCTCTTGTATCTATGGAGAAAATTCTGAAAAATAATTTTTTTTTTTGCAAAATGTGCCTGCTTTCCATGGATTTTTTTTTGTCAAAAAAAAGAATACCTGAACACCAAAATATTTCAGTTTGAATATGCTACCATGGTACCTCACGGGAGTGGTAGTTTGGTGTCCTCATGTCTCCATTCTCCTCTATAGGCTGTCCTCCTCAGCTGAACTATATCTTCCATTCTGCACCATAGCTAGGGACTCAGGTTATATATTGCCTCTGCTCAACAAGAGGAGAGACTGTGGTGCATTATGGGAGATGTAGTCCAATCCTGAAGCCTAACCTATTCAAATGGAAGCAGGAGGTACCACCACAGCATTTCTGAATCAAAATACTTTGATTTCCCCCCACTCCTCAAAAAGGAGAAATTTCCACAGATATCACTTCCATTTTCTATCTAGGCCTAATATTCATGTAAAAAATGGCTAAACAATAAAGTAGACATGCAACATCTTCTGCTACTGCAAGGACAGGTATCAAGTGACTATTGTAACTGAGGTGACCAAGTTTCCGGAACACCCTGTTGAAAAGGGATCCTGGCGGCTCCAGTCAGCACCACTGACGGGGCCATTGACTGTCCGGTTGACTGTCCGGTAGCAGGCTCCCTGCTAGCATCTATGCTGTGCGGCTCCCAGGAAGCAGCCAGCATGTCCCCGCTCCAGCTCCTAGGCATAGAGTCAGCTAGAGGGCTCTGCATGCTGCCCCCACCCCAAGCGCCACCCCCAGAGCTCCCATTGGCTGGGAACTGCAGCCAGTGGGAGCTGTGGGAGCAGCACCTGTGGATGGGGCAGCGTGCAGAGCTGCCTGGCCCTGCCTCCATGTAGGAGCAAGAGGAGTGACATGGAAAGCGCCATCTGGAGCCTGCACCTCTGAGTCCCCTGGCACCCCAACCCCCCGCCCCAGCCCTAATCTCCTTCCTACTCACCGAACCCCTCCATCCCAGCCCGGAACCCTCCTTTACCTCACACCCCTTATTCCTAGCCCCACATCAGAGCCTGCACCCCCACCCAGCACCCTCACACCACTGCATCCCAACTCCTGCCCCAGCCCAGAGACCTCTCCTGCACCCTGAACCCCTCATTTCTGGGCCCACCCCAAAACCCGCACCCCCAGCCCAGAGCCTGTACCTCCTCCCATAACCCAACTCCCTGCCTCAGCCTGGAGCTCCACCCCCAGCCCAGAGCCCCCTCCTCATCCCTGGCCCCATCCCATAGCCCACACCCCCAGCCAGAGCTCTCACCCCCTCTCGCATCCCAGCCCACTGCTTCAGCCTGGAGCCCATTCCTGCACTCTGAACTCCTCATTTCTTGCCCCACCCCAGAGCCTGCACCCCCAGCCCCCTGAGCCAACCCAGTGAAAATGAGTGAGTGAGTGAGGGGGGATGGAGTGAGCGGGGCCTAGGAGAAGGGGTGGGGCAGGGACGGGGCCTCAGAGGAGAGGCGGGACAGGGAGCAGGGCAAGGATGTTCAGGTTTGTGTGAGTAGAAAGCTGGCAACCCTAATTGTAGCTGTGACTATGCAAATAAGATCACATAGAGTTAATATGCTAATACTTGTGTTAAGCATGCCCAACAGAGGCCTGGGCAGAGTCAAGCTGAGATGACAGCTCATGTAGTTCATAGAAGCGATGTGCCCCTCTCTGACCAATCTACCTCCTGAGTGATAACTAAATGTTACAACTACTGTAAAGGGGCATTTTAGTCCGGTGCACAAACTCCATTATAAGCCTAGATATACAGTACTAACACCTCTTCTGAGTCACACCATTTTACGCTGGAGTATGTGATGTTATTGATATAAACTGGGACCATATAGAACATGGTTTGCAACCAAGGTCCTGTAGTGGCACCAAATCCTATGTAAAGGGGGTCATATAAGGTGTCTAAGACCAGGTTATGGGTTACTGGTTATGATTATGCTGTCTGTATGTCTGTATCATTATGTAGTTGAAGTTATAAGCATTGGTTCTATACTGTCTGTATTTCAGATTGGTGCTGCAGTTCTGGGAAACACCCCAGACAAGTTGGTGTTAGCTCTGCTTAGCCTGCTTGATGGCCCATTAAGGACCATCAGCTATACAACTGACCCATTGAGAGGAGGCAGATACACCTTGTAACTCAGCAAAGTATGCAGGGACTTGCCCATGTGACTCCAAACTCCATTTTGCTGTAACTTTCCACAGTAACAACAAAGATGTGTTCTTACACCTGGAAAAGCCTATAAAAGGCTGATGCCTCATCTCCATCTTGTCTTCAATCCTGCTTCCTACCTCTGGAAGGGACTTTGCTACAAACTGAAGCTCTACACAAGGGACTGATGACCCATCCCAGCGGGGGATGTTCTCCAGAGACTTGATTTGAACCTGCAGTTTACTCCATCACTGCTACAAGCCTGAACCAAGAACTTTGCCATTACTGTATGTAATTGATTCCATTTAACCAATTCTAGCTCTCATCTCTATCTTTTTCCTTTTATGAATGAACCTTTAGATTTTAGATTCTAAAGGATTGGCAACAGCGTGATTTGTGGGTAAGATCTGATGTGTATATTGACCTGGGTCTGGGGCTTGTTCCTTTGGGATCAAGAGAACCTTTTTCTTTTATTGGGGTGTTGGTTTTCATAACCATTCATCCCCAGGATGGGTGGCACTGGTGGTGATATTGGGAGACTGGAGTGTCTAAGAAAATTGCTTGTGTGACTTGTGGTTAGCCAGTGGGGTGAAACCAAAGTCATTTTTGTCTGGTTGGTTTGGTTTGCCTTAGAGGTGGAAAAACCCCAGCCTAGGGCTGTAACTGCCCTGTTTGAGCAATTGGTCCTGAATTGGCACTCTCAGTTGGGTCCCGCCAGAACCGCATCATCACAGAGTCATTCAAATTCTTTATGTAAAAGCATAATAAAGATCTGCTGTCAGATGTTACCACATGAAGGTGAAAACTGCACTGGGACCAATGCCCACCAGGAGAATTCAATGTAGGTGGCATTTCTTCCACTTGGGGCTCTATGGGAATTCTGCTAGCTAGTGGAGGCAGCTGAGGAGATGTGCTGATTCACAGCCTCTCTCCATCCCCAAATGCTTTGGCAATACGCCTTCCCTGGCCTGCAGTGTACATTTTTTGCTGGGTGGCTGAGGGGTTCTGGTGCTATGTGCTGCTGCATTCCCACTCCCGTGATTTGACTCTCCATTACAGGGACCTATGCCCGGATTATGTTGGTGGAAGCTGGCACAGGCCCTAGAAGAAGTTCCCAGAGAAGACTGTTGAAGCCTAAGGCATAAATGAGTACAAAACGGAGCTAGATTTGTTTCCTTAGAAAAATGGGATTAAGGGTTGCAATTATGCATGAGAAAAAACCACCTAGAGAAGAAGGTACAATGACGATAGGCCAATTAAAAGCATCTATGTGTTTGGAACAGTAGGCTTTTTCCTGTTCCTAAAAGTTCTATACCGTGGGCACAAGTTAGAATGCTGCAAAAGGGACCACAGTTTCTGGGTGATTGCTTATCTGTCTGAAGTTGACATATTAGTTCTACGTAAAGGACATTTTATAAAATATTTGAGAACATTAGGAACAACTGAGAACATGAAGAGTTGAATTCATCCCTGCTTCATTCCAGTTTAAGTCAGTAGTGCTCCAGTGATTTATCATTCAGGAGGTGTGTAACATACATCTGAGAGAGGGTGCACTGGAGGTGGGGAGAAATGGTAGTAACAGGAAAAGCAACTGAAAGGAGGATGTATGTTAGAGAGTGGGACTTGCTGTATATTCCATGTTCCTATTAGTTTTCTGCCTGCTATGCCTCTCATTGCACCCCTTACTGTATACATTACACTTACGTTGCACATCCATTGACTGCCAAGTCACTGAGAATTACTCTAATTTATCCCTTGCATCTACTTACAAATATTTTCTGGCCAGCTGACACCATCATTTATGTTATTTGGCCTAGAGACCGCCTGAGAGTTGGGTTTACTCCAGAGTGAGGGAGGGATAGATTCTCAGCTGGTGTAACTCAGCATAGCTGAGGGCTAAGGCTCTAGCCCTGAATTTGACCCTCATATCTTCCTGCATTTAATTTTGCTTTAAAAGTGGGGAAACTAATGCTTGAGCTCATGGACATGTATCTTTTTATAAGCTATGAAATGTTTTACTATAAAAGATCAAAAATAGACACACTTAGAAATCAGGATATTTAATTTTAGAAACATAACTTTCTGCTTGAGTAACTTTGTTGCAAAGTTACATAAAGGAAGGGACTGGAAACTTGTCATTATATGCAACACCAACTAAAGCGCCTTGCAAATTGTGCTATAATAGGATTGTGTAAGAGATGAATTCAGCTGCTCTTCTAGGCAGAGCAACTCTGAAAAATATCCGTTATCAAAGTCCTCCATCTGCTGGATACAGGTTGAAATGCAACCATTGGAACCTTTAGGAACTGTCCAGCAGTGTTTAAGATCTAGAACTTCTGTTATGGTGGTGCTCAGGGTAAGCAGATTTAAAGGAAAACTGCAATTAATATAATTACAAAGAAGAAGAAAAAACTTAGAAGCACGCATATATTTATATTTGACACAAACAGTAAGCTACCATCTTGCCAGTCTGCTGATTTACACCTGGATTATGCCATTAAGAGACAGCATGTAAGAGTGTGTCCAGAGGTCCACATTGTGGTGGAAGTCTTGAGAGAATTTTTGGACAGTTCAAACATTATCCCTTCTGGGGCACCATCTGGATTTCTTTTGGGGAAGCCTAGTGCTAACTGTGACATAAATCTTGTGCAGTACCTGTACATCCCAGCCTTGCTGTGGCTGGCCCCTCCACAATTTTGCACTTGTGTGCAGAAGTCCCATGCTCATGGCTAATTTTAAAAATATTTATCTCAGTAGGTGGGTCTAGAGCTCCTGCACTTCTAAAATTACCACCTCACTTCATGTCTCTCTGAGCCTGTGTTCTGTCTTTGTTCATAACACACTGTAGAACCCTAACCACAAGCTAGAATTAGAATCCACCAAAGCCTAACATTGCTATTCTTGAAGTAATGTCTTCAAAGGAGTTGCATGGGTGTAAAGGAAGGTAGAATTTGGCCATGAGCTTGAAGTGAGGGAGCCTCCTGTTAACATCTATGCAGAAAATACCCATCCTGGTGATAGCAGTCCTAGGCATTAGATGTCAGTATATCTGAGCATACTTCCATTACATGTTTGAGTACAACACTGCTGCACCTCTCCGTTGTAAACTATGGCAATGTTTGCTTTCTCATCACACCCTCTTCTCCTTACCTTCTTGCGTTGTAGAAGTGAAGGCAGCCATCATGTTTCAGCACAAACCATCTCTTCCTCCAGCCCTTCAGTACCCCTGAGTGAGTTCGCTTGTGCAAATATCCTTGACATGTTGGCCTGGGAGTATTGAGGCAGCGGCTAATGTCTGATCCAACCAAGAGGGTCAAGATATCAGGGCCTGAAATTTTTCATTACAAAGATTTGAGAGTGAAGAAGAATTGGAAATAACAATTAAACTAAACTAAAAAGTGTATCCTCCTTCCTTGTAGAAATAGAAAACAAGGAATGAACAGAAAAAAAATCTGAACTCATTTTGTACTGGAGACAGCACTGTACCTTCAGGAGCGAGTTTCCAAAGAAGCCCCTGAAGTTAGGCCTGCACATTTTCACGTGTACCTCAATGAGGTTGCAAAGCCTACATTTGAGGGGAAAAGCTGGTAACTGCATATATACCTGAAGGGGAGACTTCTAAGTCCAAATCCAGATTTGTGTGCAGAAATGTTAGTTCACACAGAAATGTTGTGAGTGCAGCTTAGGAAGCTCCTGTGAAACTTTAGCTTTTAATCCCTTCAATATATTCCTTGGGATTCTTTCTTTGCATGTAGGGGTCCTCCTGGATTGCCACAACTTCTGTCTCAACCATCCTCCAGGCTATGGAGTACTGGATATGTGCCCCAGGTGCACTGTCCCTGCCCTCCCACCTGCTCCTTAATTGGCTGATGGGAATTGCTCAAAAGGGATGTTAGACTGCTAGGCTAGCTGAAAATACAATTTCATGATCAGATTCTCCTATGCTATGCTATGATACTATTTTACAATAATCATATAATACCTTGATGCTATCAGCACATGCATATATTTACCCCCCAAAGACATGAAATCCTTATTACACAGATGGAACTTCTAAGCAGCACCAGGACAGACAGCAATCCCTAAAAAAACATTGAAAACTATGACTATGACACATTTTCATTTGCAAAATGTTTGCTGTTGAGGCTGCATCTTTTTATACTGACAGTTGATGTTGGAACTACTGCTGTTAAGCCAAAATTCAGACCATGGAGAGTTTTCTTGGGTGAGTTAAACACCCCTCCACCCCATGAACAGGAATTTATCCAGGAAAAGCTGATGCACACTGAAATTTAACATTATGAATCAGTCCTCTATATTTAAAGAACTTGCTATGTGTCAAGATAATTTTGACACTGTTTTGTAAAAACATTTCAATTTACGTTTGGAACAGTCAGTCACTGCTTGTTTCCCAAGTATCCTCTCTCTCTCACCGTCCTCCTTCAAAGTCATTCTTAAATCCCAGATTGTTGCTCTCCCCACCCAAAATCAGTTGATCTTTATACTCATTTTTGTTCTGTTGCATCTTGTCTGTATTCAATTTTAAACTCTTTGTGTTAGAGAGCAGATCTTGTCCTTCATCTTGCAAAGTGCCAGGTACATTGATTGTACTCTATCACTAACACTGATAACTTTAAGATAACTCTAATTAGGGGCCAATCATTCCATTAAGTTATGTAGGCAGAGAGATTCACATTCTTGATACCTTTCATATTTTCTCATATGCCTCCTTCCACACTGCCTCTTATTCTAGGAATGCTCTTCCAACATCTATCTGTTCAGCAAACCATCACTGTCAGCTCATTTAAATCACTGCTAAATATCCACTTCTGCAGGATGGCCTGCAAAAAGAATTTTTTTTATGTTAAATGCACAAACTCACACACCCAAGAAAAAACACGTGCTGCCAAGACATGTAGGCCTTAATTAAGTAATTTTGTTCTTATCTCTTGCCTCTACTGCTCTACACTTTATTCCCACTTATATTGTATGCTCGCCAGAGAAGAGAAGAGACCTGGCTTTCTTTAAAATATCTTCAGTGGACTGCCTGGAACACTCACTGGTACTATAAAATCACCACAAAAGAAATGGGAAGCAAGGCGTATGGGTGAGACCTTTGTTCAACAAGATCCTGAAACATTTCACAAAACATGAAAATAATTTGCTCACAGAAATACAGCCTCCACTTAGACAGAACTCTTCAACAATTTGAAGCATCCAACAACACTACGGGCTGGTTCAGAACAGGCAATAAACAAGAATAGCATATCCAAATGAAAGTGTAGGTATGGGAATTATTCTCAGACTAAGGTCAGGCCAACACACCATGATTAAAACGTCTGTCCATATGAAATATCCCATGGGATTTTTAATAGCCAAAGATATTTGGGTCTTGGTTTTCCATCTCTCCCAAAACAAGATACCTCCCATTGCACAGTGCCTCTCAACACCATACTGAATTGCAGGAAAGAGTACTACCTGCAGAATTCATAACATCACTTAGGGAGCACATAGGGTTTGTCCAGAGGTTCCCCAAACAAATTACTCGAACTTAGCATGGCTAATACTGTAACAAAATGAACATGGAATAATCTAACATCAGACTGATAGTGTGAAACAGATTTAGATTGGCAGCTTGGAAGCTGGTTGTGCCAAATTGATGGTAGCTTTCATGTAGTCTTTCACACAGAGCCAAATCCCTTCATAGTATTAAGAGCTGAAAGTAGAAGTTATTTCAATGTTACAAAGAGGACTTGATTTTAACTGAAAATTAGAAGTAGTTTAAATATAGGCAACATTATATTTAAAATTATACTTAGGCTGTCACTAGGGGGCAGTGACAGGAAAGGGAAGACTTTTTTTCCCTCTTTCCTTTTAAGAAAGGAAAAAGACCTAGCTTCAGCTTTCAATTGTTCATCATCTCTAACCAAGCCACATCTGATATTTTCTGTTGTGAAAGCTAAATATCTGCTCTGAGTCCCCTTTACTATTAAGCCAAGCTGACTTTTTCTTCAATTATTTTGAAACTTTGTGGGGGAAAAAAAGATTAAGAAATTATACATAACAAGGGCCCTATGTCTTGCCCATGGCAAGGTGTGGAGACCCATTTTAGCCCTGCATCACAAGACTTAGCCTTTGCATCAATTAGAAAATATACATCTCCCTTCGTTGTATAAAGGAATGAACTCAATAAAGATACCTCCTCCCCTACCCTTCAAGCATTCCATAAACAGAGCTCCTGTTGACTTTAATGGGAGTTCTGTACATTGAAGGTTCTGGGATGGGGCTTCAAACATTTTCCACTGACCAATATTCATTCAGAAGAATGACAGATGTTCATAGTACCATTACTGTATATATGCCTTGTAACTGACTTGAAGGGCTTCTGCACTTAGCTTAATTTAAAAAAAAACAATAAAAGGTTATGTTAAGTTCCTTGCCTTACACTCTCCGTTATATTGAATCCATTTTTTTTGGTAAAAGTTCTGTTAGTTTAATAAATTTTTCGCTGCATTTCTTTTTTCCGTCTTTTGTCATTTTTGTCTCAGAACTCTTGGCACTATCCTGCTCCCAATGAAGTCAATGGAAAGACTCCTAATGGCTTAAATGGGAGCAGGATTAGCTCCTTTTATGAAAATGAGTTTGTCAAAGCTCCTAAGGTATTTGTGGTACTGCACACGTGTTTTATAGTAACTTTTATATTCATTTTTGCTTGGCAGATAATCCTTGATAATAAAGCATGATTCCAGAGAGCTGCAAGGTCAGGCGATCCTTTGGCAGGGCAGAAGGATGTGAAATTATTAGTAGCTGTAGGCTAAATCTTCATCAACTTTAATAAGGGAGAGCATGATTGCTGTAACAGTGGCCTGGTCAGCCAGTCACAAATGGGGCACCCATACCATCAGCCAGCTTTGGCTTTGCACATCTCAAATGCTTCAGTGACAGTGAGACTGTTCTGCAAAATGGGCCACAGACCCAAAACACATTGTGGCCTCCCGAGTGTAGTTACTAATATTATGAGTAAAGGAGTGTCTGGTTTATTTGGTTACTCACTAAAAGCTACTCTCTATTTGACTTCCAAACCATCGGTGTCTATTGTAACCAGGCACTTAGCAAGTGTCCATTTTATTTTTCCTCCAACCATAACATGCGTATTGTTAATCTGAAATCTTTTCCTGATTACACTTACAATTCACAAGACCCACAGAAAAAGACTGTGCAATGCAGTTACAATTATCTTTGGATGAGAGTCAGGTTGTCATTTACCAGAGATTATTGAACACAGGAAAATAACATTATGATTCTAAGTAAAAAACAGAAAAAGAACAAAAAGACCAATTTTAGATAAAATACAAGAGTTAAAACTCCATCCTGGTAGCTTGTGGCACCACAGCTCCTGCAATATCCTCAAGGCTCTCATTCCCTAAGCCAGAGCAGCTGAGTTATATTGTACAGCACCTTCTGCCCATGGAGCAGCCCTGATGTGAACTTCTGGGGTCACTCTTTGGAGTGTCTGTACGGGACAGGATTCAACGGTGAGTGAGGGTGATGATCATGACAGAATGCAGTGGGGTTTCATACTTCAGAGGCCTGCCTGAATTGACTTTTAGTTCAGTCTAGATATGTTGAGAAAACATCTGTTTCTTGATTAAATTGTTTTTATTATGATTAATGATAGAGTGCTTGTTGTCTTATACAGGAGTGGGGAAACACTTCCTCTAAAGAGGTTAAATAGGCAGAGAAAAGAGTTGACAAGAAAATATATAAGCAGCTTTAGTTAACTTACCATCATATATTGCTGAGTTGGTAAACTAGTAACCAACTCTGCAGTGCAACAGGCACTGCTGGTTAAGCATTGCACTTCTCCATTCTACCGGTATCAGTCCTCACAGCCACCATCCGTCACTCGTATACAGGTATACTTCCTTCAGAAAAGTGCTCAGGAGTATTACAGATGAGGGCAATTTAAATAACTGGGCAGACGGACTTTAGCTTGTTATGCCTTCTGCTGTGCAAAGTATTTGTATATTAGAATTAAGTCTCATATATAAAATATCATATTTAACACCAGGAAACAAAATCTACTCAAAATATCTGATGCTATTTAGCAAAACTTCATTCACATTTAATTCACAATATTAAATTACACACTCAAATGTAATTGATTCCTTAAACTGAACTTTTATTTCTTATTATGTAGAATTACTATAGAATTTCCATATTTTGTAAAAATACAGAAGATGTGAATATGAGTTACAATAATAGTATAGCTACACAATCCATTTTGGACATTTAGGCCAGTTATTTTAAAACACAAAAGATGTTTATAGACGCATTTACTGTCATATGAGCCATTTTTCTTAGCTGTTCACATTCCCCATGTGTTAACACAGAAGCTTCATGAGTTTTCTAAGATAAGGACATGCTGGGATCTTGTTGGAGCTAAACAGGCTAACAAGTTAAAACATTTTTCCCTTTGCACTTATCCCTTTCTGTACTCTCAGTCCAGGTCAGCAATAATAGTATAACTATAGACATGTATCTTTCCAATTACTGAAGGAAAGAAACCACTGGTGGCTAAAATAAAACAGGAAAAACAAACAACTCACCTGGGTAAATATTTTATCAACTGTCCATCTTTTCTGGAAAGTCTGGGTCAATACAATTAGTTACATTAAAAATAAAGAGAAGAGAAGAGGCAGAATTGTTCAGTGTGTTGGCCTGCTCCACTTCTTTTGATTTCTATTTCTGTCCCTTAAGCACAGAATCTGGTTAGTATATCTAATTCCATGCTGCATCAGGAATGGTCTACCTTTAATCAGCCTAGTAGCATCCACCTTCTTTTTCCTTCACATATTTTACAGATTGAAAGATAAGAATTAGAGATGTTTTTGTCACTATTCAAACTTTTAAGAGGCTTATAGAAACTTTTGATAGTTATTTACCATGTTAAAATGTGCAGCTCACCAAAATTTGCAAATTGAAATTACTGACATTTTTCACAAATTTACATCTTCACTATAATATAATATGCTTAAGAGAAGGGTTCTGGTACACATTAAATATATAGCTTTTGTATACAAATGTCACTTCTGAAGCCTCAGGGCATATATGCTATATTTTTAATGTGAGGTTATTCTGATTGCTCAGTGTTTCCTCATATATTTATGTTCTATCGTTTTGTCTGTTTCTGACTTTTATACATTCAGTATTGCATGTATTATATTTCTCTGTTTATAATAAGGTATTTTATCCAGGATAACCATTAATACTAATCAACGTAAAAGTGATTAGGAAATAAAAAGTATTTATGTCCTCTGAAACAGCCCTTCTGCTCTCATATTTCCATACAATCACAAATGCTTTTCAGTTTGCTTTTGTATCAAAATGAAAGTGTTTTAAACAAATTCCAAGGAGGTTTCTTTCATTTCATACATTGAGCCATAGAGATGCATCCTTATTGGGACTGAAGCAAAACCACTAAACAGTATTAGTAGTTCAATAGACGGTATTATTCTCTCTCCATCAGCACTGATTCAATGCACCGTCATGGTTCTCAGGAATACTCTGCTGGTGTAAGTGCACTCTACTGAATGAGACACAAAACATTAAAATAATTATATTCTGTCTATTTTAATTCCTCACGCTAAATTTCAGTTGTGTTCATTCCTAATGTGCTGCAGTGCAGCATTTCATGCAAGAGGTGGCAGCATTTCAGTTAGCTGGCCCATATATTTGCAAATAACTAGTCTTAAGAAAATTACTATGTATGTGGAGCAGATACTTTTCAAGAAAAATTCAAAATGAAGATTCCAGCAATAATTAAGAGGCAGCAGAATACAAAGAAAGCCATGGCAAACAGCTAGCTAAAATAGCCTTTATTTCCCATAATAACATACAAGTGTTAATGTTTCATTCCACTTGTTTGCTAAATTAGAGTGAATGTAGCCTTTTTGACACATCAGCACCTTCTTGAAATACACAATTTTTGGGATGAAGAGAAGCGATGGTCATTCACATGTAGTAGAGAAGAGGGTTAAAATGGCCCGCCAGTTTAACATTTATATAATGTAATATTTTAAAAAATAAATGTCCTTATGTTACAAATAAAACCAGAGAGGATTAAAACTGAAAGATTATTAAACCATTACTTTGTTTTTCACAATTTACCTTTCATTGTCTTTGGGGGAAGAAATAAAAAATAGTGTAAGTGAGTAGAATATAATGGGTTTTTCAGGTTCTTTTACGGTAGTACATGGATTCTCAAATTTTTCATAGTGTGGTCTGCATCTTAAGAAAGAGATTGTCTTGTGAATGCCTGCCTATGAGCTTCACTATTCATTCTATCCCTATGGCAACTACCATGAAAAACTATTAGGAAAGGACTGTACATCCATATTTTTAGCTGCTTAATGTGATAAGTGATTTGTCTTTACCATGTCTACATTTGCTCTTCACTTCTTCTCCCCACTCCCATCTATTCCAGTCTCTCCCCTGGCTTATCATTCTCCTGCCCATGCTTACCGAATCACTTAATCCTCCTCTCTGCTTCGCATGCTGCCTATTATTTTTTTGCTTCTCTGAACATACTGCTACCTGATTCCCTTCTCTCCACCTCCTGTCAATAGGAGCAGCAGTTCCATAGGTTACACTTGGTTCCAGTCCTACTGGTGGCTCGGGCCCCTGAAAGCATTTCCTATATCCTCTCCACTTGTGTAGCAGAAGCTCCTAGTGTACACAGATAGTCTAGCTCACACTCCTCTCTTCCAGATGATTTAACAGAAGATGCAGCTGAAACAAAGGTCAGCAACATATGACTTGTTAGCTCCCTGTGGGCCACCAGAAGTGCTGCCTGGACCACAGTTTGAGAACCACTCTGATAATAGTAAAATACTGCAGTGTTGGCATTGCAAACAATGCACAGGAAAATTTATTTCTACTGGGATTTGAAAGAGGCCATACAAATATTCCTGTTGGACTCAGACTCTTTAATCAGTGAAAGAGCCACTTATGTCAAGTTTGGTCTCCCATTTTCTACAAAGATCTCTAATTTACTATGAATAAGTGAATCCCATAAAGCAATACACTATTTCTATGTTTAAGTCTTATATAATTACAATTTCTTCAGGTCATTTGCATTTCTCTTCAGACCACTACATTCTCTGTGTAATCAGCTTATTAAATAAAAATCTTTCCAGTATGATGCTTGCTAGTAGCAACGTATCGGTGCCCTTTTGCTATGTTGCTCCTAAGCGGCTATTGCTGTTACTGGGAGTGTTGTCTGACCAAAGGCATATGAAGTGTTAAGGGTGTTTCAGAAGGGGTGGGGCACAAGATCTGAAACAGTGCTGTAAATTACTAACGTTAAACATATCAATAACTTTATATTTTATTGTTTAAAAATCTTGTCTTCTTTTCATTACATTTTAGATTTGGTATATTTAAGTTACCGAACATTATTGATTATATATGGTATTTAGATGAAATGTCATTAATTCTTATGTCTTTTTTGTCTAGTTTAATCTACTTGTCTTCTGAAGTCTCTACACTAATTTGCACTGACCAAAGAAGCCAATCAACTGCAATCTTGTTTGCTGTCTACCAGTCAACAAGTCTGTGGCTGCTTATAACAGTATCAGATATTTAGGCTTCTGGAGCAGCCATCCTCACCCACATTGATTGCAAACACAATATTCACCACTTCACTAAACGACCAATTATTTCAAATGTATTTACATTAGCAGTGACTGGAAACAGTCATTTAACTCAAAGTACTCAGTTCCTTGAATTTAAAGATTAGCGTTCATTCCAATCCAGGGTTTTATCAGCTGGTGTGCAATAGCTCGACTCGGCGGCACAAAGAACTAACACTGGTTTCCTTTAATGAGAACGTCCACGACCTGCCATATATACAGATTTTGTTTTGGTAAATTAGTCTTATAAACACACAGAATCATTTTATGAAAATAGGAATTTCCATACTGGAGTGATCTAGTGGCCCTCTCCAAGTCCAGTATCATTTCTCTGATGGAGGCCATTACCAGATGCATCAGAGGAAGGTGCAAGAAAAAAGAGGGAAGGCTTTTTAATCCGTCAGGCAGCAAGTGAATTATACCCTAAAGCCTGCAAGCTTATTATTCTAAAGTAACTGTGTACACTCACTAACCATATACATGACTAATCTTTGTGTAGCTGATTGCTAGGGCAGGAATCACCACATGGCACTGTTACACTATTCTACAAGTTCTTTTTCTTTGCGTGTTGTCATAAACAGATAGCTAAGGGTTAATGTCTCTTTCACCTGAAAAAAAAGTAACCTGAAGCACCTGACCAGAGGACCAATCAGGAAACAGGATTTTTTTCAACTCTGGGTGGAGGGAAGTTTGTGTCTGAGTTCTTTGTCTTCTGCCTGAATCTCTCTCAGTTATGAGGAGGATTTTTCTAATTCCTGCTTTCTAATCTTCTGTTTCCCAGTTGTAAGTACCAAAGATCAGATAGGAGATTTTTATGTTCTTTTGTATTTACATGTCTATAGTTGCTGGAGTGCTTTGAATTGTATTCTTTTTGAATAAGGCTGTTTATTCAATATTTCTTTTAAGCAATTGACCCTGTATTTGTCACCTTAATACAGAGAGACCATTTGTATGTATTTTTCTTTCTTTTTATATAAAGCTTTCTTTTAAGACCTGTTGGAGTTTTTCTTTAGTGAGGGACTTCAGGGAAATTGAGTCTGTACTCACCAGGGAATTGGTGGGAAGAAGAAGTCAGAGGAAAACCTATGTGTGTTAGATGTACTAGCCTGACTTTGCATTCACTCTGGGTGAGGGGGGAAGAGAGATTGACTCTCGGTAATTCTGTTCTCCAGGCTGGGAAAGGGGAGGGTGGAATCCCTCTGTTTAGATTCACGGAGGTTGCTTCTGTGTATCTCTCCAGGAACACCTGGAGGGGGGGGGAAGGGAAAAGGTTTATTTCCCTTTGTTGTGAGACTCAAGGGATTTGGGTCTCGGGGTCCCCAGGGAAGGTTTTTTGGGGGACCAGTGTGCCCCAAAACACTCTAATTTTTTGGGTGGTGGCAGCAGTACCAGGTCCAAGCTGGTAACTAAGCTTGGAGGTTTTCATGCTAACCCCCCGTATTTTGGACGCTAAGGTCCAAATCTGGGACTAGGTTACTGACACATGTGAACAAGCTTTTAGTCTGGGAAGAAAATGCTGTGTTGTTTATTTTTCTGATACAGATTTTTAGGGAGCTGTGGTAAGCAGCAATGGAATTTGCTAATCAAATTCTTGAGGCAGAGTTGTTCCTGAAAAGTAGGTATTTGTGTTTGGGCTGAGATCCCTAGAAAAAGGGACTACCCCACATGCTGTTTGTGACCATATGTGTTCAAAACCTGCATATACTGTTTAAAATAAACAAGTTACTCTAAGAATATACCCAGACTCCATACCACTGATTTCTTCTTTAATGGGAAACTGACTTGCAAAGCCCCAACATTTGCTACTGTTCTGAGAGATGTGTGACAATATAAAGATCTTGGCCTAACGGTCGCTTGGGGCAATGAGCTGCAGAGATTACATGGTGTGTTTATTAAAAGCATTTCTTTTTATCAATTTTAAATTTGCTGTCTATTTTTATGAATGGCTCCCTTGGTTTTGTATTATGAGAAACAGTAATGAGGTGCTCCTGATTTACTTTCTGTATATCATTCATTAATTTATACCTCTCTCATTTGTATTTTCCTTAAACTGACCAATCCTTTCCAATCTTTCCTAACATGGAAGACTTTTTGTGCTTCTAGCCACTTTCACTACTTGTCTTAGTACCACTTTCTAGTCTGTTATCTTTCTTCTGGTGGAATGACAGGACATGATCTTTGATATATACAGTGGTATTATAATATTTTTTATTTTATTCTTTTTTCTACCATTTCGAGTGTGAGGCATCGACCTCCAATGAGGACTGAGATATTTTCACTGAATTCTCTGCAACACGATCACATTTAATTTAAAACCCAGAAATGTGTACATTAGTTAAAATTACTCCTTCCAATGTGCATTACCTTACAATTACAGTAAGACAGTCACATAGTACCATCACCTTATAAAACTGATTTACATGCTATGGACATATTTGCACTACTTTAAAACTATTTTCTGCTAGATTCTTTATAATTAAGGATAAGATATTGTCATGGAAGTCATGGATCCTGTGACTTTCAGAGACTTCCGTGACATTTTCTGCTTCAGCCCTGTGCCAGAGGGTGGTGGGGGCCCTGGAGCTGTCAGCACCTCCTCTCCCCCCGTTATTTTTAGTAAAAGGTCACTGTTTACTGTTACAAAACATAATTGTGACAAAATCTTAACCTTATTTATAATACACAAATCTCTGACATGTAAAGCCAAATTCAGAACTGGTGTAAGGCTGTGAAACTTCACTGAAAGTTTACAGTTGCCCCATAATCTTTCAATCATCTTTTGAGAAATCACTATTGTATTTAAAGTATCCGGTTCATCCTACTTTCTGCTTTATGAAAATAATTGGCAAACAGACATCTGAAGTTAGGCTTGTAAACAAAATTGGCCTGATTTTCAAAGGTGCTGAGCACTTGACTTTCATAAAATTTGTGGGAGCTCAGCCCGTCTGAAAATCAGGCCACTCTTATTCAGTGCCTACATACAGGTTTAAGAACCTAATTTTAGACACTCCCTTTCGAAAAAAAATTGAAAATAAATTATTCTCCATTTCCATTACAAATGTAGAAAGAGAAACAAAAGAAAGCAATGCACAGGAAGGCTAGGTTTAGGCCCTATGTAGAGTAGAATTCTAATTTACTGAACTCTGATAACCCTAACTTGCCTATTCACTAAACTATGGCATGTTGCCTTGTAAAAAATGGAGGTTCACATACAATTTCAGTACATGGGGAGTAGAGCTGCATGTTTCACTCCTGCACAACTTTGGTAATACAGAAGACTGAAACCAGCAAGAAAATTTACAGTCTGAAGACAGGAGAATCCCAATATACTAAATTTCTGATTATTCAAACTGAAATGGAGATGAGTAGGTGATTCAGATAACTGAAGTACTGTTGTATTACTCAGACTGCACTGGATGCATACGTGTGTTTTTCAATAAACTTTATTTTAATTTCTATCATGACCATACAGGATATAGCCCCTCTTCACCCCACCCCCGGTCCTGTTTTAATATGCTAATAAAACACATGACTGTTAGCATATAAATGCTGCCCTGATGCTACACACTGACTCCTCCTTACTTCAGATAAGGAAGAATTCCATAATAAAAACAGAGCAGAGATCTGTAGGAGGTGGAAGTGAAAGCAATATGAAGGTGGAAAAGAATGCACATATCTTTCCCCTTAACTTATTTCCATGCTTTTAAGGTTTTAGGTGGAGGGATGTAGCCTGATGCCACCTTCACGATTGCTGAATGTGGTTATTTATACAAATGTATAGACACACATTTGCTTTACTTGTATAAGACAATAAGGACCCGACTGCAAAGTACTTGCCATTTAAAGTTTATATAACAATGTAAATGCTAACCGACAGAAAAGGTGGGAGAAGGAATTCAGCAAGAACAACAAAAAAGCCTAATGTAATTTGTTTAATAGTTATATTTAAAATTCAATCCATTGTGATTTTCATTAGTTTTCTGGTTTTCCCCATTTAGACTCTGATCCTGGAGTGTTCTGCACAGTACACAGGGCATGCCCATGCACAGTGAATTGGATGACTGAGGCCTACAACTGTATGAAAAAAATGCCAAAAAATAACACTTTTTTAAATCTCTAAAAAGAAGAAGAGTACAAGTATTTCTAAATTTTGTTTTTTTAGAAAAAGCTCAAAAATGAATGCTACTTAACAGTTCTCTTGTCTAGATCCAAACAAAACTCAAGGAAGTAAATAGAAAGGTATTAGAATAACTAACAATAGATACTGCCCAAAGAGAAGCACTGAATAGTTAAGCATGGCAACAATGTCTTGAAATGGGCTTGCAGTGGGCACAGAATTCATCACAAAGTCTTTTATAAGTAGCTCTCTCTCTCTGGCGATGTGTAATTTACAATTACAATGTAATCACTGTATGATGTGGTGCGTATAAACACCTTTTCAACTTGCTGAAAAAGGGTGCATTCCTATTGTACACCAGAACCGATACAGGCACAGAACAATCAATGAGAGAAAGAAATGAACTTTACCTGTTCTCTAGTGACCCAGTGGGCATCCTCTATTTCATTCTTGTCGACTCTAATTTCTGTAGACACTGCAACAGCTAAGCAACCAATCATTAGGGAGGAGGGCATTGGCCATGGTTGACAAGAGACATACTGAACATGGCCAATTTTGACTACACTTTCTTCCTCTACTTCTCTTCGAACAGCATCTTCTGTTGTTTCCCCTAATCAAACAGGGCAAAGAACAAGCATCTGATGAAAAAATTCTCCAAGCAAGGATTACATTCTGTGCTATGAACTGACTCAAAAGATTTAAAATTGCCTTGAACAATTATTTATAGGGGTCCAGTTCCCAGAGTAGGACACAGATCTGAAGTATGAGAAGCAGAAGTGTAATAAAAGAAAGGCAGGCCCCAAAGCAACATTTTCAAAATGAACAAAAATAAAATAAAATAAAGACTATAAAAATATCAGAATATCAACATTGTAATGTGTATTTCCTATGTAAAGCTACCATTAATCCTTGAAATTACTATGCAAAATGTATAGAAAATAACACACCTTACCTCAAGTTAACTTTGAAACAACTAATCATTTGCTCACTATAACAGGTAAATAATTTTGTTAACTTTAATTTAAGGTTAGTACTATGACTATAACAGTGGAATGTTACAGTTTAAAATTTAACTAAGCCTTTCAAAGTATGACAATCAACAGTAAAAAGATGCTGGATATTCAAATACACTCAGACACATGCTTACATTACCCACTTTGACACATTCTTCCTCTCTTCAAGGAGCCTCCTTTGCATCTCACAACATATAAAGAAACACAAAACAGACACTAAATTCCTCTAACTCAAGCTGTAATGAAAAACTTTAACTCCACCCGAAGGAATATTAATATTTATACACTGTTGGCATATGTGCACTGGATAAGTTTATAACATATTATTTGTACATGGGAAATGGCTGAAGTGAGTTGAATTTTTCCTTAATTTTCCTACCTTCTGGCTCTTATTTTTGCAAATCTTGGCCTACATACTTTAGGATTCTAGTACCCTACATAAGTCCCATAAAAGGAGGAGTTTTGTTCATCAAAGGATGAGTTGTCAGGTATGATTAAAAGATGAATAAATGTCACTTTTATCCTGGAAGATCTCTAGCATAAAGAAATACACCACTTTCTTGCCAAACTGAATGGTGACCAGTACCTCTTGGTATAGTAATATAAAACTCCAAATTCTAGCTCCATTACATCTTGACAGTGCCTCTTGCTACTTTTCTATTGTGGATAATATCCAATTATTTTCTTCCATCTTTGCTTTAGAAATGCAAGTGACATCTTCCCTGCCCAAATTCAATGATAACACAGGCATTACTGTTATATGAGATAACTCCTAACCGTTTCCTTAAATTATGTGGTCAAAGGCTCCTTAAAGTAGATAAGACCCTATGTTGATGCATGGGTTATCTGCAGAGATTTCCAAAATTCCCTTCTCTGAAGTTTAAACTGGATCTGCAGTCAGTGAAATTTCTCTCAGGCAGATCTTAATATACTGTGCATCTTTTGTGTTTTCTATTCTGACTAGTAAGAGGATAGCCCATTAATGCAGAAGGTTGAGTTCAACCAACTAGGCGCTTAGCTGCCAGATAAGAGGCTGTCCTTTCACAATTTATGTTTGTTCTCCAACACTTGATTGTTAAAAGGTTTCTCAAGTAAATAATTAGCTGATGGTTGAACCTGGAAGAGTTGGGAAGCTCACTGGTTGTTCATCCAAACTAGCCAAATCTCTTTGATAAGCAAAACTGGTATGAAGATAGCATGAAAATATGCTGGCTTGTGAGATTTCCAATAATACAGTCTTTAATTCAGTCTGGAAATACTCTGATAACAGGTGTCCTTTTATTTCAGAACTTTATGTCCACTTAAAACAAAAAAATGCAAAGAAGTACGACAATGAAAAATACAAGGGAAGGTGGGACAAGTGAGGAAGTGAAAAAATCTGAACTTTTACAACCTCTAAAATAATGCTTGAGTCAATTCTTATTTTATCTGAACCAGTTCATTCAACCATATAGCAGAAGTTAGTCACACAGAATTTTTGGGCCTAGCTATGCATTATGGTCTCTTTAGTGAATAAGACACATTAGAGTAAGTGTTTAAAGATTAATTTTTGCCCCTTTTTTCCAAAACAAAGGAAAGTCAATACAGAAAACTATATTTAAATCACAGTTGTGGATAGTGACAAAAAACAAGTTATTCAATATTAAGCCTTAATCTCTGTCCTTAACATTTGTAGCCAAGCGCCCTCCTTCTCCCCTGCTGTTCATTTGTACCAAAACCTCATAGTAGTGAATGAGTACAGTTTATTTGTACTAAATTCTCTAGACAATAATGGAAAAGAGGTTTCAGCTGAAAGGAGAGAGACCATTTTTATGTATTTTTCTTTCTTTTTAATTGCTAGCTGTTTTCAGCGATAATAGTCTCAGGTAGTAACATATCCTCATAAATACCATGAGTAGGACTACTCATGCTTAAAATTTAGCATGTGCTTAAGTTTTGCAGAATCAAGGCCTAATTGACTTTTCTTTAGTGGGGAACTCCAGGGAATTGAGTCTGTGCTCACCAGGGAATTGTTGGGAGGAAGAAGTCAGGGGGAAATCTGTGTGTATTAGATTTACTAGCCTGACTTTGCATTCACTCTGGGTGAGGGGGGAAGAGAGATTAGCTCTCGGTACATCGGTACTTCTGTTTTCCAAGGCTGGAAACGGGGAGGGTGGAATCCGTATGTTTAGATTCACGGAGCTTGCTTCTGTGCATCTCTCCAGGAACACCTGGAGGGGGAGGAAGGGGAAAGGTTTATTTCCCTTTGTTGTGAGACTCAAGGGATTTGGGTCTTGGGGTCCCCAGGGAAGGTTTGGGGGGACCAGAGTGCCCCAAAACACTCTAATTTTTTGGGTGGTGGCAGCTTTACCAGGTCCAAGCTGGTAACTAAGCTTGGAGGTTTTCATGCTAACCCCCATATTTTGGACGCTAAGGTCCAAATCTGGGAATAGGTTTTGACATGGTGTGCAGTGGTGGGATAGATAGAATCCAGAAGCCAGTAGGAATATTATATTTTTCTTTTCTCTGCTAGGGGCTTTTTAGCAGAGAGGGTTTGGTTTTAAAGAACCAGAGAGAATTTTTTTTTCTCTACTCTCTCTTGCAGTTGTGGCTTGCATATTAAGCAAGGAACCATTAAGCTGTGACAAAAGAGTCTTTTTTGACACAATAGCACTCCCATTAGGAGTCAAATACCAGCACTATACACATGCAAATAAAGTGGTTTTTCTGGTTTACTTTACATGGAAAAGATTAGCTAGAGGAAGAAAGGGAAAAAGGCACTGTTGCTAGGCTGACCCCAGGAGACAACAGAGCCTGCAGTTCAGACAAATAAACACCAGAGGGCACCCCAACACAAGAAAACAGGAACCATGACTTCCAAGGAAAAAAGGGAGGCAGAAGCACAATTCAAAGAAGCTGAACACAGGTGACAACTGGAAATAAAACAAAAAGAGATGGAACAAAGAGAAAGAGAGGCGGCCCACAGAAGAGAACAAGAAGCCAGAGAGGCGGCCTACTAAAGAGAGCAAGAAGCCAAAGATGCAGACCACCAAAAACAGCTGGAAATAAAAGAGAGTGAGAACTCCAGAGGGAAGCCCACCAAGAGGCCATGGAATTAGAAAAGGCTAAGCAAAACACAGCCAACCCTAACAACCCTGCGCCAATGATTGTTCCACAGCACAGGAAATTTCCCACCTATAAGGCAGGTGATGACACCGAGGCCTTCTTGGAAAATTTTGAAAGAGCCTGTCTTGGGTACAGCATCTCTGAAGACCAGTACATGGCAGAATTGAGGCCATAGCTCAGTGGACCTTTAGCAGAGGTGGCAGCTGAAATGCCTAAGCAGCAAGTGAATGACTATAAACTTTTTCAAACCA
The DNA here is from genome assembly GCF_025201925.1 of Gopherus flavomarginatus. Taxonomy (NCBI): domain Eukaryota; kingdom Metazoa; phylum Chordata; order Testudines; family Testudinidae; genus Gopherus; species Gopherus flavomarginatus. Next base: position 2,396,376 of record NC_066629.1, on the reverse strand, counting down.
AGGCCAGATACAGAATGGGGATAACCCCGGATCATGCCCGTCGGCGTTTCAGAACCCAAAAGTGGAAACCAGATGTGTCATTTCCCAAACACGCCTACTACGTTGGGAAAAATTATGAGGCCTGGATATCAGAACACAATGTTAAATCGTTGGAAGAACTGCACCTCCTCATACAAATGGAGCAGTTCTTGGATGGTGTTCCTGAGGACATAACACGGTACATACAAGATGGAAAACCCAAAAATCTTGCTGAGGCGGGGGAGATTGGAGCCAGATGGATGGAAGTGGTAGAAAGCAAGAAAGCTACTGTCAAGGGGAACGAATACCTCAGAGGGCACACCGACCATAAACCCTACAACCGAGGACAGCCAAAGACCCCACATACAACCCAAGTAAAGCCACAGACGCCCTATTCTTCCACCTCACCAGTCTCCAGTAACTCACCTCGACCCAGTGACCCATCAGCTGGAAGATGCTTTAAGTGTAATGAACTGGGACATATCAAGGCCAACTGTCCAAAGAACGCCATCCGAGTGCAGTTCATTACACCACCATCACCCACAAGATTCCCAGGCCCAGATGCCTCTCAAATACCCTTGGAGTGAAGGGAAAATTTGAGAGTGGGCGGAAAGAAGGTTACTGCGTGGAGAGACACGGGGGCACAAGTGTCAGCTATCCACCAATCCTTCGTCGACCTCAAATTCATCAACCCAAAGGCCCAAGTGACAATTTACCCCTTCATGTCACAAGCTGTAGACTTGCCTACAGCTGAACTGCCTGTCCAGTACAAAGGCTGGTCAGGAATGTGGACTTTTGCAGTCTATGACAATTATCCTATCCCCATGCTACTGGGGGAAGACTTGGCCAACCAGGTGAAGCGGGCCAAGAGAGTGGAAATGGTTACACGTAGCCAAACCAGGCAAGCTTCCAGACCCATTCCTGTTCCTGAGCCGTCCACAGATGCCCCGTCTGTGTTACCAGAGACCCAGACAGAGGTAGTGGACCCGGATACCATGCCAACCACTGAAACAGCCACAGCACCTCCAGTCCCAGGCCCGGAACTGGAACAGCAACCAGCACCAGCAATTGCAACCACATCTTCAAACTCAACGCCAAAGGGCGCCAGAGAGCCAAAACTGGCAGAAGCAACAAACAGCCGTACCCAAAAGGCTCAGCCAGAGCCTAAAATACCCTCAGGTGCACCAGCAGAGAGCGGTTCACCAGCAACGGAAACAACCCCATCACCTACATCGCTTCCAGAGGGACCAAGCCCAAGTCCACAGTCTGAGGAAGAACTGGTGACCCCAGCCTCAAGGGAACAGTTCCAGACTGAGCAGGAAGCAGATGACAGTCTTCAGAAAGCTTGGGCGGCGGCACGGAGCACCCCACCGCCTCTCAGCTCTTCTAATCGATCCCGGTTTGTTATAGACCAAGGACTTTTATACAAGGAGATTCTTTCTGGGGGACACCGGGAAGAATGGCAGCCACAAAAACAGTTGGTGCTTCCAACTAAGTACCGGGGGAAGCTCTTAAGCTTAGCCCATGGTCATCCCAGTGGCCATGCTGGGGTGAACAGAACCAAGGACCGGTTGGGGAAGTCCTTCCACTGGGAGGGGATGGGAAAGGACGTTGCCAAGTATGTCCGGTCTTGTGAGGTATGCCAAAGAGTGGGAAAACCCCAAGACCAGGTCAAGGCCCCTCTCCAGCCACTCCCCATAATTGAGGTCCCATTTCAGCGAGTAGCTGTGGATATTCTGGGTCCTTTCCCAAAAAAGACACCCAGAGGAAAGCAGTACGTACTGACTTTCGTTGACTTTGCTACCCGATGGCCGGAAGCAGTAGCTCTAGGCAACACCAGGGCTAACACTGTGTGCCTGGCCCTAACAGACATCTTTGCCAGGGTAGGTTGGCCCTCCGACATCCTTACTGATTCAGGATCTAATTTCCTAGTAGGGACCATGCAAAAACGGTGGGAAACTCATGGGGTGAACCACTTGGTTGCCACCCCGTATCACCATCAAACTAATGGACTGGTGGAAAGGTTTAATGGAACTTTGGGGGCCATGATACGTAAATTCATCAACGAATACTCCAATAATTGGGACCTAGTGTTGCAGCAGTTGCTGTTTGCCTACAGGGCTGTACCACATCACAGTTTAGGGTTTTCACCGTTTGAACTTGTGTATGGTCACGAGGTAAAGGGGCCATTAAAGTTGGTGAAGCAGCAATGGGTGGGGTTTACGCCTTCTCCAGGAACTAACATTCTGGACTTTGTAAGCAACCTACAAAGCACCCTCCGACACTCTTTAGCCCTTGCTAAAGAAAACCTAAAGGATGCTCAGGAAGAGCAAAAGGCCTGGTATGACAGACATACCAGAGAACGTTCCTTCAAAGTAGGAGACCAGGTTATGGTCTTGAAGGCGCAACAGGCCCATAAGATGGAAGCATCATGGGAAGGGCCATTCACGGTCCAAGAGCGCCTGGGAACTGTGAATTATCTCATAGCATTTCCCAATTCTTCACTAAAGCCCAGAGTGTACCATGTTAATTCTCTCCAGCCTTTCTATTCCAGAGACTTACAGGTTTGTCAGTTTACAGTCCAGGGAGATGATGCTGAGTGGCCTGACGGTGTCTACTACGACGGGAAAAAAGACGGTGGCGTGGAAGAGGTGAACCTCCCAACCACCCTGGAACGTCTGCAGCGGCGACAAATCAAGGAGCTGTGCACTAGCTTTGCCCCATTGTTCTCAGCCACCCCAGGATGAATTGAACGGGCATACCATTCCATTGACACAGGTAATGCTCACCCCATTAGAACCCCACCCTAGCGGGTGTCTCCTCATGCCCAAGCTACTATAGAACAGGAGATCCAGAACATGCTACAGATGGGTATAATCCGCTCATCTACCAGTGCATGGGCATCTCCAGTGGTTCTGGTACCCAAACCAGATGAGGAAATACGCTTTTGCGTGGACTACCGTAAGCTAAATGCGGTAACTCATCCGGACAACTATCCAATGCCACGCACCGATGAGCTATTGGAGAAGTTGGGACGTGCTCAATTCATCTCTACAGTAGACTTAACCAATGAGTACTGGCAAGTACCGCTAGATGAACCTGCCAAGGAGAGGTCAGCATTCATCACCCATGTGGGGGTTTATGAATTTAATGTCCTTCCTTTCGGGCTGCAAAATGCACCCGTCACCTTCCAGAGGCTGGTAGATGGTCTACTAGCAGGACTGGGAGAATATGCAGTTGCCTACCTCGATGATGTGGCCATTTTTTCAGACTCCTGGCCTGAACACCTACTACACCTGGAAAAGGTCTTTGAGCGCATCAGGCAGGCCGGACTAACTGTTAAGGCCAAAAAGTGTCAAATTTTCCAAAACAGAGTGACTTACCTGGGGCACCAGGTGGGTCGAGGAACCATAAACCCCCTACAGGCCAAAGTGGATGCTATCCAAAAGTGGCCTGTCCCAAGGTCAAAGAAACAGGTCCAATTCTTCTTAGGCTTGGCCGGGTACTACAGGCGATTTGTACCACACTACAGCCAAATCGCTGCCCCACTGACCAACCTGACCAAAAAGACCCAGCCAAATGCAGTTAAGTGGACTGATGAGTGTCAAAAGGCCTTTACCCAACTTAAGGCAACGCTCATGTCTGACCCTGTGCTCAGAGCCCCGGACTTTGACAAGCCATTCCTAGTAACCACGGATGCATCTCAGCGTGGTATAGGAGCAGTTCTCATGCAGGAAGCAACGGATCACAACTTCCATCCTGTCGTGTTTCTCAGCAAGAAACTGTCTGAGATGGAAAGTCACTGGTCAGTCAGTGAAAAGGAATGCTACGCCATTGTGTACACCCTGGAAAAGCTACGTCCATATGTTTGGGGACGGCGGTTCCAGCTACACACTGACCATGCTGCACTAAAGTGGCTTCATACTGCCAAGGGGAACAACAAGAAACTTCTTCGTTGGAGTTTAGCTCTCCAAGATTTTGATTTTGAAATTCAGCACATCTCAGGAGCTTCTAAAAAAGTAGCTGATGCACTCTCCCGTGACAGTTTCCCAGAACCCAGTAGTTAAAAAGTGTTCTTAAAATGTAGAAGTCTGTTAGTTATATACTTATTGGTATATGTAAAGGTGCATGTGTTGTATTAATCTGTTTATTTTAAAGTTCTAGGAGGAAATCGCCTCCAGTGAGCTTCCCCACTGTCTGCAATTTGAGGGGCGTGTCATAAACAGATAGCTAAGGGTTAACGTCTCTTTCACCTGGAAAAAAGTAATCTGAAACACCTGACCAGAGGACCAATCAGGAAACAATAGACTTTTTCAAATCTGGGTGGAGGGAACTTTGTGGGTGAGTCCTTTGTTCTTTGTCTTGAATCTGTCCCTCTCGGCTATGGGAAGGATTTTTCTATTTCCTGCTTTCTAATCTTCTGTTTCCAAGTTGTGAGTACAAAGATAGGTTTTTTTTTTTGTATTTACATGTATGTAGTTGCTGGAATGTTTTGAATTGCATTCTTTTTGAATAAGGCTGTTTATTCTTATTTCTTTTAAGCAATTGACCCTGTATTTGTCACCTTAATACAGAGAGACTATTTTTTATGTATTTTTCTTTCTTTTTACATAAAGCTTTCTTTTTAAGACCTGTTGGAGTTTTTCTTTAGTGAGGAACTCCAGGGAATTGAGTCTGTGCTCACCAGGGAATTGGTGGGAGGAAGAAGTCAGGGGGAAATCTATGTGTGTTAGATTTACTAGCCTGACTTTGCATTCCCTCTGGATGAGGGGGGAAGAGAGATTAGCTCTCGGTACTTCTGTTTTCCAAGGCTGGAAACGGGGAGGGTGGAATCCCTCTGTTTAGTTTCACGGTGCTTGCTTCTGTGCATCTCTCCAGGAACACCTGGAGGGGGGGGAAGGGGAAAGATTTATTTCCCTTTGTTGTGAGACTCAAGGATTTGGGTCTTGGGGTCCCCAGGGAAGGTTTGGGGGGACCAGAGTGCCCCAAAACACTCTAATTTTTTGGGTGGTGGTAGCTTTACCAGGTCCAAGCTGGTAACTAAGCTTGGAGGTTTTCATGCTAACACCCATATTTTGGACGCTAAGGTCCAAATCTGGGAATAGGTTTTGACAGGGAGAGATTCCAGAAGACTGGAAAGGGGCAAATATGTGCCCATCTATAAAAGGGAAATAAAAATAACCCAGGAAACTACAGACCAGTTAGTTTAACTTCTGTGCCAGGGAAGATAATGGAGCAAGTAATTAAAGAAATCATCTGCAAACACTTGGAAGGTGGTAAGACGATAGGGAATAGCCAGCATGGATTTGTAAAGAACAAATCGTGTCAAACCAATCTGATAGCTTTCTTCGATAGGAGAATGAGTCTTGTGGATAAGGGAGAAGCGATGGATGTGATATACCTAGACTTTAGTAAGGCATTTGATGCGGTTTCGCATGAGATGCTTATCGATAAACTAGGCAAATACAATTTAGATGGGGCTACTATAAGGTGGGTGCATAACTGGCTGGATAATCGTACTCAGAGAGTAGTTATTAATGGCTCTCAATCCTGCTGGAAAGGTAAAACAAGTGGGGTTCCACAGGGATCTGTTTTGGGACCGGCTCTGTTCAATATCTTCATCAACGACTTAGATGTTGGCATAGAAAGTACGCTTATTAAGTTTGCAGACGATACTAAACTGGGAGGGATTGTAACTGCTTTGGAGGACAGGGTCAAAATTCAAAATGATCTGGACAAATTGGAGAAATGGTCTGAGGTAAACAGGATGAAGTTCAACAAAGACAAATGCAAAGTGCTCCACTTAGGAAAGAACAATCAGTTTCACACATACAGAATGGGAAGAGACTGTCTAGGAAGGAGTATGGCAGAAAGAGATCTAGGGGTCATAGTGGACCACAAGCTAAATATGAGTCAACAGTGTGATACTGTTGCAAAAAAAGCAAATGTGATTCTGGGATGCATTAACAGGTGTGTTGTAAACAAGACACGAGAAGTCATTCTTCCGCTCTACTCTGCACTGGTTAGGTCTCAACTGGAGTATTGTGTCCAGTTCTGGGCACTGCGTTTCAAGAAAGATGTGGAGAAATTGGAGAGGGTCCAGAGAAGAGCAACAAGAATGATTAAAGGTCTTGAGAACATGACCTATGAAGGAAGGCTGAAGGAATTGGGTTTGTTTAGTTTGGAAAAGAGAAGACTGAGAGGGGACATGATAGCAGTTTTCAGGTATCTAAAAGGATGTCATCAGGAGGAGGGAGAAAACTTGTTCACCTTAGCTTCTAATGATAGATCAAGAAGCAATGGGCTTAAACTGCAGCAAGGGAGATTTAGGTTGGACATTAGGAAAAAGTTCCTAACTGTCAGAGTAGTTAAACACTGGAATAAATTGCCTAGGGAGGTTGTGGAATCTCCATCTCTGGAGATATTTAAGAGTAGGTAGGATAAATGTCTATCAGGGATGGTCTAGACAGTATTTGGTCCTGCCATGAGGGCAGGGGACTGGACTCGATGACCTCTCGAGGTTCCTTCCAGTCCTAGAGTCTATGAATCTATGGTCAAGGTATGGTCAAGGTCCAAACTCCAGAGAAAATAATAAAAATGACAAGTAAATATTTGAGGACCTTTCAAAAAGCCTCTGGCAGTCCAGATTTTGGTCCGCGATTCACCTGCTGACTACCCCAAGCCACACCTGTAGTAGTCTGTTCCAGTGGTTAATTAGTCTCACTGTTATAAATTTGCCCCTTATTTCCAGTTTTATTTTTTCTAGCTTCAACTTCCAACCATTGGATCTTGTTGTGCCTTGTCTGTTAGACAAAGAGCTCCATCTTCTGCCTAAGTAGGTATCTGTAGATTGCGATCAAGTTGCCTCTTACCCTTCTCTTCAATAAGATAAATAGACTGAAATACCTTGAGGCTCAATGTAAGGTGATTTTGCATGTTTCAAATAATTTTTGTAGCCTTAAAACTCCCTTTAATTTTCCAATATCTTTTTTGTGCGGAAACAAAACTGGATACAGAATTCCAGTAGTGGTCTCACTAATGTTCTATACAGATATAGTATCAACTCCTTACTCTTAATTTATACCTCCAAAATGATCAACCCCCTGCCCTGAGCTCCCTGCCACATGCTGCCCCTCTCCTGTGCCCCAACCCCTAGCTGAGCCCCCTCCCTCAGTCTGCATCCCTGCCCTGAGCCCCTCCTGCACTCTGCACCCCTCCTGCACCCCAACCCCCTGCCCTGAGCCCCCTGCCACACGTTGCACCTCTCCTGTGCCCCAACCCCCAGCTGAGTCCCCTCCCTCAGTCTGCACCCCTCCTGCACCCCTTCCCTGAGCCCGTCCTGCACTCTGCACCCCTCCTGCACCCTGCACCTCTCCTGTGCCCCAACCCCCTGCTGAGCCCCCTCCCTCAGTCTGCACTCCTCCTGCACCCCTGCCCTGAGCCCCTCCTGCACTCTGCACTCCAACCCCCTGCCCTGAGCACCCTGCCGCACCCCGCACCTCTCCTGCATCCCAATCCCCTGCCCTGAGCCCCTTCCAGCACACCTCCACTTCCTCCCACACTCCAGTCATACATTCATGGCCCTGCATGCAATTTTCCCACTCAGATGTGGCCCTCAGGCCAAAAAGTTTGCCCACCCCTGTATTAGTCCCTCTTGTCATAGCATCACACTAGGAGCCCATATTCAATTCATTATCTAACAAGACTCTAAGTCATTTTCAGAATCACTGCTTTCCAGAATCCTGTAAATATGATTTTCATTCTCTGTGACTTGATGTGATCTTGCATTTGGCTACATTAAAACACACTGTTTGTACCCAGCTCATCAATCAATGCTCAGTATTAGTGATCTCGTCTGTCATTTTTTACCTCAAAGAAGGTATCCTCCAAACTCTAAGGCAGGTGTAAAGTTTCCCATCATAAAGAACACACATTGTTGCTTGAGGCAATCCAGCAGTAGGAGAGGGCCTCAGTCCATGATGGGCAAAGAGGGTGTAATGAATTTAAAAAAGATGTAGACAGACCACCACTGAGTTTCGCCAATTTGTGGCTGCCAAAATGGTCCCTTGGGGCTGTGGGATAGCTTTGTGCAAATTATAGAAGCCATCAGATGACTTATTTAGCCAGGGATTGGCTCAGGTATGGTTAGTTCCAGGAATAGGGGAACAAAAAGGTGACAAAGTTAACTTTGCTTCCCTCTGCTCTGATGCAAAGTACAGCTCAGTTGCATTAGAAAATCTGTCCCTTACTCAGGCTTTAGTTTTGAGGGTTTTATACTTCATAGCATTCTAGTCCAGTTTTGTGTTGGATTTACAATAGTATGCCTGGGGTGTCCAAACAAGAGCTTTGAGGCAATCTTCATGTTCCTTCAGTGCTCACAATGTTAGCAGCCATATCTAGCAGTACTGTGGTTGACTTGAAGGCAGATAACACAACATACATGGTAGTCAGTCTTTGACATTGGTTTGGTGTGCTGACATGGTATGAAGATACTACGTGGTTTTCCTCTCTCCTTAGAAGCCACACTTAGAAGTCAGTGGTGCACGGAGGGAAGAGTTGAACCAGCTGAGAAGTGCGTGCCATGTGACAAAACAAAGAAATTCAGCATCAAGTAGTATTAAGATCCTCTAATAAAAGGCATGGCACAGTAGGGCCCTAACTCCAGTGAGCACAGTGCTAGCACAGGAGTATTAAGAAGTACAAGTAAAAGAAAATACCATAGAAGTACTGAGGTACTAGACAACTGCTGTGCCAAGAAAAGCACTGAAACAAAACTGTTTGCACGACAATATAAAGGCAAGTGCTGGATTAGAGTTAAGGCTTTGAGGAAAAAATAACTGGAATATTTAGATTTATTAAATTTAATATATTCAATTTATACATGCAAGGGGTGTTGTCCAATGGTCAGTTTAGGGCATGGCTCATGCTTTACCCTGTTACCACTACTCTCAGGAATGAAAATAACCTTATGCGATAGCGGAGTTCCACCAGTTTCGCATGAGGAACTGAGTGAGATCCCAACACAGGAGGTAACTTCAAAGAAAGATGTTCATATGGATCTGTAGCAGCTTCATTGATAAGGGATGGAGAATGACTGCATAGCGCTGTCAATCTGATCTTGTCTCCAGTAGCAGCAAAACTGTGCAGTTGAGAAATCATTTGGTACCTGGGGTTCCTTTCAGTGTTTGTCATTGTCTCACCTATGTTAAAAAAACCAGAAATATGTCTGAACAAAATTTTATATTATTTAAAAAGAAAGAAAATAAAGAAAAAATATAACTTGTAGAACAACAAAACTCACCCACAATTATCACTGGGAAAAATGATATAATCGTAACAATGTCATGTGTAGTATGAAATTTAAGAAAATGAATTAAATTCAATGTTGATAAATGTCAAGTAATGTACACTAGAAAATATATTCCACCAAACAAAATAATGGGGCCCAAATTAGCTGTTACAGATGAAGAAAGATCTTGAAGTCAGTGTGGATAATTCTCTGAAAACCTCTGCTCAACATGCAGCAAGTCAAAAAAGCAAACAGAATGTTAAGAACCATTAGGAAAGGGATAGATAATAGGGTAAGTATCATAACGCCACTATATAAATCCATGGTATGCCCACACTTTGAATACTGCATCAGTTCTGGTTGCCTCATTTCAAAAAAGATATATTAGTATTGGAAAATACACACAGAAGGGCAACAAAAATGATCAGGGGGTATGCAACAGCTTCCATTTGAGGTGAGATTAACGAGACTGGACCTCTTCATTTTAGAAGAAATGACTAAGTGGGGATATGACAGAGGTCTATTAAATTCTGAATGGTGTGGAGAAAGTGAATATGGAAGTGTTATTTACCCCTTCATATAACACAAGAACTAAGGGTCACCCAATGAAATTAATAGGCAGCATGTTTAAAACAACAAAGTACTTTTTCATACAACCCAGTCAACCTGTGCAGCTCACTGCCAGAGGATGTTGTGAAGGCCAAAAGTATAACTGGTTCAAAAAATAATTAGGTAAGGAGGAGGATAGATCCATCAATGGCTATTATCCAGGATGGTCAGGTCAGGGATGCAAACTCATGCTTTGGGTGTCCCTAAGCCTCGGACTGCCAGAAGCTATGACTGGATGACATGCAATGGATCACTTGATAAATTGCCCTGTTCTACTCATACCCTCTGAAGCATCTGGCACCAGCCACTGTTGAAAGACAGGATACTGTGCTAGATGGACCACTGGTCTGACCAAGTATGGCCGTTAATTTCTAATGAAATTGTCATCACCAAGCAAGTTTCTTTATATCAAAACTCACATGACAAAATCTTTCCTTACACATTTTCCTCCAGGAAAGAAAACTAGCTTTTCGAGAGGTTTGAAGATACAGTGAATTGAAGGTAAACACTGGTGCTCAAATAACAACAGACACCATAAAAGGTAATAATTGGAGATATACTACTCTCTGAGAACTGGAAGGGACCTTGAAAGGTCATTGAGTCCATCCACCTGCCTTCATTAGCAGGACCAATTTTTGCCCCAGATCCCTAAGTGGTCCCCTCAAGGATTGAACTCACAATCCTGGGTTTAGCAGGCTAATCCTCCCCCCCACCCAAATACTTCTTGACTTGTCTTGGAAGCTGAGACAGAAGACACAGCACTGAAGGGCCAGGAGTGACACCCCTGCTGGCAGCACAGTCCCAGCAGCTGAGGGGGGGAAGAGTGTTGGCTGTGGCCTCGACCCCCCCCCATCCCCCAATCAAGCTATAAATATCTGGTGTGGCCAAAGGAGCTGGCCCATGCAGCCAGGGCAGCGGCCAGCGGGGGAAGCAGTGCAGACTAGGGTGGAGGGGGTATCCCAGGAACCATGCAGAAAGTGGGGGAGATAAGGGGTGGTCTGGGGACCCACATGCATGGATGGTCACAGAAATGGAACCATGTCACTCACCCCTTTATTTAGATTGTCAGAAAGGCACACTGACAGGTCAGTTTGGAACCTTGCACCGTCATTGCCTCGCTCTGAACATCCAGGACTTGCAAAGCACTAAATAGCTAATCCAACAACTCTCACTAGCACTCCATTTATTACATATGTATAGTTTTATAGATCCAAAAAAAAATAAAGTTTCAGCCTCAGATTTACCAATAACAAATCTAGATTTCCTGTGTGTTAAATAAAAACAATGAAGTTCAGAATTGCGTGTGGTCTCTGGTGTATATATAAAAAATATATTTTAAGACATAGTTTAATTGCCATGTTAAAAGGCTTCATGACAAGCCACAGAGGATGCATCCTCCTGGATACCAACTGGGAAATATAATGGAGTAAAATAAATCGCCCTGGACCAAGGCTTAGAATCATAGGACTGGAAGGGACTCAAGAGGTCATCTAGTCTGTGATTCTCACTCATGTCATTTGGCCAGTGTGCCACACAATATGAAACAGAAAATACCCTCAGAAAAAAATATACTTGAGATAAAGTTTTTACCAAGTCTGCTGTTTTTGAAAGATGGAAATACTGAGGCACGCTCCATTCCAGGACAGAGCACAGGACCAGCTGCGTATTGGGATCAGTCTCTGTGGGTCAGTAGAACCATTTCCGGTCCTGTTTCCATACAGACAATATCTATTAAACCGCAGATTTCTGCCCTGGTCACGGCTTGTGCAGGGCAGCAGGGGAGCCCACGTGTCCTTCAGGCGGAGCCCCCGGGAGCCGGCGGAGGGGGCGCCCTGGGCCTGCTGGGATGGCGGGAGCCTCCCTCCCCACGCTCCCCGGGGCGCTGCCATTACTGGAAGAGACACACCTCTCGCTTCCGGTCGGGCAGCGCAGAAGCGCCCGCTGCATGCTGGGAGCCATAGTTGCTTGCACTCCGCCCGGCGGGACTGGGGCCGCGTTGCCGCGCCCCGTTGCTGCAGGCCCCGAGTCCGAGCTTGGTGAGTGCAGGGCCGGGGGTGGAGGCCTGGCTGCCCCGAGCCTGGTTTGTGCCCTTGGGGCCGCTCCGCCCGCGGGCTCAGCCCTGGATCCACACAGGCTACCCGCAGACAATGAGCAGGGAGAGGTGGGCACCCGATGACTGGCGCTGGCTGGATTCCTGGAGATTTAACCACATGCCGTAACCTTGAATTCCGGGCAGGCTGGCAGCCTTGGCTCCGCACAGCCAATGAGTGGGGAGAGGTGGGCACCCAGTGACTGCCGCTGGCTGGATTCCTGGAGATTTAACCACGTGCCCTAACCTTGAGTTCCGGGCGGGCAGGTGGGCTGGCAGCCCTGCTGAGAATGGGCCTAACAGAAACCAGCCTCCTGGGTGGGGAGCTGCCTCAACCAGCAGCGGGGAGATGCTGCTGAGAGGGTATGGGACACGCCCTTCCCCTCACACTCAGCTCGGCAGCCATGTTGCGGCTGGCAGGACGTGTGTGTCTCTGCCAGGGATCCACAGGCTGGGAACCCTTCTATTGAAGTCAGAAGATTTAGGCACCGAAGCTATTTCTTGTGAGAATGAGTTAGATGCCTGCCTTGCACCACACAAAATGGCTACAGGCGGGAGGAGGCGATGCTGCTGCCCACCTTATAACTTTTAGCACTGACCTGGGAGACTGGCTCAATTCTCCCCTGTGTCTAATGAGAAGAAAATAGGTAGGAAACGCCTCTCCTAAAAGAGTGCTGTAACCACTGAGCTGTGCATTGTTCTGATGAGGCCCCCTCATTCTCCTGTTAAAACTGTTCCACTGTGTACAAATAATAAGAGTCACTGGTGCAGGAGGACTGGACCCTGCATCTCACACCTGGCAAGTGGCCATGCTGACCCCAAATGTACAGATTCACATTCTCTCTTTAATGACTGTCTTTGGCCTAATGACTCTTAAGTATTTATCCAAGCAGCAACAGCGTCATCAGGAGAGATCATGAGTACCCAATGTTAGAACAGCCATAGCTGCATGGTTACAGTATTCACCTGAGAGGTGGAGAGACAGCTCTTCAAATCCATCCTCCTATCAGTCAGAGAGGGAAATTGAACCCAGATTTTTCTCATCCCAGATGACTGCTTTAACCACTAGGGTGAAAGTGGTAAGGTGGATACCTTCTTCTCCTTTGGTTAGATTTTGAATGGGACCTGATCTGGTATGTGGCCCCTAAACATGCCAGCTGGATGGGCCCCTCTGCCTATATTTCCTTGTTCCTGGATTGCAGTGGGACTTAATGGGGAGATAGGGATCCACACACCTAGAGTGAGACAGCAGTGCACATGTTCAGGGGCAAATATGTAGGCACCTCAGGAATTTTTATAATGGAAATTTAGGTGCCAAGTGAGTTTAGGCACTTACAGGATTAGGTGGCAGCTGAGCAGGGATTTTGTCAATTGCAGTGATGTCTAAAACTGATTTAGGCATCTTGCTTCACACTATAGAGGGCTAGATGTAAAAGCAAAGTTTATTCTTAAATAATAATTGAGTTAATTACAGAGCAGTATGTCCAGTGCTATGTGAATTATTTAAATAGTCAACATTAATGGTTAAATGTTACATGCTTCATTATAAATGATTTAGTGAACATATTAAATCATTCAAAATTTGTGTGTTTCTTAAGTATTTACAGTTGCCCGATAGGCTTTCAAGTCCCTGCTGAGTATTGCAAGGCACTGAGTTTTGCTACTGGTCAGTAAAGTAGCATCAGTATCAAGCAAATATTACAGCTTGGAATATTAGGCACAGTTTAATAGGCTTTAAGTTATTAATGTTCCTTTTGGCTATACCTGTATTATCCCACGCACGTGGCAACTTGAAATAGCATTTGTGATGGAAGTATAGCTAAATGAACTCATACCTCAACACTCAACCTGTGAGACTCTACATTTCTCTTGCTCTTAAAATAGCTGATTTATGTTCTCTTAGGGTACAAACACACAAAAATCACTCTCATCAATGGTAATTTTATCTGAGTCTTGAATTTATTTTACTATGTGTTTTAGGATTTTTCTTCTTGCATGTGCATGCTAATATACCTATATATGTTGAACTACCCCAGTCTCAGTTTATTTCTAAAGAAACACTTAGAATTTGTTACTTTGGCAATGTCTACACTATGCAGCTTTTAGCAACATGGCTGTGTCACTCCAACCGTGCTGCTAAAAGGCATGCAGTGTAGCCACTGTCTGTCAGCAGGAGAGAGCTCTCCTCCTGACAAAAAAAACTTCCACCCCAGTGAGCAGTGTTTCTGCGTTTGCTTTGTCGGCAGGAGAGTGCTCTTGCCGACAAAGTGCTGTTCACACCAGTGCTTGTCATCAGCAAAACTTGTGTCCTTTGGTGTGTGTGTTTGTGTGTGTGTGTGTGTGTTTTTTAAATCACTTCTGAAAGACAAGTTTTGTCTTTCTGTTGCCAGTTTAGACAAACTGCCTTAGTGCCATATTCTGGGCCCTTGGGCAAAGCCTGAATAAATAGACCTTGGACTATAGATCTGTGTGGGAGCTGCATTTATGAAATCCCCTTCGCAAAGGGTATGGAATGCACATCAGAATCTGCTAGGCCCTATGAACCTCCTCCCTGATTTATAATTGCAGACCCAACCTATATATCTCCCATGGTCTACCTGAACTCCCCCATTCTGTCTTGCTGAAGAGAACTGCTGTTGAACAGTTCCCTTGAATGACCTCTCCATGGACAAATCTCCTCCTCCAGTAGAAAGGAACTGTGGCAATTGTACAGTCATTAAGGGCCTTCCTTACTTACACAGGGATAGGTAGCAAGATTTGGGTCTTAAATCATAAGCTTTTGGGGAGGGAGGGGGAGATTTTGCTGTTAGATTCTTATAACAGCTAAGATACTGGTAATAACTATGTACCACTCTTTGCTGCTTTTACAGATCCAGACTAACACGGCTACCCCTCCGATACTCTGGACCACAGTAGTGCTATATAGATAATGATATTTCATTTTGTTGTGTATTTAATAAATTAGCCACCATGACACAGGAATGTACCTGAAATGGAGCAAAATTAACATCACTTGAAAGATTTTTGTGCACATGTTGAGGTTAATTGATACAATAAATTCATCATTGAGTGTATATATTTCATGTCAATTACTTGGCTTGATTTCTTCTTCTGAATATTTAGACTAAAATTGCTCTTCAGTGGCTTTATTGTATTTTAATCAATTTAATGTAAAGTATTACAAAACTGACTGTAGCACTTCCGTTACCATATTCAAATTGAGTCAGTATATTTAGTCCAAATACTTACCCCTGTAAAGCTCTGATTCCCCACTTCTTTTTACATTTGACTCCCTTTGTTTATATTTGTAAGAGTGTTAATGAGGGTTTAAAAATGTTATTGAATCACGTGTTTAGGCTTTAAAAATAATTTCATTACTATTATTAGCTATGGACGTGAACAGGAAAATCAAAACTACCCATTTGCCCTAATGAATTTTTAGGGGAGGTCAGATTAAAATCTCTGGCTACACACCCATCTCTACACTTTTGGTTCTGGGTTGTATCCAGACCAGAAAGGGTCTCTTTCCTGGGTCTGATCAGACACGTCCTGTGCTGGTAGAAATATTGCAAAAATAGCTTGTTTGATTTCATCTCTTACAAATCCTAGAGCCTACACTTAATCCAGATGCAAACTGCATCTAGCTCTAGTTGTTAATATTTTCAGGCAGTTTTAAGTACTGTATGTATGTCTTTGAATGCACCCAAAAGCAGAGTACATTTTCTCAATATGTATTTTTTGATCTCCTATGCTTTTGCCTGTAAATTTGACTTGAGTGTAATTGCAACACCTAATCTTTCACCTGGAGAGAGACAAAGCAGTTCCTTTCAAGAGTAGTGAGTGCTCAGTGTATTCTTTAAACTGGCTGGCAGGGAATGTTGCCCAGGCAATGCAGTCAGTTACCCTCTACTGAGCAAGTATCTGCAATGCACATTAATTCCTTCCACCCAGTGATTGAGAGCTCTGCATCTTCTACATTCTGCAATGCATGGAATCCATGCCTGTTGCACTGTAGGGACAGATTATTTAATATTTAAAACCACAGGGCTTTTGCCTTGCTATGTATTTTCTATTTCTATGTACTGGTTAATTTATTATTAGAGAATAGTAATGTGTTTCTGAATCACAGAAGTAAGTGTTGGGAATGTATATCTGGAAATAACTTTTTAAAAAGAGATTTCTTCATGCTGATTGAAGGGTACCTGGCATCCTGAGAGTTTCACTGTATTATCTTCCAGTACTCCAGAGTCAGACAAATTATGGAGAGAAAGTTTGTCCTCTGCTAGTGCAATGAGGAAACAATACACACAAGTGGGTAAAACACATTTGTTTTATAAATAAGAGTTTTTTCAACAAATTGTGTGATGTGTCTGATTACGTAGATTCAGAGTTGGTATTAGAAAAAGCGTGAAATATGATATTTATTGTTGTGACGTTATGAGTGTAATATAATACCTCACTGAAAGATGACAGGGCCAGAAAGAGTTAATTACCTCACCTCACTGACTGACCTGACCCATGGGTGAACCTTAAGAAAGATCTGTAAATGAACAGAGCTTTGAAATGCAGTCTGCATTGTTAGGGGTAGAAGGGAAGGTGTGTGCTCAGGGCTTGTGATGTAAGCAAACAAGTCTTGTCTATTGCTATAGTTTTAATTCAAAGATCAAAAAAGGAATATTAACATTTATGATGATACTTGAGGAAAACAGTATTATAGTCTCTGTGTCTCTTTGAAGGTTGTGGTAACCCTTATCTGAACTGTTTAATGGATAAATTCCCCTGTGCTAATTGCCAGGAGATTTGGGAGAAGGAGTTAAGGCTATTGTTTTCTTGGGCTGAAAGGCTGCTGGAAATGTATAAAAACCCTGGGACGCGATCCTTCTTCATCTCAGTTCTGCTTTGGATTTCAAGAGGGGGAAACCTTAAACCACAAGGATTGAGATCCCCAGTGATCGACTGGAGCAACCCTGAATCTGGACATTGGATTATAACCTGTGGACTATTTCTAAAAGGACTTTTGGCAACTCCAAGCTCACCTCAGCTATGTATCTGAACCTCAAGAATTGAATTCAAGTCTGTCTGTAGATTGATCTTTTAACCAACACTCTCTTTTCTCTTAATAAATTTTAGCTTAGTTAATAAGAATTGGCTGTAGCGTGTATTTTGGGTGAGATCTAAGTTATAATGGAACCTGGGTATGTGGCTGATCCTTTGGAATTGGAAGAACCTTTTCTTTTATATGATGAAGTAAGATTATTCAGGAATCATCATCATATCTGCCAGTTGTGTCTGGAGGAGGCCTGAGGCAGGGTACTTTAAGGGAACTGTGTTGTTTGGACTTCTAAGTGACCAGTGAGGTACTCTAGAAGCTGTTCTGTGCTGGTTGGTAAATCTAAGTATTGGAATAACCACCAGCGTTTGGGGTTTGTCTGCCCCATTTTGTTTGCAGTTCACCCTGATTGAGTGACCTCAGCTGGCTCCCACGGGCAGCACCATCACAATTGTCTAACAAAAAATAGAGGAAAAGATGAATAAAGCACATCCTAGCCTGAATAAAGTCTCAGAGTTGGAGTCAGATTACAGACAACAATAATTTCTTTTGAAGTTATTCAGACTCATTCTGAAACAGCAGCAAAATCATAAGAGGTTTGCCAGTTCCGCCTTTGGGTCTGTATTGCATTCTTATTACCTCATTTTAACATCTTTTACAGCAACTCATTTCCCCCAAGGGTTACCACACAGCTTTCATTACAAGTTCATTGAAAGTGAAGAAAAGCAATAACGATGGATCTGGGAAAGGAGTATGTTGCCAAACCTTTTCGGTTTTGTACAGTGCATTATAATGGATTAATCTTATAACACTTTGTTTTCAGCTCAGAACTGTAAGGCATACCTAGGGATTTAAGGCTGTATGAGGCAGGTGGAAATCAGTATGATTGGACTGGAATTCTTGAATAGTGATTGTAATGCCCCAGAATAATGCTCTCGGTGTTTCTAACCATGATCTAACCATAATCAAAGTAGACACAGTCCCCACAGACTCCATCCTAAGAACTGATGCTTGCTGGCATAGGACATGTAGGTCCACTGAAAACAACAGGAATCTTTTTACTGAGTTCAGATTAGGTCCTTAGATTTTCAGTTAGTTCAGTGGAAGACCTTTTAACGAAGTTGGATGTATTCAGTAAAGGTGCTTATTCCCTCAGTCAACTGAGTGGTATTAATGGAAGGCCTTTTGTTAGCTTTGACACAACCTTGACATTCTATTCTTGAAAAGATAGAGTGAATCAAATGTCATTTGAGTTGGTTATTTCTTTGTTTCCTCATATGAAAGGCATTGCTGTGTTGAAACCTTGGCCTTTTGACTGTCTTATCTATTTAATAATGATAAAGATATTTGACTTCTGTAGGCACTACATTTTAGGCAGGGCTGGTCACTTCTATTCTTCCTAAAAAGACTGAGATTAGTAAATAGTTTGAATGGAGCATAAAACAAAATTGACCCCCAAACTTGCACATATTTGATTGAATTGTTATTTTAAAGGAAGTAGGTAAAAGTGCTGAAGTTTAAATGTAGAGGATCAGCCTCTGGCATGAAAGTTGGTAAAAGGCAAACGTATTAGTAAACTATGAGCCATGAGTCATGATGTTTCAGTAGTAGATAAACTCAGCATTTTGAATGTCTCTCAAATATTCAGATTTAGAAAAACTGCAGCACCAATGAAATATCTGTAATGTTTGCATGACTATTGCCTGCAAAGTTCCAGTCACATGGGGGTAGCCAGTATTGTAACATCAGCCAAAAATTAGAGAGCAGGTAGATACTAAAACTTCCTTGCCCTTCCTTAATACCTGAACAAACTCCCTTTCTAACAGGCCCCCCCCACATACCATATCTTTTCTCTGGGTAATTGTTGGGATACCATAGTCTACCTGCTTCCCCAAAGTGGCACCTCTGTCATTACAGTATTAATCATATCAGTAACCTACATAAATTATTAGAATACTCAATATTTGCAGTATCACACACAAAACTATATCAAAAGATTATTAAGGTTGCAAAGTCAAGCACTCAACCGTTAGGAAATGCCAGAATTAAGATTGTCTGTACAACCTTAACTTGGCCCTTTTGTTGTGTGTTCACATTGTGATGCAGTCTTTAATGACTTGACTATTTTTTCCAAACAACCCCTGCCATATGAACCCTGCCCTGATGATGAGTTAGGACTGTGTTGTGATAAAAAGCTGTCGTCTGTAAGACTCCTGGCTCATTTATTGTAGAAGTTGTAGCATGGGTACGTAGTATAATGGGCAGGGGACTGCACAGAGAGAGAGAGAAAGAGAGAGTCTCATGGTTAAGGCAGTCAAATGCTAGCGCAGAGAAGTGGATTCTGTCCCTCTCTCTGACAGATTTCAATCCACTTAAAGCCTCCACAGATTCCTCATGCAGTCACCCCCTCTCTGGCTCCTTTTTCCCAAGGCTCACTGCTCCCTGGTTTCTTGTCCTAGATTCTTTACTCAGCCAGTCCCAGTCCCCACCCTAGCTCCTTGTCAGATCTCTCTCACCTTCCCACTCCTGGTAGTGTTCTCCCCCTACTGCTTCCCAGTACCCTTGTTCAACCAGGTCCCAGATTCTCATCCCTGGCTCCCAGTCTTAGAAATATCCTTGGCCAGCCAGTCCCCTCCACCCAGCTCCCAGTTTCCCCTGCAAAATCCCAGTCAGTTTCTCTCCTCCATCCTCAGTTTTCCCAGGCTCTGTGTCCTAACCGTCTCCTTCACTGCCTCTCCATTCAGCTCTTGTCCCCTGTGCATTTGAGTCAGGCAGGTCCCTGCTGGTGTGTGGAGGAGGAAAGGGGGGCCGGGTACTGATAGAGGAGGGACAGTCGTCCTGCTCTTAATTCTAGTGCCTGGTCCCATCCTGGCCTGAAGCAACTGGGAGCACCAATTACAGAGAAAGTCCAGCTTTGTCCCTGTAGAGCTGGGTGTGACGTTATTAATATAAACTGGGACCATATAGAACATGGTTTGCAACCAAGGTCCTGTAGTAGCACCAAATCCTATGTAAAGGGGGTCATATGAGGTGTCTAAAGACGAGGTTATGGGTTACTGGTTATGATTATGCTGTCTGTATGTCTGTATCATTATGTAGTTGAAGTTATAAGTATTGGCTCTATACTATCTGTTTTTCAAATTGGTGCTGCAGTTCTGGGAAACACCCCAGACAAGTTGGTGTTAGCTCTGCTTAGCCTGCTTGATGGCCCATTAAGGACCATCAGCTACACAATTGACCCATTGAGGGGAGGCAGATACGCCTTGTAACTCGGCAAAGTATGCAGGGACTTGCCCATGTGACTCCAAACTCCATTTTGCTGTAATTTTCCATACTAAGAACAAAGAAGTGCTCTTACACCTGGAAGTACCTATATAAGGCTGATGCCTCATCTCCATCTTGTCCTCAATCCTGCTTCCTATCTCTGGAGGGACTTTGCTACAAACTGAAGCTCTGCTCAAAGGACTCATGACCCATCCCAGCGGGGGATGTTCTCCAGAGACTTGATTTGAACCTGCAGTTTACTCCATCACTGCTACAAGCCTGAACAAAGAACTTTGCCATCACTGTATGTAATTGATTCCATTTAACCAATTCTAGCTCTCATCTCTATCTTTTTCCTTTTATGAATAAACCTTTAGATTTTAGATTCTAAAGGACTGGCAACAGCGTGATTTGTGGGTAAGATCTGATGTGTATATTGACCTGAGTCTGGGGCTTGGTCCTTTGGGATCGAGAGAACCTTTTTCTTTTACTGAGTTGTTGGTTTTTATAACCATTCATCCCCAGGATGGGTGGCACTGGTGGTGATACTGAGAAACTGGAGTGTTTAAGGAAATTGCTTGTGTGACTTGTGGTTAGCCAGTGGGGTGAAACCGAAGTCCTTTTTGTCTGGCTGGTTTGGTTTGCCTTAGAAGTGGAAAAATCCCAGCCTAGGGCTGTAACTGCCCTGTTTAAGCAATTGGTCCTGAATTGGCACTCTCAGTTGGGTCCCGCCAGAACCGCATCATCACACTGGGTTAGAGCCTACTCACTCTGTGGGGGTGGCACATGTAGTCTGCTCGCACATAGGGCATGGTAGGGGCTGGAGGATGCTCAGTGTGCATGGAGTCTTTGGAGAGTTTAGCTGCTAAACTCTGCAAAGTTTCGCTGTGTGTGCATACTGAGATTTTTCTCAAAGGCATAACTTGACCAAAATTTGGCAGATTTTCACAGAAATAGCAAGAGGGACATTCTTAACAGGAGGTCCACCTCCTTCCATCCTTGCTCCAAAACGTGGGGGCACTAAAGCTTCTCGAAGAAAAATGTCACAACATTACAAAACATTTTTCCATTAGCTTCATTCTTATAAATGGCTGAACTGTTTTGGCTGAAGCTTTCAAACAAATACTCAGCCTGAGACACACAGCCAGGATGGAAAAAAAAATTTAGCCCAAGCAGTTAAAGTTTGGGAAATCTGTAAGCAACTGAAAACATGGGAAGTGCTAGAGAATATTGATAAACAAAGGAAGTGCTAAAATTGTAGCTCATAATTGTACTAGATATAAAAGAGTAAAGTTATACATTGAAGTAAGAGAAAAGAACTACTAGCAGCTCTCAAAAATGGAGTTCTAGTGTACAATAAAAATAAGCCTTCAAAATGAAAAGAAATGTGACTAAAGCAAAAATTAGTCTTCAAGGCTAACAATTTAAGGTTTACTTGTGAATGTTGTGCGGTTTTATAATTTATCATATACTATTATTACTCATTTAATCAAGAGTTTACTTATATCTATCCACTTGTATTGTGTTTCTCATCCTAATATCAGATTTTTGTTGTAATCTTGATTTACTGGCTGGCTGAATTAATGTGTTACTTGTATCTTTAAACTGCTGGTGGAGTTTCCATGTTGTTTGTATATCAGTATTGCATGCCAGCAGGTGGTCGTCATTATGTTATCATACATTTAAATAACTGTTAGTGCCTAGAACTTTTTGTATGGGTTAACTTTTTTGTTAAATCCAAATAAATACATAATAAGTTATCAAATTCAGAGGGTTGTCATACATTCCAGTGCTCCTCTGCAATGTATGCACATTTGTCTCATGCAGCCTCAACTGTTCGGTGTTTTATGATGGAAATTAGCTGTCTTTTTATAGTGTTTTAAAGTGATTTTCATGATTTGAGTGTTGCCTATTTTATTACTGTTGCCACAGGACTCTTATGAAATACGCCTAAGTGTATTCAGTCTGATGATTTAACCCATAGTCCCTGTCACTTTCTAGAACACCATTCAAGGCTTATGTGCTTGTGCAGGGTAGGATGGTTACTTAATCCCACATACTGGATGTATGTCAGTCCCCCCACTACTCTCTGTACCAAGAGTGCTGGAACAATTTTTATAGTGGGGATGCCGAGAGTCATTTAACCAAACTGTAAACCTTGTATATGATGGAAATCACTTCAAACCATGGTATGCAGCTGCACCTCCAGTTCTAGCAGCGATGTTCTGTACCAAGGTTAACTACCTTCTAGTTGCACACTCATGGTAGGGGGTAACTTCACAGGCACGCGTCCTCTGTTAGCCCCCTCTTGCAGGCTCCTTACAAGTTCCACACAGTCTAATTTGTGGCTAACAGTGCCCCCACCTAGGACTAGTTTAACAGAAATGGTTCAAATAATCACAGTCCCAACACAAAAGTTCACACTCAGACCTGGTTCTTCTGCCACACACAGAGCTCTTCTTCTGTCCCAGTCTGCTTCATCCAAAATTGCCAGTCTCAGCCTTTCCTGACTGGAGTTCAGCTCTGAGCCCTAATTTACATCCACCCTGTTTCTAACCTGGGATGCAGACTGTGGACTAGGCTTAATAGGCTGCGGACTGGAACAGCCAGAGTGGTTGCAACAATGCAGAAATTTGGCTCAGTCCAGTCTTCACAATGTGACTGTAGGGCAGCAATGTGGATGGTCAAGCATGTGGTGGAGGAGCACACAATTAGATGGGCGGGTGGACTGCAACACCTTGCTATCCTTGATGATACAGCAGTTAGATTGCTGAACAATCAGCTTGTGACTCATACAAAAGTGGTCTCTTGTTCAGGGTTTGTGTTAACTCTGAAATCTTGCTGTAAAAGAGTGATACTAGATTATGATTACAGTTACATTGCATTGTAATGCATATGCATAAGGGAACATAATTATGCTGTGACAAGAGTGCTTGACGGTCAAACTAGGGCTCTCCGGATCTAAAAATGTGAGCCTCTCCTGCTAGAGCTAAATGACCAGCTCTGCTAGCTTGGAGACAGTAGCTGATTCATAACTTCTATATGTGATCTAGCTGCTGGAGATGCACAAAAAACCCAAACAAACCCACACTAGCTGCATAGCGCTCTTAGCTTTTGTATTTCTAGACTTCTGATTGCTTAGCTGAGCAAACTGAATACTGCCCTAATACAGTTTATGCATGTACTATGTAAACCTCAAACAGTATTCCATTGTTCTCTATATTGCCTTAATACATAACATAGGCTACATTTTCAAAGAAGAGTCCAGTGAGTGCAATTACAAATGCATGCAAGTATATATTATGTCAGCATTGATGCACACAGGCTGACATTGGAGGCAAAAATGGGAAATTGGGCATGCAAATGAGTAGTTAGCTACACAGATACCTGATTTGTCCATGCATATATCAAGTTGTATGGGTGCAAAAGATGCAACAGCATTTTTTTAAAAAAAATAATTTTCCTGAGAAGCTTATGGATGTGATATAATAGATATACAATGGAATCCACTACAGTGTCCTTTAAAAAAAATTGCTTCTGTATGATACAGTATGGTTAAGCCAGTGATGCTGGGGAAATCAGAAGTTAATTTTCTTACTTCATCTGACAAAAATATTTTTAATGCCCAGATCAATACTTGTACTTAACTTCCTTGTTTCAACTGAAGCCCCTTCTCCTCCCCACAAACATGGAGGATGGTTGAATACATGCTGTCCTTAGGCATAGGTAGCATATGCAGCTGCCTAGGGCACCTGAAAATTTGGGGCACTCCTGGGTCTTAGTGTCTGCCCTCTGCCTTTTCCTATCCCTGTTCTGACCCTTCCTGTAGGCTCCCGCAGCTGGCTGCTGCAGCCTGGTGACTCTTACTCCAGAGGGGATCTAGTAACATAAAAGTGAAAAGCCTTCCAGACCTATTAGCACAATACTGAAACTGTTAAAGAACCATTCAAGTGGTAATGAAGCCATTTAACAGACATTTGCCAACCTCCAGGTATATACTGTCAGTTTCTGAATTTACTAACAAAACAGTTGTGCATGACTGTAATATTTTCTCAGAACATGTTAGTCGGCAGGAGCTTAGTTTAAAATTTGCTTTAAAATGTTTCATTAGTGAGGTGGTGAAGACTGTAAAAATCACATCTCTGAAAAAAAATCATTGCATAGATTTTCAGATGCATAATCGTCTTTAGCCTTAAATGCTTGGATCTTCAGACATAGTTTTTAAAGTAAATCCTTCAAAAGACCACCTTTATCTAAAATACACATTTTAATTCCTATAGTAAAAAATAACTTCCTGTCCATCCTTTTCTCCCTTCACTCCCTGCTCCCCTGGTGAAGAGAGCCCTTAAAGGGACAACACCCCTTTTCTTCCAGATAGCTGGACAAAGTTTCCCTTTCTGTACCTCTGACTATCTGATGAAATAGTTTTAAGAGAATCTTCCAGCAAAATCAGTACCTAGTAAGATATGAAATCCTTTGTTATGCCTAAAAATCTTTGGAAACATTTTTTAAAGTTGGTGAAATTTCATAAATATGTCTAAACCTCTGATTAATTTAAATCAATGTCTTTGTTTCAGTGAGTTAAATATGTAGTAGCCTGAAATGATTACTTTATGAAGGCTTAAGAGTACATTTAAAATATAAAATCAACTTAGAAATACTGATTAAGAAAATGTAAAACAGAAGAGCTGTATCATGTATTCCATAATATTTAATGGTGTATTCAGCAAGACAGCTGACTCACCCTTACTACATAGTTTTTGCATATAAATCTGACAAATTTCAGGGCATATCAAAAAACCTGTGACTGATATTTTTGATTCTCAAGTTCACTGCTTTTGATTAGGTACCTTCTGCATGTCCAGTCTTCACCCATCTGGCATGCAGTGGAAAACATGCTCCAGTCTCTTTAGAAAGAAATTGCAGAAGAGTGGTTTTTCAAATGTCATTTGGTTCATTTGGGTTCAGGGATTTGGCTGGAAGGGGGTGGGGGAGGGAAGAGAAGAGGGAGACAGTGGGGAAAGGGCAGGGCCTGGGTGGAGTAGGGTGGAGTAGGGTAGGGCCTGGGGTGGAGCAAGAAAGGAGTGTGGGCGGGGCCACAGGCAGGAGAGGTTGGTTGGGGAGCTAGTCTCCCCAAACAGCAGCTTCACTCACAGCCCATGAAAGCGGGTAAGAGCTCCTGCACACCCAGTGCACGCTCCTTAGGCAGAGGCCATAGTCACAGAACTGAATGTGCCAGCGCTGTTCATTCTGGGTGAGGCAGAGGGTACGAGAGTCTCTGCGGGGAACTGGGACTCTCTGCTGTCATGAGGTGGGCCAGGTGGCTCGGTATCCTTTGCTGCCTCATCCCTTCCCCCTGGGCTGTGAGCCCAGGCTGCTGTTGGGCAAAAGGGCATCAGCTTAATACTGCGTAGGGCCCCATCGATCCTAAGGACTTCACGAAGGGAAGATCTACTTTTGGGGGGTGTGTGTGTGCAAAGTATATTTTCCTTTGTGATGATAACAAATGTGCCAAGTTTGGACTTTTAAAACAAAAACTAATTTTTGATTTTAGCAGAATATTGCCTGTGTAAGAACTCAGGATAGACGGTGCAGAGGAAACTATTAATCTCAAACTCAGTTTAGGTGGGTAAGAGGCATTTCAACTTAAACTTTGAAATCAGTGCACTTCTTGCATGAATTGTTCAGTGTTACATTAGCATTAAAAACTTTAGCAATCCAATGACATGGCCTGAGAAATAATGAAAATCCTACTATAGCCTCCTAATATATTTGTTTACTTCTATCAGGCCTGGCTTTAGTCACGTCTTATTTCTATAATTTAAGGGCCTTACTATACACTTCAAAAGTTAATTTATTTGAGGGGCGGAGGCGGGGGGGGTAAGGGACAAATTGCCCCACTTGCCTCCCCGTGGGCGGCCCTGCCCCTTCCCCCCCGCCGCACCCAGCCCC
Source organism: Gopherus flavomarginatus (assembly GCF_025201925.1). NCBI lineage: Eukaryota > Metazoa > Chordata > Testudines > Testudinidae > Gopherus > Gopherus flavomarginatus. The sequence continues at coordinate 2,370,105 of NC_066629.1, read as the reverse complement.
TGGTCCCCTTCCCCCCTACCCGGCACCTGGCCCCAGGCCCCCTTCTCTCTCCCCCCGACGCACCCAGCACCTGGCCCCCTTCTCAACCTCTCCCCCACCGCCCCTGGTCCCCTTCTCACCCCCGCCCACCCAGCCCAGCACTTGGGCCACCTCTCTCCTCCCCTCCTCCGGAACCTGGCTCTTGGCCCCCTTCTCTCCCCTTCCCCCCAACTGGCTCCCTTCTCTTCCCCCCTCTGCACCTATCTAGTCCCTTTCCTCCCCCACCTCTCACCCCTCCCCCACATCTGGCACTTGGCCCCCTTCTCTCCTCCCCTCCCTCGGAACCTGATACCAGCCAGTGGAGCCCTTGGCTGTTCCTGGGACACCCCCCTGCACCCGCAGGCTGGGCCCAGGGCAATGATTTTAACGCTCTTGGCATGTTCTCCGTGTCCACTGTTTGCCGCTGGGGATGGGTTTAGCTGGAGTTTGGGGGGAAGGGCTCAGTCCCTTGCCTGGCCTGTGGGCTCAGCTGGGCGGCCTGGCCACCTGGCCCCTAGGAGCTGGACACTGCTGTGCAGACCCCTGCCCGGGCCTGTCCACTGACCTGCCCACCCTCTTCCTGGGTTAATGGCGTCTCTCTCCCCTAGGAGCTGGGAAGATCTGCGGCCGCCCAGAGAAGTGAGCTGGGGCCGAGCCTGTTGGCCTGGCTCAGGGTGCCCCGTGGATGGGCGTGGGACAGATTTGCTGCTAGCGCAGACTTAGCTCCCTCTGCCGTAGTTTGCCAGGTGGCTGGAGGCACCGCAGCAAGAGAGGACCTGGGAGCTCGTCTTGCCATGGGAGAACATGCAGCGTGGTGGCATGGCTGTTGAGAACCCCTACACCAGCGTGAATGGTCAGCTCGACAACAGCTTCCTTAAGCGCTTCCTCGGGGAGGAGCTGCTCTCACCCACTGTCGTTAATCCCAGGGCCGTGCCCACCTCCCCAGCCCCAGAGCAGCTGAGCGGTGCCATCGCTGTTGAGAACCCCTACGCCAGCGTGAGTGTTCAGCTCGACAACAGCTTCATTAAGCGCTTCCTCAGGGAGGAGCTGCCCTCGCCCACTGTCGTTACTCCTGGGGCCGTGCCCACCTCCCCAGCCCCAGTGCAGCTGAGCGGTGCCAGGAAATCGGTGCCACTGGATCATCGGGTTGGTTCAAAAGTCCGGACGCGGAAGTCCAAGCCCCTGCCGTATAACCCGTATGGCAGCCTGGAAGTGCTGAACAGCGCTTCCTCGGGCCCGCTCTACACCATCGAGCTAGACAAGCCAGAAGAGTCCTGAGGTGGGCACGGACAGTGGCTGCTGCTGTAAGTGCTGCCCCTGCTGCCGGAAATGCAGCTGTGTTGTCTCCTAACCCCACGAGCCCTGACCCCTTGCCACACCCAGACCGGCACCGGGCTGGCCCTGCTGAGACGTCGGCCTGAGCCAGCCTCCTTAAGGAGCTGGGATCCTGCAGCAAGCGGGCTGGGATGGACAGCCCCAGCTATGGTGCTCATCCTAGCAGGAACTGTGGGATGCCTCGGGGGGCAACCAGAGCCTGCAGCAGCCCTGCAGTCTCCTGAGACTCTCAGTGATCTTTGGCTCTCTTGGGGATGCTGGGCGTGGCGAGAGGTGTGACTATTTTTGTCCCGGTTGCAGGGTGGCTTTCTGGACCTTAAGTATCAGAGGGTAGCCGTGTTAGTCTGGATCTGTAAAAGCAGCAAAGAATCCTGTGGCACCTTATAGACTAACAGACGTTTTGGAGCATGAGCTTTCGTGGGTGAATACCCACTTCCTCAGATGCATGTAATGGAAATATCCAGGGGCAGGTATATATATGTGTGCTAGCAAGCAAGCTAGAGATAACGAGGTCAGTTCAATCAGGGAGGATGAGGCCCTGTTCTAGCAGTTGAGGTGTGAAAACCAAGAGAGGAGAAACTGGTTCTGTAATTGGCAAGCCATTCACAGTCTTTGTTCAATCCTGAGCTGATGGTGTCAAATTTGCAGATGAACTGAAGCTCAGCAGTTTCTCTTTGAAGTCTGGTCCTGAAGTTTTTTTGCTGCAGGATGGCCACCTTGAGGTCTGCTATAGTGTGGCCAGGGAGGTTGAAGTGCTCTCCTACAGGTTTTTGTATATTGCCATTCCTAATGTCTGATTTGTGTCCATTTATCCTTTTCCGTAGAGACTGTCCAGTTTGGCCGATGTACATAGCAGAGGGGCATTGCTGGCATATGATGGCGTATATTACATTGGTGGATGTGCAGGTGAATGAACCAGTGATGGTGTGGCTGATCTGGTTAGGTCCTGTGATGGTGTCGCTGGTGTAGATATGTGGGCAGAGTTGGCATCGAGGTTTGTTGCATGGATTGGTTCCTGAGCTAGAGTTATTATGGTGTGGTGTGCAGTTACTGGTGAGAATATGTTTCAGGTTGGCAGGTTGTCTGTGGGCAAGGATTGGCCTGCCACCCAAGGCCTGTGAAAGTGTGGGATCATTGTCCAGGATGGGTTGTAGATCCTTGATGATGCGTTGGAGGGGTTTTAGCTGGGGGCTGTATGTGATGGCCAGTGGAGTCCTGTTGGTTTCTCTCTTGGGTTTGTCTTGCAGTAGGAGGCTTCTGGGTACACGTCTGGCTCTGTTGATTTGTTTCCTTATTTCCTCGTGTGGGTATTGTAGTTTTGAGAATGCTTGGTGGAGATTTTGTAGGTGTTGGTCTCTGTCTGAGGGGTCAGAGCAGATGCGGTTGTACCTCAGTGCTTGGCTGTAGACAATGGATCGTGTGATGTGCCCAGGATGGAAGCTGGAGGCATGAAGGTAGGCATAGCGGTCGGTGGGTTTTCGATATAGGGTGGTGTTAATGTGACCATCACTTATTTGCACCGTGGTGTCAAGAAAGTGGACCTCCCGTGTAGATTGGTCCAGGCTGAGGTTGATGGTGGGGTGGAAGCTGTTGAAATCATGGTGGAATTTTTCCAGAGTCTCCTTCCCATGGGTCCAGATGATGAAGATGTCATCAATGTAGCGTAGGTAGAGAAGGGGTGTGAGTGGACGAGAGCTGAGGAAGCGTTGTTCCAGGTCGGCCATGAAGATATTGGCATATTGTGGGGCCATGCGGGTGCCCATAGCAGTGCCACTGATCTGGAGATATATATTGTCATCAAATTTGAAATATTTCTGGACCTTGTTTATCCTATGGAAAGTGAGCTCAGGTGCCATGGTGATGGGCATGTAGCAGTGATGTGCTGCCAGGATCGTGGCCAGGCCTCGGGGGAGTTGCAAGACATGCTGATGAAGCCTGGAGTGCCTCGTGCAGTATCCTGTGGTGGAAACTCGACGGCTTGCTCCCACTTACTGTCTGGCTGGGGAACAGCCCTGATGCAACAGGCCGTGCAGCTGTGCTGACCTCCACACAGACGAAGACATGCCCTGGTATCACCCATTGGAGAAGCAAAAACCTGAGCTTGGGGGGGCCTGAGTGGTGTTTTATGGGTGCTTGTGGATTCTCACTGCCCCTCCCCGTGGCTGGGGCATGCTGGTACAGTCTCGCCTAGCTGCGGAGGCTGCGTGTCTCTTCATTCTGTGGGGAAATGGCCTTGCAAACCAAGGCCTTGTCTACACACAACAGTCATGGTTAATGTGGTACAATTCTCTAGTGTGGCTGCAGTTAGACTGGCGGAAAGGTGCTTATGCTGGTCTAGCATTCCGGTAGGGGAAGAGAATGAGCTCTACTGGTATGAAGCACCTGGGTCCTGCTCTAGCTGTGTCCACGCTAGGACTTGGGCTGGTAGAACTGGGTAGGTAATGCTCACGCCCTGACCCACACGGTTGAGAGGTACAAACTCTGTTTGCTAAGCAGGCTGGAATGAGGATCCTGCCAGTCCCTGCCTGCTCACCCGCCCGACAAAAGAAGGAAACACACCCCGGAAAAACAAACAGACAAACGAAACAGCTTGGAGAATGTGCTGGGCTCTGCTCTGGGGACGTGCCATGGCTGGACACATTGGCCTCTGGGTCTGAACTCATAGTGGTAGGAGACTCTTCTGACACCTCATCCACCTCGGTGCTGGGGCATGGCTGGTAGGAGCTGCTTTCCAGGGCTTGGGTGCAGCGCAGGCAGGGGCTGGGCACTTGTACCCCCAGCTTGGTCTGGAGAGGGGGCAGCAGGCCAGCCCTGCTCTCCATGGCACTAACACTGGCTTTTGGTGTTAGTGCCAGTGCTGCTGTGGGACTAGGGCAGGCTGCAGAGGAGGGTTCAGAATGAAACGGGGAGGGAGTGGGACAAGGGATGTGTAGTCCAGGACCTGCCAGACTCCAAGGCACTGGGGTTGTCAGATAGCCGGGAATAGGGTGTAGTGAAGTCATTGGGTCTGCTCCCTTGGGGGAGTTTCTGAAGCAGAAGCCCCAGCAGGGCCATGGGGAGTAGCGGTGCTGTCCTCTGCATGGGCAGAGGGGCGCCAGCTGGTTGAGTAATGAGAAGGGGAATGAGGCAGCATCGCTCTGCCCTTTACACTGGCCGCCCCTTCCCATGCTTTGCAGCTGGCTGATTTCTGCTCGGTCCCCCTGCAGCTTGTGAGCGTCACCCCAGACTTGGCTTTCCTGCCAGATGTCATGCTTGCTCTGTGCAAGGCCAAGTGGTTTGCATGTGAAAGCTGAACCAGACCCCACTGTTGTCCTTCATAAACAGCCCCATGCAGCGCTGGTCCTCGCGGCTGCAGCTGCCGGCTCCAACCTGCGTCACAGGTGAGTTTCTCCACTAGACAAGGGGTGTTTCTCCTGCAGCCGCTGCACCGTGTAAGTGCTTGCACAGCCGGGGCCCAGGGGGTTTAGGGCACGTTGGTAAAACTCCCCGATCCCCGTGCTAGCGCTTGCCCCATTGCTAGACCTGCTGCATCTCAGGCCACTGTCTCTGGGGCAAGTGCCCTGACTGAGGAGTGCTGCAGCAGCGGGAGGGACCATGACCAGGGTCCTAGGTGCAGAATCTCAGCTTGCCCGGCTAGGAAGATTCTAGCCATCGTGTAGGCTGGGTAGAATTCAGCTTTTATTTGTTTGTGATCTCTACAGATAGTATCAATGTTTATTGGTAAGAATATTTTTAGTTTTAGTGATTTAAATTTTCACAGTAGGGGAGGTTATTGGAGGGTGAGAAAATGGAAGGTCAGACAATTATTTTATGACAGTAGACGACGAGATTCAAAAAGTTCGAGGTTTATAACCATTCAAACACAAATTGTTGAAGTGTACAAAGTTAAGTAGGCAGTGTAAGAGAAATGGTGCTTTGATAGAAGGTGATCTGTAAATTTGGGGTATTACCAATGGAAATATGTTTTGGTCATTTGGGTGTGTGTAGTGAAATCGATGGTCATGGATATCTACCGATAAAAGTCTTATCCCTCCAACCCTGTTCTGAGAGGTGTGATCTGTGCTGACTCAAACCTACTGATGTTAGTATTTAACTATTTCACTGCTGATCACTGTAGCAGAAACACCCAGCCCATTTTTGCTCACCCTAACCCTAGCTGCCCCCCACATGTCCCCAGGTACCAAAAGCTCCCACTGTCTCCTGCCCAGCTGCCAGAACTTCCCCAGGAGTGTTTCCAGCCCAGAACTCTGCAGCAGGGGAGGGTGGAATGGAATCTCCCTGGGGGTGGGGTTCCATGCGGTGGGACCAAGGAGCCATGCTGCAGCGCTCCAGCTCGTTGTGGCCTTCACTCAAGTGCATTGAGCCAGGCAGGGCCGGCTTTAGGCCAATACCACCAATTCTTCCAAATCGGCCTCGCGTCCAGTGAGAATCCCTTCCCCGGCTAGAGGCACCTTTTTCATTTTTACTCACCTGGCGGTGCTTCGGGTCTTTGGTGGCACTTCGGCGGTGAGTCCTTCGCTTGCTCTGGGTCTTCGGCGGCAGGTCCTTCAGTGCCACCAAACACACCTGGAGTTAGTGAAGGACCCGCCGCTGAAGTGCTGCCAAAGACTCGGAGCACCGCCCGGTGAGTACAAGCCCCATGTGGTGTTTTTTAATAGTCATCCCTGCCAGGGCCCCGTCAAAACTGTTCAAATTGGGCCACACACTTCCTAAAGCCGGCCCTGGAGCCAGGATTGCCCGCAAGGAGTGACCTAGCAGCCCATCTCTGCCTCTTGTCCCTCAGCTGCGTCGCTCCCCCCCTCCAGGTAATCTAGAGCAATAGGCCAGTTGTACTCCAACTAGTGCCTCTGAAGACCAGTGTGTCCCTTCCCAGGCGAGTGTGAACGCTCCGTCCCCGGATCACAAGCTGCAGTGTAAAGAGCGTTGCATGGGGTGTCCAGCCCCCAGCTGTGCAGGAAGCTGCAGCACACGCCTTACAGACACTCCCAGGGGGAGGCCTGTGGCTTACCTGCCGGGGTGCCATGCAGCCGCGTAGCAAGGACTGGAGGCTGCTGCTGCCAGCTCCGTATGGTTTCAATGGGCATTGTGTGCAAATGGCTACAGGACTGCCCTTGCTGGGACAAGCCTGCACACATCCTGTCTGTAACATTGTCAAGGTATGATTCCCCACCCTGAACCTTAGCGTCAAAAAGATGGGGTACCTGCATAAACCCCTCTACGCTTAATTACTTGCTTAGAAATGACAGAGCTGCCACAACCCACATTTCAGGAACCCAGGCGGGGCTCTGCAACGGGGGTTAGGGGAGGAGGAAGGACTCAGGGACCCAGGATGGGCTCTGCAAAAAGGGGTTAGGGGAGCAGGAAGGACTCAGGGACCCAGGCTGGGCTCTGCAATGGGGGTTAGGGGAGGAGGAAGGACTCGGGGACCTAGGACAGGCTCTGCAATGGGGGTTAGGGGAGGAGGAACTCGGGGACCCAGGCCGGCCTCTGCAATGGGGGTTGGGAAGCAGGAAGGACTCGGGGACCCAGGCTGGGCTCTGCAATGGGGTATAGGGGAGAAGGAAGGACTCGGGGACCCAGGTCGAGTTCTGCAATGAAGGTTAGGGGAGGAGGAAGGAATTGGGGAACCAGGCCGGGCTCTGCAATGGGGGTTAGGGGAGGAAGAAGGACGCGGGGACATTGGCCGGGCTCTTCAATGGGGCGGGAGGGGAGGGGGAAGGATTCAGGGACCCAAGCTGGGCTCTGCGAGAGGGTGGAGAGGAGGAGGAAGGACACAGGGACCCAGGCTGGGCTCTGCAATGGGGTTAGGGGAGGAGGAAGGACTCTGGGACCCAGGCTGCGCTCGATAATGGGAGTTAGGGGAGGAGGAAGGACTCAGGGACCCAGGTCGGGCTCTAGAGGTGGGGGGAGGGGAGAAGGAAGGACTCGGGGACCCAGGCTGGGCTCTGCAATGGGGGTTAGGGGAGGAGGAAGGACTCAGGGACCCAAGCTAGGCTCTGCGAGTGGGTGGAGGGGAGGACGAAGGACTTGGGGACCAGGCCGGGCTCTACAATGAGGGTTAGGGAGGGACTCAGGGACCCAGGCTGGGCTCTGCAATGGGGGTTAGGGGAGGAAGAAGGACTCAGGGACCCAGGCTGGGCTCTGCAATGTCAGATAGGGGAGGAGGAAGGACTCGGGGACCTAGGACAGGCTCTGCAATGGGGGTTAGGGGAGGAGGAACTCGGGGACCCAGGCCGGCCTCTGCAATGGGGGTTGGGAAGCAGGAAGGACTCGGGGACCCAGGCTGGGCTCTGCAATGGGGTATAGGGGAGAAGGAAGGACTCGGGGACCCAGGTCGAGTTCTGCAATGAAGGTTAGGGGAGGAGGAAGGAATTGGGGAACCAGGCCGGGCTCTGCAATGGGGGTTAGGGGAGGAAGAAGGACGCGGGGACATTGGCCGGGCTCTTCAATGGGGCGGGAGGGGAGGGGGAAGGATTCAGGGACCCAAGCTGGGCTCTGCGAGAGGGTGGAGAGGAGGAGGAAGGACACAGGGACCCAGGCTGGGCTCTGCAATGGGGTTAGGGGAGGAGGAAGGACTCTGGGACCCAGGCTGCGCTCGATAATGGGAGTTAGGGGAGGAGGAAGGACTCAGGGACCCAGGTCGGGCTCTAGAGGTGGGGGGAGGGGAGAAGGAAGGACTCGGGGACCCAGGCTGGGCTCTGCAATGGGGGTTAGGGGAGGAGGAAGGACTCAGGGACCCAAGCTAGGCTCTGCGAGTGGGTGGAGGGGAGGACGAAGGACTTGGGGACCAGGCCGGGCTCTACAATGAGGGTTAGGGAGGGACTCAGGGACCCAGGCTGGGCTCTGCAATGGGGGTTAGGGGAGGAAGAAGGACTCAGGGACCCAGGCTGGGCTCTGCAATGTCAGATAGGGGAGGAGGAAGGACTCGGGGACCCAGGACGGGATCTGCAATGGGGGTTAGGGGAGGAGGAAGGACTTCGGGACGTAGGTCCGGCTCTGCAATGCGGGTTAGGGGAGGCGGAAGGACTCGGGGACCCAGGAAGGGATCTGCCATGGGGGTTAAGGGAGGAGGAAAGACTCGGGGAACCAGACCGGGCTCTGCATTGGGGCTTAGGGGAGGAGGAAGGACTCGGGGACCCAGGCCGGGCTCTGCAATGGCGGGGGGGAGGAGGAAGGACTCAGGGACCCAGGCCGGGCTCTGCAAGGGGGGTAGGGGAGGAGGAAGGACTCGGGGACCCAGGCTGGGCTCTGCATTGGGGGTTGGGGGGGAGGAAGGACTCAGGGACCCAGGCCGGGCTCTACAATGGGGGTTGGGAAGCAGGAAGGACTCGGGGACCCAGGCTGGGCTCTGCAATGGGGTTTAGGGGAGAAGAAAGGACTCGGGGACCCAGGCCGGGTTCTGCAATGAAGGTTAGGGGAGGAGGAAGGAATTGGGGAACCAGGCCGGGCTCTGCAATGGCGGTTAGGGGAGGAAGAAGGACCCGGGGACATTGGCCGGGCTCTTCAATGGGGCGGGAGGGGAGGGGGAAGGACTCAGGGACCCAAGCCGGGCTCTGCGAGAGGGTGGAGAGGAGGAGGAAGGACACAGGGACCCAGGCCGGGCTCTGCGAGTGTGTGGAGAGGAGGAGGAAGCACTCAGGGATCCAGACCGGGCTCTTCAATAGGTGTTAGGGAGGGATTCACGGACCTAGGCCGCGCTCTGCAATGGGGCTTAAGACTCAGGGACTCAGGCCGGGCTCTGCAGGTAGGGGGGAGGGCAGAAGGAAGGACCCAGGGACCCAGGCCGGGCTCTGCAATGGGGGTTACGGGAGGAGGAAGGACTCAGGGACTCAGGCCGGGCTCTGCAATGTGGGTTAGGGGAGGAGGAAAGACTCGGGGACCTAGGTCCGGCTCTGCAATGGGGGTTAGGGGCGGAGGAAGGACTCGGGGACCCAGGCCGGGCTGTGCAATGGGGGTTAGGGGAGGAGGAAGGACTCGGGGACCCAGGCCGGGCTCTGCAGTGGGGGTTAGGGGAGGAGGAAGGACTTGGTGACCCAGGCCAGGCTCTGCAATGGGTTTGGGGGGGGAAGAAGGACTCGGGGTCCCACGTCGGGCTCTTGAATGGGGGCGGGAGGGGAGGAGGAAGGGTTCGGAGACCCAGGTCGGGTTCTGCGAGTGGGTAGAGGGAAGGACAAAGGACTCAAGGACCAAGGACGGGCTCTGCAAGGGGGATTAGGGGAGGAGGAAGGACTCTGGGACTCAGGCTGCACGCTATAATGCGAGTTGGGGAGGAGGAAGGACTCAGGGACCCAGGCCGGGCTCTAGAAGTGGGGGGAGGGGAGTAGGAAGGACTCGGGGACCCAGGCTGGGCTCTGCAATGGGGGTTAGGGGAGGAGGAAGGACTCAGGAACCCAAGCTAGGCTCTGCGAGTGGGTGGAGGGGAGGACGAAGGACTCGGGGACCAGGCCGGGTTCTACAATGAGGGTTAGGGAGGGACTCAGGGACCCAGGCTGGGCTCTGCAATGGGGGTTAGGGGAGGAAGAAGGACTCAGGGACCCAGGCCGGGCTCTGCAATGTCAGATAGGGGAGGAGGAAGGACTCGGGGACCCAGGCCGGGATCTGCAATGGGGGTTAGGGGAGGAGGAAGGGCTTCGGGACGTAGGTCCGGAACTGCAATGGGAGTTAGGGGAGGAGGAAGGACTCGGGGACCCAGGCCGGGCTCTGCAATGGAGGTTAGGACTCAGGGACCCAGGCCGGGCTATGCAATTCGGGTTAGGGGAGGAGAAAGGACTCGGGGACTCAGGCCGGGATCTGCAATGGGGGTTAGCGGAGGAGAAAGGACTCGGGGACTCAGGCTGGGCTCTGCAAGGGGGGTTAGGGGAGGAGGAAGGACTCGGGAACCCAGGCCGGGCTCTGCAATCGGGGTTAGGGGAGGAGGAAGGACTCGGGGACCAAGGCCGGGCTCTGCAATGGGGGTTAGGGGAGGAGGAAGGACTCGGGGACCCAGGCCGGGCTCTCCAATGGAGGTTAGGGGAGGAGGAAGGACTCGGGGACCCAGCCCGGACTCTGCAATGGGGGTTAGGGGAGGAAGAAGGACTCGGGGACCCTGGCCGGGCTCTGCAATGGGGGTTAGGGGAGGAAGAAGGACTCGGGGACCCAGGCTGGTCTCTGCATTGGGGGTTAGGGGAGGAGGAAGGACTCGGTGACCCAGGCCGGGCACTGCATCGGGGGTTAGGGGAGGAGGTAGTACTCGGGGACCCAGGCCAGGCTCTGCATTGGGGGATATGAAAGGAGGAAGGACTCAGGGACCCGGACCGGGCTCAGCGAGTGGGTGGAGGGGAGAAGGAAGGACTCAGGGACCCAGGCTGGGCTCTGCAATGGGGGTTAGGGGAGGAGGAAGGACTCAGGGACTCAGGCCGGGCTCTGCAATAGTGGTCAGGGTGGAGGAAGGAATCGGGGACCCAGGCTGGACTCTGCAAGGCAGGTTAGGGGAGGAGGAAGGACTCAGGGACCCAGGCCGGGCTCAGCAATGGAGGTTAGGACTCAGGGACCCGGGCCGGGCTCTGCAGTGGGGGTTAGGGGAGGAGAAAGGACTCGGGGACTCAGGCCGGGATCTGCAATGGGGGTTAGCGGAGGAGAAAGGACTCGGGGACTCAGGCTGGGCTCTGCAAGGGGGGTTAGGGGAGGAGGAAGGACTCGGGAACCCAGGCCGGGCTCTGCAATCGGGGTTAGGGGAGGAGGAAGGACTCGGGGACCAAGGCCTGGCTCTGCAATGGGGGTTAGGGGAGGAGGAAGGATTCGGGGACCCAGGCCGGGCTCTCCAATGGAGGTTAGGGGAGGAGGAAGGACTCGGGGACCCAGCCCGGACTCTGCAATGGGGGTTAGGGGAGGAAGAAGGACTCGGGGACCCTGGCTGGGCTCTGCAATGGGGGTTAGGGGAGGAAGAAGGACTCGGGGACCCAGGCTGGGCTCTGCATTGGGGGTTAGGGGAGGAGGAAGGACTCGGTGACCAAGGCCGAGCACTGCATCGGGGGTTAGGGGAGGAGGTAGTACTCGGGGACCCAGGCCAGGCTCTGCATTGGGGGATATGAAAGGGGGAAGGACTCAGGGACCCGGGCCGGGCTCAGCGAGTGGGTGGAGGGGAGAAGGAAGGACTCAGGGACCCAGGCTGGGCTCTGCAATGGGGGTTAGGGGAGGAGGAAGGACTCGATGACCCAGGCCGGGCACTGCATCGGGGGTTAGGGGAGGAGGTAGTACTTGGGGACCCAGGCCAGGCTCTGCATTGGGGGATATGAAAGGAGGAAGGACTCAGGGACCCGGGCCGGGCTCAGCGAGTGGGTGGAGGGGAGAAGGAAGGACTCAGGAACCCAGGCCGGGCTCTGCAATGGGGTTTAGGGGAGGAGGAAGGACTCAGGGACTCAGGCCGGGCTCTGCAATTGTGGTCAGGGTGGAGGAAGGAATCGGGGACCCAGGCTGGACTCTGCAAGGGGGGTTAGGGGAGGAGGAAGGACTCAGGGACCCAGGCCGGGCTCAGCAATGGAGGTTAGGACTCAGGGACCCAGGCCGGGCTCTGCAATGGGGGTTAGGGGAGGAGAAAGGACTCGGGGACTCAGGCCGGGCTCTGCAATCGGGGTTAAGGGAAGAGGAAGGACTCAAGGACCCAGGCCAGGTTCCGCAAGGCGGGTTAGAGGAGAAGGATGGACTCGGGGACCTAGGCCAGGCTCTGCAATGGGGGTTAGGGGAGGAGGAAGGACTCGGGAACCCAGGCCGGGCTCTCCAATGGAGGTTAGAGGAGGAGGAAGGACTCGGGGACCGAGGCCGGGCTCTGCAATGGGGTTTTGGGGAGGAGGAAGGACTCGGTGACCAAGGCCGGGCACTGCATCGGGGGTTAGGGGAGGAGGTAGTACTCGGGGACCCAGGCTGGGCTCTGCATTGGGGATTAGAGGAGGAGGAAGGACCCAGAGACCCAGGCCGGGCTCTGAGAGTGGATGGAGGGGAGGAGGAGGAACTCAGGGACCAAGGCCAGGCTCTGCAATGGGCGTTAGGGGAGGAGGAGGGACTCGGGGACCCAGGCCGGAATCTGAAATGGGGGTTAGGGGAGGAGGAAGGACTCAGGGACCCAGGCTGGGCTCTGCAATGGGGGCAAGATGGGAGGAGGAAGGACTCAGGGACCCAGGCCGGGCTCTGCGAATGGGGGGACGGGAGGAGGAAGGTCTCAGGGACCCAGGCTGGGTTCTGTAATGGAGACGGGTGGGGAGGAGGAAGGACTCGGGGACTCAGGCCGGCCTCTGCAATGGGGGTTAGGGGTGGAGGAAGGACTCGGGGACCCAGGCTGGGCTCTGCAAGGGGGGTTGGGGGAGGAGGAAGGACTCGCGGACCCAGGCCGGGCTCTGCAGTGGGGGTTAGGGAAGGAGGAAGGACTGGGGGACCCAGGCTGGCCTCTGCAATGGGGGTTAGGGGAGCAGGAAGGACTCGGGGACCCAGGCTGGGTTCTGCAATGGGGATTAGGGGAGGAGGAAGGACTCGGGGACCCAGGCCGGGCTCTACAAGTGGGGAGTGGGGAGGAGGAAGGACTCGGGGACCCAGGCCTGGCTGTGCAATGAGCGTTAGGGAAGGACTCAGGGACCTAGGCCGCGCTCTGCAATGGGGGTTAGGACTCAGGGACTCAGGCCAGGCCCTGCAGGCAGCGGGGAGGGGAGAAGGAAGGACTCAGGGACCCAGGCTGGGCTCTGCAACGGGGGTTAGGGGAGGAGGAAGGACTCAGGGACCCAGGCAGGGCACTGCAATGTGGGTTAGGGGAGGAGGAAGGAATCGGGGACCAAGGACGAGCTCTGCAATGGGGGTTAGGGGAGGAGCAAGAACTCGGGGACCAAGGCCGGGTTCTGCAATGGGGGTTAGGGGAGGAGGAAGGGCTTCGGGATGTAGGTCCGGTACTGCAATGGGAGTTAGGGGAGGAGGAAGGACTCGGGGACCCAGGCCGGGCTCTGGAATGGGGGTTAGGGGAGGCGGAAGGACTCGGGGACCCAGACCGGGCTCTGCAATGGGGTTTAGGGGACGAGGAAGGACTCGGGGACCCAGGCCGGGCTCTGCAGTGGGGCTTACGGGAGGAGGAAGGACTCAGGGACCCAGGCCGGGCTCTGCAACGGGGGTTAGGGGAGGAGGAAGGACTGAGGGACACAGGTTGGGCTCTGCAAGTGGGGGTTAGGGGAGGAGGAAGGATTCAGGGACCCAAGCCGGGCTCTGCAATGGGGGTTAGGGGAGGAGGAAGGACTCAGGGACCCAGACTGGGCTCTGCAAGGGGGCTAGAGGAGGAGGAAGGACTCGGGGACCCAGGCCGGGCTCTGCATTGGGGGTTAGGGGAGGAGGAAGTACTCGGGGACCCAGGCCAGGCTCTGCATTGCTGGATATGAAAGGAGGAAGGACTCAAGAACACAGACCGGACTCTGCGAGTGGGTGGAGAGGAGGAGGAAGGACTCAGGGACCCAGGGTGGGCTCTGCAAGGGGGGTTAGGGGAGGAGGAAGGACTCAGGGACCGAGGCCGGGCTCTGCAATGGAGGTTAGGACTCAGGGACACAGGCCGGGCTATGCAATGGGGGTTAGGGGAGGAGAAAGGACTCGGGGACTCAGGCCAGGATCTGCAATGAGGGTTAGTGGAGGAGAAAGGACTCGGGGACTCAGGCCGGGATCTGCATTGGGGGTTAGGGGCGGAGGAAGGACTCGGGGACCCAGGCTTGGCTCTGCAATGGGTCTTTGGGGTGGAGGAAGGACTCAGGGACCGAGGCCGGGCTCTGCAATGGAGGTTAGGTCTCAGGGACCCAGGCCGGGCTGTGCAATTCGGGTTTGGGGAGGAGAAAGGACTCGGGAACCCAGGCCGGGCTCTGCAATCGGGGTTAGGGGAGGAGGAAGGACTCGGGGACCAAGGCCGGGCTCTGCAATGGGGGTTAGGGGAGGAGGAAGGACTCGGGGACCCAGGCCGGGCTCTCCAATGGAGGTTAGGGGAGGAGGAAGGACTCGGGGACCCAGGCCGGACTCTGCAATGGGGGTTAGGGGAGGAGGAAGGACTCGGGGACCCTGGCCGGGCTCTGCAATGAGGGTTATGGGAGGAGGAAGGACTCGGGGACCCAGGCCGGGCTCTGCAAGGGGGGTTAGGGGAGGAGGAAGGACTCAGGGACCCAGGCTGGGCTCTGCATTGGGGATAAGAGGAGGAGGAAGGACCCAGGGACCCAGGCCGGGCTCTGCGATTGGGTGGAGAGGAGGAGGAGGAACTCAGGGACCCAGGCCGGGCTCTGCAATGGGCGTTAGGGGACGAGGAGGGACTCAGGGACCGAGGCCGGACTCTGCAAAAGGGGTTAGGGGAGGAGGAAGGACTCAGGGACCCAGACCGGGCTCTGCGAGTGCGGGGAGGGGAGGAGGAAGGACTCAGGGACCCAGGCTGGGTTCTGCAATGGAGGCGGGTGGGGAGGAGGAAGAACTCGGGGACTCAAGCCGGCCTCTGCAATCGGGGCTAAGAGAGGAGGAAGGACTCGGGGACCCAGGCCGGGCTTTGCAATGGGGGTTAGGGGAGGAGGAAGGACTCGGGGACCAAGGTCGGTCTCTGCAATGGGGGTTAGGAGAGGAGGAAAGACTCAGGGACCCGGGCCGGGCTCTGCAATGTGGGTTAGGAGACTAGGAAGGACTCGGGGACCTAGGACAGGCTCTGCAATGGGGGTTCGGGGAGCAGGAAGGACTCGGGGACCCAGGCTGGGCTCTGCAAAGGGGGATAGGGGAGGAGGAAGGACTCGGGGACCCAGGCCGGGCTATGCAATGGGGGTTAGGGGAGGAAGAAGGACCCAGCGACCTTGGGCGGGCTTTTCAATGGGGGCAGGAGGGGAGTAGGAAGGACTCACGGACCCAAGCCGTGCTCTGCGAGTGGGTGGAGGGGAAGAGGAGGAACTCAGGGACCCAGACCGGGGTCTGCAATGGGGGTTAGGGGAGGAGGAGGGACTCGGGGACCCAGCCCGGACTCTGCAATGGGGTTTAGGGGAGGAGGAAGTACTGAGGGACCCAGGCCGGCCTCTGTAATGGGGGTTAGAGGAGGAAGAAGGACTCGGGGACCCAGGCTGCGTTCTGCAAGGGGGGTTAGAGGAGGAGGATGGACTCGGGGACCCAGGCCGGGCTCTGCAATGGGGGTAAGTGGAGGAGGAAGGACTAGGGGACCCAGGCCGGGCTCTCCAATGGAGGTTAGGGGAGGAGGAAGGACTCGGGGACCCAGGCCGGGCTCTGCAATGGGGGTAAGTGGAGGAGGAAGGACTCGGGGACCCAGACCGGGCTCTGCAATGGGGTTTAGGGGACGAGGAAGGACTCGGGGACCCAGGCCGGGCTCTGCAGTGGGGCTTACGGGAGGAGGAAGGACTCAGGGACCCAGGCCGGGCTCTGCAACGGGGGTTAGGGGAGGAGGAAGGACTGAGGGACACAGGTTGGGCTCTGCAAGTGGGGGTTAGGGGAGGAGGAAGGATTCAGGGACCCAAGCCGGGCTCTGCAATGGGGGTTAGGGGAGGAGGAAGGACTCAGGGACCCAGACTGGGCTCTGCAAGGGGGCTAGAGGAGGAGGAAGGACTCGGGGACCCAGGCCGGGCTCTGCATTGGGGGTTAGGGGAGGAGGAAGTACTCGGGGACCCAGGCCAGGCTCTGCATTGCTGGATATGAAAGGAGGAAGGACTCAAGAACACAGACCGGACTCTGCGAGTGGGTGGAGAGGAGGAGGAAGGACTCAGGGACCCAGGGTGGGCTCTGCAAGGGGGGTTAGGGGAGGAGGAAGGACTCAGGGACCGTGGCCGGGCTCTGCAATGGAGGTTAGGACTCAGGGACACAGGCCGGGCTATGCAATGGGGGTTAGGGGAGGAGAAAGGACTCGGGGACTCAGGCCAGGATCTGCAATGAGGGTTAGTGGAGGAGAAAGGACTCGGGGACTCAGGCCGGGATCTGCATTGGGGGTTAGGGGCGGAGGAAGGACTCGGGGACCCAGGCTTGGCTCTGCAATGAGGGTTAGGGGAGGAGGAAGGACTCGGGGACCAAGGTCGGTCTCTGCAATGGGGGTTAGGAGAGGAGGAAAGACTCAGGGACCCGGGCCGGGCTCTGCAATGTGGGTTAGGAGACTAGGAAGGACTCGGGGACCTAGGACAGGCTCTGCAATGGGGGTTCGGGGAGCAGGAAGGACTCGGGGACCCAGGCTGGGCTCTGCAAAGGGGGATAGGGGAGGAGGAAGGACTCGGGGACCCAGGCCGGGCTATGCAATGGGGGTTAGGGGAGGAAGAAGGACCCAGCGACCTTGGGCGGGCTTTTCAATGGGGGCAGGAGGGGAGTAGGAAGGACTCACGGACCCAAGCCGTGCTCTGCGAGTGGGTGGAGGGGAAGAGGAGGAACTCAGGGACCCAGACCGGGGTCTGCAATGGGGGTTAGGGGAGGAGGAGGGACTCGGGGACCCAGCCCGGACTCTGCAATGGGGTTTAGGGGAGGAGGAAGTACTGAGGGACCCAGGCCGGCCTCTGTAATGGGGGTTAGAGGAGGAAGAAGGACTCGGGGACCCAGGCTGCGTTCTGCAAGGGGGGTTAGAGGAGGAGGATGGACTCGGGGACCCAGGCCGGGCTCTGCAATGGGGGTAAGTGGAGGAGGAAGGACTAGGGGACCCAGGCCGGGCTCTCCAATGGAGGTTAGGGGAGGAGGAAGGACTCGGGGACCCAGGCCGGGCTCTGCAATGGGGGTAAGTGGAGGAGGAAGGACTCGGGGACCCAGACCGGGCTCTGCAATGGGGTTTAGGGGACGAGGAAGGACTCAGGGACCCAGGCCGGGCTCTGCAGTGGGGCTTACGGGAGGAGGAAGGACTCAGGGACCCAGGCCGGGCTCTGCAACGGGGGTTAGGGGAGGAGGAAGGACTGAGGGACACAGGTTGGGCTCTGCAAGTGGGGGTTAGGGGAGGAGGAAGGATTCAGGGACCCAAGCCGGGCTCTGCAATGGGGGTTAGGGGAGGAGGAAGGACTCAGGGACCCAGACTGGGCTCTGCAAGGGGGCTAGAGGAGGAGGAAGGACTCGGGGACCCAGGCCGGGCTCTGCATTGGGGGTTAGGGGAGGAGGAAGTACTCGGGGACCCAGGCCAGGCTCTGCATTGCTGGATATGAAAGGAGGAAGGACTCAAGAACACAGACCGGACTCTGCGAGTGGGTGGAGAGGAGGAGGAAGGACTCAGGGACCCAGGGTGGGCTCTGCAAGGGGGGTTAGGGGAGGAGGAAGGACTCAGGGACCGAGGCCGGGCTCTGCAATGGAGGTTAGGACTCAGGGACACAGGCCGGGCTATGCAATGGGGGTTAGGGGAGGAGAAAGGACTCGGGGACTCAGGCCAGGATCTGCAATGAGGGTTAGTGGAGGAGAAAGGACTCGGGGACTCAGGCCGGGATCTGCATTGGGGGTTAGGGGCGGAGGAAGGACTCGGGTACCCAGGCTTGGCTCTGCAATGGGTCTTAGGGGTGGAGGAAGGACTCAGGGACCGAGGCCGGGCTCTGCAATGGAGGTTAGGACTCAGGGACCCAGGCCGGGCTATGCCATTCGGGTTTGGGGAGGAGAAAGGACTCGAGGACTCAGGCCGGGATCTGCAATGGGGGTTAGCGGAAGGGAAAGAACTCGGGGACTCAGGCTGGGCTCTGCAAGGGGGATTAGGGGAGGAGGAAGGACTCGGGAACCCAGGCCGGGCTCTGCAATCGGGGTTAGGGGAGGAGGAAGGACTCGGGGACCAAGGCCGGGCTCTGCAATGGGGGTTAGGGGAGGAGGAAGGACTCGGGGACCCAGGCCGGGCTCTCCAATGGAGGTTAGGGGAGGAGGAAGGACTCGGGGAACCAGGCCGGACTCTGCAATGGGGGTTAGGGGAGGAAGAAGGACTCGGGGACCCTGGCCGGGATCTGCAATGAGGGTTATGGGAGGAGGAAGGACTCGGGGACCCAGGCCGGGCTCTGCAAGGGTGGTTAGGGGAGGAGGAAGGACTCAGGGACCCAGGCTGGGCTCTGCATTGGGGATAAGAGGAGGAGGAAGGACCCAGGGACCCAGGCCGGGCTCTGCGATTGGGTGGAGAGGAGGAGGAGGAACTCAGGGACCCAGGCCGGGCTCTGCAATGGGCGTTAGGGGACGAGGAGGGACTCAGGGACCCAGACTGGGCTCTGCGAGTGCGGGGAGGGGAGGAGGAAGGACTCAGGGACCCAGGCTGGGTTCTGCAATGGAGGCGGGTGGGGAGGAGGAAGGACTCGGGGACTCAAGCCGGCCTCTGCAATCGGGGCTAAGAGAGGAGGAAGGACTCGGGGACCCAGGCCGGGCTTTGCAATGGGGGTTAGGGGAGGAGGAAGGACTCGGGGACCAAGGTCGGACTCTGCAATGGGGGTTAGGAGAGGAGGAAAGACTCAGGGACCCGGGCCGGGCTCTGCAATGTGGGTTAGGAGACTAGGAAGGACTCGGGGACCTAGGACAGGTTCTGCAATGGGGGTTCGGGGAGCAGGAAGGACTCGGGGACCCAGACTGGGCTCTGCAATGGGGGATAGGGGAGGAGGAAGGACTCGGGGACCCAGGCCGGGCTATGCAATGGGGGTTAGGGGAGGAAGAAGGACCCGGCGACCTTGGGCGGGCTTTTCAATGGGGGCAGGAGGGGAGTAGGAAGGACTCACGGACCCAAGCCGTGCTCTGCGAGTGGGTGGAGGGGAAGAGGAGGAACTCAGGGACCCAGACCGGGGTCTGCAACGAGGGTTAGGGGAGGAGGAGGGACTCGGGGACCCAGCCCGGACTCTGCAATGGGGTTTAGGGGAGGAGGAAGTACTGAGGGACCCAGGCCGGCCTCTGTAATGGGGGTTAGGGGAGGAAGAAGGACTCGGGGACCCAGGCTGCGTTCTGCAAGGGGGGTTAGAGGAGGAGGATGGACTCGGGGACCCAGGCCGGGCTCTGCAATGGGGGTAAGTGGAGGAGGAAGGACTAGGGGACCCAGGCCGGGCTCTCCAATGGAGGTTAGGGGAGGAGGAAGGACTCGGGGACCCAGGCCGGGCTCTGCAATGGGGGTAAGTGGAGGAGGAAGGACTCGGGGACCCAGGCCGGGCTCTCCAATGGAGGTTAGGGGAGGAGGAAGGACTCGGGGACCCAGGCCGGACTCTGAAATGGGGGTTAGGGTAGGAGGAAGGACTCGGGGACCCAGGCCGGGCTCTCCAATGGAGGTTAGGGGAGGAGGAAGGACTCGGGGACCCAGGCCGGACTCTGCAATGGGGGTTAGGGGAGGAGGAAGGACTCGGGGATCAAGGCCGGTCTCTGCAATGGGGGTTAGGAGAGGAGGAAGGACTCAGGGACCCAGGCCGGGCTCTGCAAGGTGGGTTAGGAGACTAGGAAGGACTCGGGGACCTAGGACGGGCTCTGCAATGGGGGTTAGGGGAGGAGGAAGGACTCGGGGACCCAGGGCGGCCTCTGCAATGGGGGTTCGGGGAGCAGGAAGGACTCGGGGACCCAGGCCGGGCTCTGCAATGAGGGTAAGGGGAGGAGGAAGGACTCGGGGACCCAGGCCGGGCTATGCAATGGGGGTTATGGGAGGAAGAAGGACCCGGCGACCTAGGGCGGGCTTTTCAATGGGGGCAGGAGGGGAGTAGGAAGGACTCAGGGTCCCAAGCTGTGCTCTGCGAGTGGGTGGAGGGGAGGAGGAAGGACTCGGGGACCCAGGCCGGTCTTTGCAATAGGGGTTAGGGGAGGAGGAAGGACTCCGGGACGCAGGCTGGGCTGTATAATGGGGGTTAGGGGAGGAGGAAGGACTCAGGGACCCAGGCCGGACTCTGCAGGTTGAGGGAGGGGAGGAGGAAGGACTCGGGGACCCAGGCTGCGCTCTGCAATGGGGGTTAGGGGAGGAAGAGGGACTCAGGGACCCAAGCCCGGCTCTGCGAGTGGGCGGAGGGGAGGAGGAAGGACGGAGGGACCCAGGCAGGGCTCTGCAAGTGGGTGGATGGGAGGAGGAAGGAGTCGGGGACCCAGACCGGGCTCTACAATGAGGGTTAGGGAAGGACTCAGCGACGTAGACCGCGCTCTGCAATGGAGGTTAGGACTCAGGGACTCAGGCGAGGTCCTGCAGGCAGCATGGAGGGGAGAAGGAAGGACTCAGGGACCCAGGCCCGGCTCTGCAATCGGGGTTAGGGGAGGAGGAAGGACTCAGGGACCCAGGCCGGGTTCTGCAATGTGGGTTAGGGGAGGAGGAAGGACTCGGGGACCAAGGACGGGCTCTGCAATGGGGGTTAGGGGAGGAGGAAGGACTCGGGGACCCAGGCTGCGATCTGGAATGGGTGTTAGAGGAGGCGGAAGGACTCGGGGACCCAGGCCGCGATCTGGAATGGGGGTTAGAGGAGGCGGAAGGACTCGGGGACCCAGGAAGGGCTTTGTAATGGGGGTTAGGGGAGGAGGAAGGCCTCGGGGACCCAGGCCGGGGTCTGGAATGGGGGTTAGGGGAGGCGGAAGGACTCGGGGACCCAGGCCGGACTCTGCAGTGGGGCTTACGGGAGGAGGAAGGACTCAGGGATCCAGGCCGGGATCTGCAACGGGGGTTAGGGGAGGAGGAAGGACTCAGGGACCCAGGTTGGGCTCTGCAAGTGGGGGTTAGGGGAGGAGGAAGGACTCGGGGACCCAGGCCGGGCTCGACAATGGCGAGGGGGAGGAGGAAGGATTCAGGGACCCAAGCCGGGCTCTGCAATGGGGGTTAGGGGAGGAGGAAGGACTCAGGGACCCAGGATGGGCTCTGCAAGGGGGGTAGGGGAGGAGGAAGGACTCGGGGACCCAGGCCGGGCTCTGCATTGGGGGTTAGGGGAGGAGGAAGTACTCGAGGACCCAGGCCAGGCTCTGCATTGCGGGATATGAAAGGAGGAAGGACTCAAGAACACAGACCGGACTCTGCGAGTGGGTGGAGAGGAGGAGGAAGGACTCAGGGACCCAGGGTGGGCTCTGCAAGGGGGGTTAGGGGAGGAGGAAGGACTCGGGAACCCAGGCCGGGCTCTGCAATCGGGGTTAGGGGAGGAGGAAGGACTCGGTGACCCAGGCCGGGCTCTCCAATGGAGGTTAGGGGAGGAGGAAGGACTCGGGGACCCAGGCCGTGCTCTGCAATGGGGGTTAGGGGAGGAGGAAGGACTCGGGGACCAAGGCCGGTCTCTGCAATGGGGGTTAGGAGAGGAGGAAGGACTCAGGGACCCAGGCCGGGCTCTGCAAGGTGGGTTAGGAGACTAGGAAGGACTCGGGGACCTAGGACGGGCTCTGCAATGGGGGTTAGGGGAGGAGGAAGGACTCGGGGACCCAGGGCGGCCTCTGTAATGGGGGTTTGGGGAGCAGGAAGGACTCGGGGACCCAGGCCGGGCTCTGCAATGAGGGTTAGGGGAGGAGGAAGGACTCGGGGACCCAGGCCGGGCTATGCAATGGGGGTTATGGGAGGAAGAAGGACCCGGCGACCTAGGGCGGGCTTTTCAATGGGGGCAGGAGGGGAGTAGGAAGGACTCAGGGTCCCAAGCTGTGCTCTGCGAGTGGGTGGAGGGGAGGAGGAAGGACTCAGGGACTGAGGCCGGTCTTTGCAATAGGGGTTAGGGGAGGAGGAAGGACTCGGGGACCAAGGCCGGTCTCTGCAATGGGGGTTAGGAGAGGAGGAAGGACTCAGGGACCCGGGCCGGGCTCTGCAGGCGGGGTTAGGAGACTAGGAAGGACTCGGGGACCCAGGCCGGGCTCTGCAATGGGGTTAGCGGAGGAGGAAGGACTCCGGGACGCAGGCTGGGCTGTATAATGGGGGTTAGGGGAGGAGGAAGGACTCAGGGACCCAGGCCAGACTCTGCAGGTTGAGGGAGGGGAGGAGGAAGGACTCGGGGACCCAGGCTGCGCTCTGCAATGGGGGTTAGGGGAGGAAGAGGGACTCAGGGACCCAAGCCCGGCTCTGCGAGTGGGCGGAGGGGAGGAGGAAGGACGGAGGGACCCAGGCAGGGCTCTGCAAGTGGGTGGATGGGAGGAGGAAGGAGTCGGGGACCCAGACCGGGCTCTACAATGAGGGTTAGGGAAGGACTCAGCGACGTAGACCGCGCTCTGCAATGGAGGTTAGGACTCAGGGACTCAGGCGAGGTCCTGCAGGCAGCATGGAGGGGAGAAGGAAGGACTCAGGGACCCAGGCCCGGCTCTGCAATCGGGGTTAGGGGAGGAGGAAGGACTCAGGGACCCAGGCCGGGCTCTGCAATGTGGGTTAGGGGAGGAGGAAGGACTCGGGGACCAAGGACGGGCTCTGCAATGGGGGTTAGGGGAGGAGGAAGGACTCGGGGACCCAGGCTGCGATCTGGAATGGGTGTTAGAGGAGGCGGAAGGACTCGGGGACCCAGGCCGCGATCTGGAATGGGGGTTAGAGGAGGCGGAAGGACTCGGGGACCCAGGAAGGGCTTTGTAATGGGGGTTAGGGGAGGAGGAAGGACTCGGGGACCCAGGCCAGGCTCTGCAATGGGGGCTAGGGGAGGAGGAAGGGCTTCGGGACGTAGGTCCGGCTCTGCAATGGGGGTGAGGGGAGGAGGAAGGCCTCGGGGACCCAGGCCGGGGTCTGGAATGGGGGTTAGGGGAGGCGGAAGGACTCGGGGACCCAGACCGGGCTCTGCAATGGGGTTTAGGGGACGAGGAAGGACTCGGGGACCCAGGTCGGACTCTGCAGTGGGGCTTACGGGAGATGGAAGGACTCAGGGATCCAGGCCGGGATCTTGAACGGGGGTTAGGGGAGGAGGAAGGACTCAGGGACCCAGGTTGGGCTCTGCAAGTGGGGGTTAGGGGAGGAGGAAGGACTCGGGGACCCAGGCCGGGCTCGACAATGGCGAGGGGGAGGAGGAAGGACTCGGGGACCCAGGCCGGGCTCGACAATGGCGAGGGGGAGGAGGAAGGACTCAGGGACCCAGGATGGGCTCTGCAAGGGGGGTAGGGGAGGAGGAAGGACTCGGGGACCGAGGCCGGGCTCTGCATTGGGGGTTAGGGGAGGAGGAAGTACTCGAGGACCCAGGCCAGGCTCTGCATTGCGGGATATGAAAGGAGGAAGGACTCAAGAACACAGACCGGACTCTGCGAGTGGGTGGAGAGGAGGAGGAAGGACTCAGGGACCCAGGGTGGGCTCTGCAAGGGGGGTTAGGGGAGGAGGAAGGACTCGGGAACCCAGGCCGGGCTCTGCAATCGGGGTTAGGGGAGGAGGAAGGACTCGGTGACCCAGGCCGGGCTCTGCAATGGGGGTTAGGGGAGGAGGAAGGACTCGGGGACCCAGCCCGGACTCTGCAATGGGGGTTAGGGGAGGAAGAAGGATTCGAGGACCCTGGCCGGGCTCTGCAATGGGGGTTATGGGAGGAGGAAGGACTCGGGGACCCAGGCCGGGCTCTGCATTGGGGATTAGAGGAGGAGGAAGGACCCAGGGACCCAGGCCGGGCTCTGCGATTGGGTGGAGAGGAGGAGGAGGAACTCAGCGACCCAGGCCGGGCTCTGCAATGGGCGTTAGGGGACGAGGAGGGACTCGGGGACCGAGGCCGGACTCTGCAAAAGGGGTTAGGGGTGGAGGAATTACTCAGGGACCCAGACCGGGCTCTGCGAGTGCGGGGAGGGGAGGAGGAAGGACTCAGGGACACAGGCCGGGCTCTGCGAGTGGGGGGAGGGGAGGAGGAAGGACTCAGGGACCCAGGCTGGGTTCTGCAATGGAGGCGGGTGGGGAGGAGGAAGGACTCGGGGACTCAAGCCGGCCTCTGCAATCGGGGCTAAGAGAGGAGGAAGGACTCGGGGACCCAGGCCGGGCTTTGCAATGGGGGTTAAGGGAGGAGAAAGGACTCGGGGACTCAAGCCGGCCTCTGCAATCGGGGCTAAGAGAGGAGGAAAGACTCAGAGACCCGGGCCGGGCTCTGCAATGTGAGTTAGGAGACTAGGAAGGACTCGGGGACCTAGGACAGGCTCTGCAATGGGGGTTCGGGGAGCAGGAAGGACTCGGGGACCCAGGCTGGGCTCTGCAATGGGGGATAGGGGAGGAGGAAGGACTCGGGGACCCAGGCCGCGCTATACAATGGGGGTTAGGGGAGGAAGAAGGACCCGGCGACCTAGGGCGGGCTTTTCAATGGGGGCAGGAGGAACTCAGGGACCAAGACCGGGGTCTGCAATGGGGGCTAAGGGAGGAGGAGGGACTCGGGGACCCAGGGCGGGCTCTGCAATGGGGTTTAGGGGAGGAGGAAGTACTGAGGCACCCAGGCCGGCCTCTGTAATGGGGGTTAGGGGTGGAGGAAGGACTTGGGGACCTAGGGCGGGCTCTGCAAGGGGGGTTAGGGGAGGAGGAAGGACTCGGGGACCCAGGCTGCGTTCTGCAAGGGGGGTTAGAGGAGGAGGATGGACTCGGGGACCCAGGCCGGGCTCTGCAATGGGGGTAAGTGGAGGAGGAAGGACTTGGGGACCCAGGCCGGGCTCTCCAATGGAAGTTACGGGAGGAGGAAGGACTCGGGGACCCAGGCCGGACTCTGCAGGTTGGAGAAGGGGAGGAGGAAGGACTCGGGGACCCAGGCTGAGCTCTGCAATGTGGGTTAGGGCAGGAAGAGGGAATCAGGGACCCAGGCCCGGCTCTACGAGTAGGCGGAGGGGAGGAGGAAGGATTGAGGGACCCAGGCCGGGCTCTGCAAGTGGGGGGATGGGAGGAGGAAGGACTCGGGGACCCAGGCCGGGCTCTACAATGAGGGCTAGGGAGGGACTCAGCGACCTAGGCCGCGCTCTGCAATGGGGGTTAGGACTCAGGGACTCAGGCCAGGCCCTGCAGGCAGGGGGGGAGGGGAGAAGGAAGGACTCAGGGACCCAGGCCAGGCTTTGCAATCGGGGTTAGGGGAGGAGGAAGGACTCAGGGATCCAGGCCGGGCTCTGCAATGTGGGTTAGGGGAGGAGGAAGGACTCGGGGACCAAGAACGCGCTCTGCAATGGGGGTTAGGGGAGGAGGATGGACTCGGGGACCCAGGCCGGGATCTACAATGGGTGTTAGGCGAGGAGGAAGGACTCGGGGACCCAGGCCGCGATCTGGAATGGGGGTTAGGGGAGGCGGAAGGACTCGGGGACCCAGGAAGGGCTTTGCAATGGGGGTTAGGGGATTAGGAAGGACTCTGGGACCCAGGCCAGGCTCTGCAATGGGGGCTAGGGGAGGAGGAAGGACTCGGGGACCCAGGCCGGGCTCTACAGTGGGGCTTATGGGAGGAGGAAAGACTCGGGGACCCAGGCTGGGCTCTGCAATGCGGGCGGGAGTGGAGGAGGAAGGACTCAGGGACCCAGGCCGGGCTCTGCAATGGGGGTTAGGGGAGGAGGAATGACTCAGGAACCCAGGCTGCACTCTGCAATGGGGGCGGGAGGGGAGGAGGATGGACTCAGGGACCAAGGCCGGGCTCTGCAATGGGGTTTAGGGGCGGAGGAAGTACTCGGGAACACAGGCTGGGCTCTTCAAGGCGGGTTAGGGGAGGAGGAAGGACTCAGGGACCCAGGTGGGCTCTGCAATTTTGGCGGGAGGGGAGGAGGAAGGACTCAGGGACCCCTTCCGGGGTCTGCAATAGGGGTTAGCGGAGGAGGAAGGACTCAGGGACCCAGTCTGGGCTCTGCGATGGGGGCGGGAGGGGAGGAGGAAGTACTCGGGGACCCAGGCCGGGCTCTGCATCGGGGGTTCAGGGACGAGGAAGGACTCAGGGACCCAGGCCGGGCTCTGCAATGGGGGTTAGGGGAGGAGGAAGGAGTCGGGGACCAGGCTCGGATCTGCAATTGGGGCGGGAGGGGAGGAGGATGGACTCAGAGACCCAAGCCGGGCTCTGCGAATGAGTGGAGGGGAGGAGGAAGGACTCAGGGTCCCAGTCCGGGCTCTGCGAGTGGGTGGAGAGGAGGAAGAAGGTCTCAGGGACCCAGGCCGGGCTCTGCAATGGGGGTTAGGGGAGGAGGAAGGACTCGGGGACCCAGGCCGGGATCTGCAAGATGGGGACGGGAGGAGGAAGGACTCAAGGACCCAGGAGAGGCTCTGCATTCGGGGTTAGGGGAGGAGGACAGACTCAGGGACCCTGGCCTGGCTCTACGAGTTGGTGGAGGGGAGGAGGAAGGACTCAGGGACTCAGTCCGGGCTCTCCAATTGGGTTTAGGGGAGGAGGAAGGACTCAGGGACCCAGGCCGGGTTCTGCAATGGGGGCAGGAGGGGAGGAGGAAGGACTCAGGGACCCAAGCCGGGCTCTGCAATGCGGTTTAGGGGAAGAGGATGGACTCGGGGACCCTGGCTGGGCTCTGCAATGGGGGTTAGGGGAGGAGGAAGGACTGAGGGACCCAGGCCGGGCTCTGCGAGTGTGTGGAGAGGAGGAGGAAGCACTCAGGGATCCAGACCGGGCTCTTCAATAGGTGTTAGGGAGGGATTCACGGACCTAGGCCGCGCTCTGCAATGGGGCTTAAGACTCAGGGACTCAGGCCGGGCTCTGCAGGTAGGGGGGAGGGCAGAAGAAAGGACCCAGGGACCCAGGACGGGCTCTGCAATGGGGGTTACGGGAGGAGGAAGGACTCAGGGACTCAGGCCGGGCTCTGCAATGTGGGTTAGGGGAGGAGGAAAGACTCGGGGACCTAGGTCCGGCTCTGCAATGGGGGTTAGGGGCGGAGGAAGGACTCGGGGACCCAGGCCGGGCTGTGCAATGGGGGTTAGGGGAGGAGGAAGGACTCGGGGACCCAGGCCGGGCTCTGCAGTGGGGGTTAGGGGAGGAGGAAGGACTTGGTGACCCAGGCCAGGCTCTGCAATGGGTTTGGGGGGGGAAGAAGGACTCGGGGTCCCACGTCGGGCTCTTGAATGGGGGTGGGAGGGGAGGAGGAAGGGTTCGGAGACCCAGGTCGGGTTCTGCGAGTGGGTAGAGGGAAGGAAAAAGGACTCAAGGACCAAGGCCGGGCTCTGCAAGGGGGATTAGGGGAGGAGGAAGGACTCGGGGACCCAGGCTGGTCTCTGCAATGGGGGTTAGGGGAGGAGTAAGGACTGAGGGACCCAAGCCGGGCTCTGCGCGTGGGTGGAGTGGAGGAGGAAGGACTCAGGGACTCAGGCCGGGTTCTACAATGGGGGTTAGGGAGAGACTCAGGGACCTAGGCCGCGCTCTGCAATGGGGCTTAAGACTCAGGGACTCAGGCCGGACTCTGCAGGCACGGGGGAGGGCAGAAGGAAGGACTCAGGGACCCAGGCCGGGCTCTGCAATGTGGGCTAGGGGAGGAGGAAGGACTCGGGGACCTAGGTCTGTCTCTGGAATTGGGGGTTAGGGGAGGAGGAAGGACTCGGGGACCAAGACCGGGCTCTGCAATGTGGGTTAGGGCAGGAGGAATAACTCGGGGAGCAGGGACGGGCTCTTCAATGGGGGTTAGGGGAGGACGAAGGACTTCGGAACTTAGGTCCGGCTCTGCTATGGGGGTTAGAGGAGGAGGAAGGACTCTGGGACCCAGGCCGGGCTCTGGAATGGGGGTTAGCGGAGGCGGAGGGACTCGGGGACCCAGGAAGGGCTCTGCAATGGGGGTTAGGAGAGGAGGAAGGACTCGGGGACCCAGGCCGGGCTCTGCAATGGCGGTTAGGGGAGGAGGAAGGACTCGGGGACCTAGGCCGGGCTCTACAGTGGGGCTTAGCGGAGGAGAAAGGACTCAGGGACCCAGGCCGGGCTCTGCAACGGGGGTTAGGGGAGGAGGAAGGACTCAAGGACCCAGGCTGGTCTCTGCAAAAGGGGTTAGGGGAGGAGGAAGGACTCAGGGACTCAGGCCGGGCTCTGCAATGTGGGTTAGGGGAGGAGGAAAGACTCGGGGACCTAGGTCCGGCTCTGCAATGGGGGTTAGGGGCGGAGGAAGGACTCGGGGACCCAGGCCGGGCTGTGCAATGGGGGTTAGGGGAGGAGGAAGGACTCAGAGACCCAAGCCGGGCTCTGTGAGTGGGTGGAGGGGAGGAGAAAGATGTCAGGGACCCAGGCCGGGCTCTGCAAGTGGGGGGAGGGGAGGAGGAAGGACTCGGGGACCCAGGCTGGGCTCTGTAATGGGGGTTAGGGGAGGAGGAAGGACTGAGGGACCCAGGCCGGGCTCTGCGAGTGTGTGGAGAGGAGGAGGAAGCACTCAGGGATCCAGACCGGGCTCTTCAACAGGTGTTAGGGAGGGATTCAGGGACCTAGGCCGCGCTCTGCAATGGGGGTTACGGGAGGAGGAAGGACTCAGGGACTCAGGCCGGGCTCTGCAATGTGGGTTAGGGGAGGAGGAAAGACTCGGGGACCTAGGTCCGGCTCTGCAATGGGGGTTAGGGGTGGAGGAAGGACTCGGGGACCCAGGCCGGGCTGTGCAATGGTGGTTAGGGGAGGAGGAAGGACTCGGGGACCCAGGCCGGGCTCTGCAGTGGGGGTTAGGGGAGGAGGAAGGACTTGGTGACCCAGGCCGGGCTCTGCAATGGGTTTTGGGGGGGAAGAAGGACTCGGGGTCCCACGTCGGGCTCTTGAATGGGGGCATGAGGGGAGGAGGAAGGGTTCGGAGACCCAGGTCGGGTTCTGCGAATGGGTAGAGGGAAGGAGAAAGGACTCAAGGACCAAGGCCGGGCTCTGCAAGGGGGGTTAGGGGAGGAGGAAGGACTCGGGGACCCAGGCTGGTCTCTGCAATGGGGGTTAGGGGAGGAGTAAGGACTGAGGGACCCAAGCCGGGCTCTGCGCGTGGGTGGAGTGGAGGAGGAAGGACTCAGGGACTCAGGCCGGGTTCTACAATGGGGGTTAGGGAGAGACTCAGGGACCGAGGCCGCGCTCTGCAATGGGGCTTAAGACTCAGGGACTCAGGCCGGACTCTGTAGGCACGGGGGAGGGCAGAAGGAAGGACTCAGGGACCCAGGCCGGGCTCTGCAATGTGGGCTAGGGGAGGAGGAAGGACTCGGGGACCTAGGTCTGTCTCTGGAATTGGGGGTTAGGTTAGGAGGAAGGACTCGGGGACCTAGGTCTGTCTCTGGAATTGGGGGTTAGGGGAGGAGGAAGGACTCGGGGACCAAGACCGGGCTCTGCAATGTGGGTTAGGGCAGGAGGAAGAACTCGGGGACCAAGGACGGGCTCTTCAATGGGGGTTAGGGGAGGACGAAGGACTTCGGAACTTAGGTCCGGCTCTGCTATGGGGGTTAGAGGAGGAGGAAGGACTCTGGGACCCAGGCCGGGCTCTGGAATGGGGGTTAGCAGAGTCGGAGGGACTCGGGGACCCAGGAAGGGCTCTGCAATGGGGGTTAGGAGAGGAGGAAGGACTCGGGGACCCAGGCCGGGCTCTGCAATGGCGGTTAGGGGAGGAGGAAGGACTCGGGGACCTAGGCCGGGCTCTACAGTGGGGCTTAGCGGAGGAGAAAGGACTCAGGGACCCAGGCCGGGCTCTGCAACGGGGGTTAGGGGAGGAGGAAGGACTCAGGGACCCAGGCTGGTCTCTGCAAAAGGGGTTAGGGGAGGAGGAAGGACTCAGGGACTCAGGCCGGGCTCTGCAATGTGGGTTAGGGGAGGAGGAAAGACTCGGGGACCTAGGTCCGGCTCTGCAATGGGGGTTAGGGGCGGAGGAAGGACTCGGGGACCCAGGCCGGGCTGTGCAATGGGGGTTAGGGGAGGAGGAAGGACTCAGAGACCCAAGCCGGGCTCTGTGAGTGGGTGGAGGGGAGGAGGAAGAAGTCAGGGACCCAGGCCGGGCTCTGCAAGTGGGGGGAGGGGAGGAGGAAGGACTCGGGGACCCAGGCTGGGCTCTGTAATGGGGGTTAGGGGAGGAGGAAGGACTGAGGGACCCAGGCCGGGCTCTGCGAGTGTGTGGAGAGGAGGAGGAAGCACTCAGGGATCCAGACCGGGCTCTTCAACAGGTGTTAGGGAGGGATTCAGGGACCTAGGCCGCGCTCTGCAATGGGGGTTACGGGAGGAGGAAGGACTCAGGGACTCAGGCCGGGCTCTGCAATGTGGGTTAGGGGAGGAGGAAAGACTCGGGGACCTAGGTCCGGCTCTGCAATGGGGGTTACGGGAGGAGGAAGGACTCAGGGACCCCGGCTGGTCTCTGCAAAAGGGGTTAGGGGAGGAGGAAGAACTCAGGGACTCAGGCTGGGTTCTGCAAGTGTGGGTTAGGGGAGGAGGAAGGACTCGGGGACACAGGCCAGGCTCTGCAATGACGGGAGGTAGGAGGAAGGACACAGGTACCCAGGCTGGGGTCTGCAATGGGGGTTTGGGTAGGAGGAAGGACTCGGGGACCCAGACCGTGCTCTGCATTGGGGTTTAGGGGAGGAGGAAGGACTCGGGGACCCAGGCCAGGCTTCGCAATGGGGGCTAGGGGAGGAGGAAGGACTCGGGGACCCAGGCCGGGCTCTGCATTGGGGCTTATGGGAGGAGGAAGGACTCGGGGACCCAGGCTGGGCTCTGCAATGCGGGCGGGAGTGGAGGAGTAAGGACTCAGGGACCCAGGCCGGGCTCTGCAATGGGGGTTAGGGGAGGAGGAATGACTCAGGGACCAGGCTGGGCTCTGCAATGGGGACGGGAGGGGAGGAGGAAGGACTCAGGGACCCAGGCTGGTCTCTGCAAGTGGGGGTTAGGGGAGGAGGAAGGACTCGGGGACACAGGCCAGGCTCTGCAATGACGGGAGGTAGGAGGAAGGACACAGGGACCCAGGCTGGGCTCTGCAATGGGGGCGGGAGGGGAGGAGGAAGGACTCCGGGACCAATGCCGGGCTCTGCAATGGGGTTTAGGGGCGGAGGAAGTACTCGGGGACACAGGCTGGGCTCTGGAAGGCGGGTTAGGAGAGGAGGAAGGACTCAGGGACCCAGGCTGGTCTCTGCAAAAGGGGTTAGGGGAGGAGGAAGGACTCAGGGACTCAGGCTGGGCTCTGCAAGTGGGGGTTAGGGGAGAAGGAAGGACTCGGGGACACAGGACAGGCTCTGCAATGACGGGAGGTAGAAGGAAGGACACAGGGACCCAGGGTGGGCTCTGCAATGGGGTTTTGGGGAGTAGGAAGGACTCGGGGACCCAGACCGTGCTCTGCATTGGGGTTTAGGGGAGGAGGAAGGACTCGGGGACCCAGGCCAGGCTCTGCAATGGGGGCTAGGGGAGGAGAAAGGACTCGGGGACCCAGGCCGGGCTCTGCAGTGGAGCTTATGGGAGGAGGAAGGACCGGGGACCCAGGATGGGCTCTGCAATGAGGTTTAGGGGAGGAGAAATGACTCAGGGACTGAGGCTGGGCTCTGCAATGGGGGGGGGGAGGAGGAAGGACTCAGGGACCAAGGCCGGGCTCTGCAATGGGGTTTAGGGGCGGAGGAAGCACTCGGGGACACAGGCTGGGCTCTGGAAGGCGGGTTAGGGGAGGAGGAAGGACTCAGGGACCCCTTCCGGGGTCTGCAATAGGGGTGAGCGGAGGAGGAAGGACTTAGGGTCCCAGGCTGGGCTCTGTGATGGGGGCGGGAGGGGAGGAGGAAGGACTCAGGGACCCAGGCCGGGTTCTGCAATGGGGGATAGGGGAGGAGAAGGAGTCGGGGACCCAGGCTCGGATCTGCAATTGGGGCAGGAGGGGAGGGGGATGGACTCAGAGACCCAAGCCGGGCTGTGCGAATGAGTGGAGGGGAGGAGGAAGGACTCAGGGTCCCAGTCTGGGCTCTGCGAGTGGGTGGAGGGGAGTAAGAAGGTCTCAGGGACCCAGGCCGGGCTCTGCAATT
Source organism: Gopherus flavomarginatus (assembly GCF_025201925.1). Lineage (NCBI taxonomy): Eukaryota > Metazoa > Chordata > Testudines > Testudinidae > Gopherus > Gopherus flavomarginatus. Next base: position 2,338,076 of record NC_066629.1, on the reverse strand, counting down.
GGGGCGGGAGGGGAGGAGGAAGGACTTGGGGACCCAGGCCGGGATCTGCAATTAGGGTTAGGGTAGGAGGAAGGACTCGGGGACCCAGGCAGGGATCTGCAAGAGGGGTACGGGAGGAGGAAGGACTCAAGGACGCAGGAGAGACTCTGCATTCGGGGTTAGGGGAGGAGGACAGACTCAGGGACCCAGGCCGGGCTCTACGAGTTGGTGGAGGTGAGGAGGAAGGACTCAGGGACCCTGGCCGGGCTCTGCCATGGGGGTTAGGGGAGGAGAAAGGACTCAGGGACTCAGTTTGGGCTCTCCAATGGGGTTTAGGGGAGGAGGAAGGACTCAGGGACCCAGGCCGGGTTCTGCAATGGGGACAGGAGGGGAGGAGGAAGGACTCAGGGACCCAAGCCGGGCTCTGCAATGCGGTTTAGGGGAGGAGGACGGACTCGGGGACCCTGGCTGGGCTCTGCAATGTGGGTTAGGGGAAGAGGAAGGACTCGGGGACCCAGGCCCGGCTCTGCAATGGAGGTTAGGAGAGGAGGAAGGACTAGGGGACCCGGGCCGGGCTCTGCAATGGGAGTTAGGTGCGGAGGAAGGACTCTGGGTCCTTGGACGGGCTCTGCAATAGGGGTTAGGGGAGGAAGAAGGACTCGGGGACCTAGGCCGGCCTCTGCAATGGGGGTTAGGGGAGCAGAAAGGACTCGGGGACCCAGGCCGGGTTATGAAATGGGGGTTAGGGGAGGAGGAAGGACCCGGGGACCCAGACCGGGCTCTTCAATGGGGGTGGGAGGGGAGGAGGAAGGACTCAGAGACCCAAGCCCGGCTCTGTGAGTGGGTGGAGGGGAGGAGGAAGGAGTCAGGGACCCAGGCCGGGCTCTGCAAGTGGGGGGAGGGGAGGAGGAAGGACTCGGGGACCCAGGCTGGGCTCTGCAATGGGGGTTAGGGGAGGAGAAAGGACTGAGGGACCCAGGCCGGGCTCTGCGAGTGGGTGAAGAGGAGGAGGAAGGACTCAGGGATCCAGACCGGGCTCTTCAATAGGTGTTAGGGAGGGATTCAGGGACCTAGGCCGCGCTCTGCAATGGGGCTTAAGACTCAGGGACTCAGGCCGGGCTCTGCAGGTAGGGGGGAGGGCAGAAGGAAGGACCCAGGGACCCAGGCCGGGCTCTGCAATGGGGGTTACGGGAGGAGGAAGGACTCAGGGACCCAGGCCGGGCTCTGCAATATGGGTTAGGGGAGGAGGAAAGATTCGGGGACCTAGGTCCGGCTCTGCAATGGGTTTTGGGGGGGGAAAAGAACTCGGGGACCCACGTCGGGCTCTTGAATGGGGGCGAGAGGGGAGGAGGAAGGGTTCGGAGACCCAGGTCGGGTTCTGCGAGTGGGTAGAGGGAAGGAGAAAGGACTCAAGGACCAAGGCCGGGCTCTGCAAGGGGGGTTAGGGGAGGAGGAAGGACTCGGGGACCCAGGCTGGTCTCTGCAATGGGGGTTAGGGGAGGAGTAAGGACTGAGGGACCCAAGCCGGGCTCTGCGCGTGGGTGGAGTGGAGGAGGACGGACTCAGGGACTCAGGCCGAGTTCTACAATGGGGGTTAGGGAGAGACTCAGGGACCTAGGCCACGCTCTGCAATGGGGCTTAAGACTCAGGGACTCAGGCCGGACTCTGCAGGCACGGGGGAGGGCAGAAGGAAGGACTCAGGGACCCAGGCCGGGCTCTGCTATGTGGGCTAGGGGAGGAGGAAGGACTCGGGGACCTAGGTCAGGCTCTGGAATTGGGGGTTAGGGGAGGAGGAAGGACTCGGGGACCAAGACCGGGCTCTGCAATGTGGGTTAGGGCAGGAGGAAGGACTCGGGGACCAAGGACAGGCTCTTCAATGGGGGTTAGGGGAGGACGAAGGACTTCGGAACCTAGGTCCGGCTCTGCTATGGGGGTTAGAGGAGGAGGAAGGACTCTGGGACCCAGGCCGGGCTCTGGAATGGGGGTTAGCGGAGGCGGAGGGACTCGGGGACCCAGGAAGGGCTCTGCAATGGCGGTTAGGGGAGGAGGAAGGACTCAGGGGCCTAGGCCGGGCTCTACAGTGGGGCTTAGGGGAGGAGAAAGGACTCAGGGACCCAGGCCGGGCTCTGCAACGGGGGTTAGGGGAGGAGGAAGGACTCAGGGACCCAGGCTGGTCTCTGCAAAAGGGGTTTGGGGAGGAGGAAGGACTCAGGGAGTCAAGCTGGGCTCTGCAAGTGGGGGTTAGAGGAGGAGGAAGGACTCGGGGACACAGGCGAGGCTCTGCAATGACGGGAGGTAGGAGGAAGGACACAAGGACCCAGGCTGGGCTCTGCAATGGGGGTTGGGGAGGAGGAAGGACTCGGGGACCCAGACCGTGCTCTGCATTGGGGTTTAGGGGAGGGGGAAGGACTCGGGGACCCGGGCTGGGATCTGCAATGGGGGTTAGGGGAGGAGGAAGGACTCAGGGACTCACGCTGGGCTCTGCAATGCGGACGGGAGGGGAGGAGGAAAGACTCAGGACCCCTTCCGGGCTCTGCAATGCGGGTTAGGGGAGGAGGAAGGACTCAGGAACCCAGGCTGAGCTCTGCAATGGGGGCGGGAGGGGTGGAGGAAGAACTCGGGGACCCAGGCCGGGCTCTGCATGTGGGGGACGGCAGGAGGAAGGACAAAGGGACCCAGGCCTGGCCCTGCATTGGGGGTGAGGGGAGGAGGAAGGACTCACGGACCCAGGCCGTGCTCTGGAATGGGGGTTAGCGGAGGAGGAAGGACTCAGGGACCCAGGCTGGGCTCTGCAATGGGGGTTAGGGGAGAAGGAAGTACTCAGGGACCCACGCTGGGCTCTGCAATGCGGGCGGGAGGGGAGGAGGAAGGACTCGGGGACCCCTTCCGGGATCTGCAATGGGGGTTAGGGGAGGAGGAAGGACTCAGGAACCGAGGCTGGCTCTGCAGTGGGGGCGGGAGGGGAGGAGGAAGGACTCGGGGACCCAGGCTCGGATCTGCAATTGGGGCGGGAGGGGAGGAGGATGGACTCAGAGACCCAAGCCGGGCTCTGCGAATGAGTGGAGGGGAGGAGGAAGGACTCAGGGTCCCAGTCCGGGCTCTGCGAGTGGGTGGAGGGGAGGAAGAAGATCTCAGGGACCCAGGCCGGGCTCTGCAATGGGGGTTAGGGGAGGAGGAAGGACTCAGAGACCCAGACTGGGCTCTGCAATGGGGGCGGGAGGGGAGGAGGAAGGACTTGGGGACCCAGGCCGGGATCTGCAAGGAGGGTTAGGGGAGGAGGAAGGACTCGGGGACCCAGGCCCGGATCTGCAAGAGGGGGACGGGAGGAGGAAGGACTCAAAGACCCAGGAGAGGCTCTGCATTCGGGGTTAGGGGAGGAGGACAGACTCAGGGACCCTGGCCGGGCTCTACGAGTTGGTGGAGGGGGTGAGGAAGGACTCAGAGACTCAGTCCGGGATCTCCAATTGGGTTTAGGGGACTAGGAAAGACTCAGGGACCCAGGCCGGGTTCTGCAATGGGGGCAGGAGGGGAGGAGGAAGGACTCAGGGACCCAAGCCGGGCTCTGCAATGTGGTTTAGGGGAGGAGGATGGTCTCGGGGACCCTGGCTGGTCTCTGCAATGGGGGTTAGGGGAGGAGGAAGGACTCGGGGACCCAGGCCCGGCTCTGCAATGGAGGCTAGTAGAGGAGGAAGGACTAGGGGACACGGGCCGGGCTCTGCAATGGGAGTTAGGTGCGGAGGAAGGACTCTGGGTCCTAGGACGGGCGCTGCAATAGGGGTTAGGGGAGGAAGAAGGACTCGGGGCCTAGGCCGGCCTCTGCAATGGGGGTTAGGGGAGCAGAAAGGACTCGGGGACCCAGGCCGGGTTATGAAATGTGGTTAGGGGAGGAGGAAGGACCCGGGGACCCAGGCCGGGCTCTGCAATGAGGGTTACGGGAGGAGGAAGGACTCAGGGACTCAGGCCGGGCTCTGCAATGTGGGTTAGGGGAGGAGGAAAGACTCGGGGACCTAGGTCCGGCTCTGCAATGGGGGTTAGGGGCGGAGGAAGGACTCGGGGACCCAGGCCGGGCTGTGCAATGGGGGTTAGGGGAGGAGGAAGGACTCGGGGACCCAGGCCGGGCTTTGCAGTGGGGGTTAGGGGAGGAGGAAGGACTTGGTGACCCAGGCCGGGCTCTGCAATGGGTTTGGGGGGGGAAGAAGGACTCGGGGTCCCACGTCGGGCTCTTGAATTTGGGCGGGAGGGGAGGAGGAAGGGTTCGGAGACCCAGGTCGGGTTCTGCGAGTGGGTAGAGGGAAGGACAAAGGACTCAAGGACCAAGGCCGGGCTCTGCAAGGGGGGTTAGGGGAGGAGGAAGGACTCGGGGACCCAGGCTGGTCTCTGCAATGGGGGTTATGGGAGGAGTAAGGACTGAGGGACCCAAGCCGGGCTCTGCGCGTGGGTGGAGTGGAGGAGGAAGGACTCAGGGACTCAGGCCGGGTTCTACAATGGGGGTTAGGGAGAGACTCAGGGACCTAGGCCGCGCTCTGCAATTGGGCTTAAGACTCAGGGACTCAGGCCGGACTCTGCAGGCACGGGGGAGGGCAGAAGGAAGGACTCAGGGACCCAGGCCGGGCTCTCCAATGTGGGCTAGGGGAGGAGGAAGGACTCGGGGACCTAGGTCTGGCTCTGGAATTGGGGGTTAGGGGAGGACGAAGGACTTCGGAACCTAGGTCCGGCTCTGCTATGGGGGTTAGAGGAGGAGGAAGGACTCTGGGACCCAGGCCGGGCTCTGGAATGGGGGTTTGCGGAGGCGGAGGGACTCGGGGACCCAGGAAGGGCTCTGCAATGGGGGTTAGGAGAGGAGGAAGGACTCGGGGACCCAGGCCAAGCTCTGCAATGGCGGTTAGGGGAGGAGGAAGGACTCGGGGACCTAGGCCGGGCTGTACAGTGGGGCTTAGGGGAGGAGAAAGGACTCAGGGACCCAGGCCGGGCTCTGCAACGGGGGTTAGGGGAGGAGGAAGGACTCAGGGACTCAGGCTGGGCTCTGCAAGTGTGGGTTAGGGGAGGAGGAAGGACTCGGGGACCTAGGCCGGGCTCTACAGTGGGGCTTAGGGGAGGAGAAAGGACTCAGGGACCCAGACTGGGCTCTGCAATTGGGGTTTGGGGTGGAGGAAGGACTCGGGGACCCAGGCTGGGCTCTGTAATGGGGGTGAGGGGAGGAGGAAGGCCTGAGGGACCCAGGCCGGGGTCTGCGAGTGTGTGGAGAGGAGGAGGAAGCACTCAGGGATCCAGACCGGGCTCTTCAATAGGTGTTAGGGAGGGATTCAGGGACCTAGGCCGCGCTCTGCAATGGGGCTTAAGACTCAGGGACTCAGGCCAGGCCCTGCAGGCAGCGTGGAGGGGAGAAGGAAGGATTCAGGGACCCAGGCCCGGCTCTGCAATCGGGGTTAGGGGAGGAGGAAGGACTCAGGGACCCAGGCCGGGCTCTGCAATGTGGGTTAGGGGAGGAGGAAGGACTCGAGGACCAAGGACGGGCTCTGCAATGGGGGTTAGGGGAGGTGGAAGGACTCGGGGCCCCAGGCCGGGATCTGCAATGGGTGTTAGGGGAGGAGGAAGGACTTGGGGACCCAGGCCGGGATCTGCAATGGGTGTTAGGGGAGGAGGAAGGACTTGGGGACCCAGGCCGCGATCTGTAATGGGGGTTAGGGGAGGCGGAAGGCCTCGGGGACCCAGGAAGGGCTTTGCAATGGGGGTTAGGGGAGGAGGAAGGACTCGGGGACACAGACCGGGCTCTACGAGTGGGTGGAGGGGAGGAGGAAGGACTCAGGGACCCAGGCCGTGGTCTGTGAGTCGGTGGAGGGGTGGAGGAAGGAGTCAGGGACCCTGGCTGGGGTCTGCAAAGAGGGTTAGGGGAGGAGGAAGGTTCTCAGGGACCCAGGCTGGGCTCTGAAATGCGGGTGGGAGGGGAGGAGGAAGGACTCAGGGACCCAGGCCGGGATCTGCAATGGGGGTTAGGGGAGGAGGAAGGACTCAGGGACCCAGGCCGGGATCTGCAATGGGGGTTAGGGGAGGAGGAAGGACTCAGGGACCCTGGCCGGGCTCTGCAATGGGGGTTAGGGGAGGAGGAAGGACTCAGGGACCCAGGCTGGGCTCTGTAATGGGGGCGGGACGGGAGGAGGAAGGACACAGGGACCGAGACCGGGCTCTGCATTTGGGGTTAGGGGAGGAGGAAGAATTCGAGGACCCAAGCCGGGCTTTGCAAGTGGGGGACGGCAGGAGGAAGCACTGCGGGACACAGGCCGGGCTCTGCAATGGGGGTTAGGGGAGGAGGAAGGACTCGGGGACCCAGGCTCGGCTCTGCAATGGGGGCTGGAGAGGAGGAGGATGGACTCTGGGACCCAGGCCGAGCTCTGCAATAGGGGTTAGGGGGCGGAGTAAGGACTCGGGGATCCAGGCTGCACTCTGCAAGCGGGGTTAGGGGAGGAAGAAGGACTCGAGGACCCAGGCCGGGCTTTGAAAGCGGGCGACGGGAGGAGGGCGGACTCAGGGACCCAGGCCAGTCTCAGCAATGGGAGTTAGGGGAGGAGGAAGGACTCAGGGACCCTGGCCGGGCTCTGTTAGGGGAGGAGGAAGGACTCGGGGATCCAGGCCGGGCTCTTTAATGGGGTTTAGGGGAGGAGGAAGGACTCAGGGACCCAGGCCGGGCTTTGAAAGCGGGGAACGGGAGGAGGACGGACTCAGGAACCCAGGCTGGGCTCAGCAATGGGAGTTAGGGGAGGAGGAAGGACTCAGGGACCCTGGCCGGGCTCTGCAATGGGAGTTAGGGGAGGAGGAAGGACTCAGGGACCCAGTCCTTGCTCTGCAATAGGGGTTAGGGGCAGAAGAACGACTCGGGGACCCACGCTGGGCTCTGCAAGGGGGGTTAGGGGAGGAGGAAGAACTCTGGGATCCAGGCCGGGCTCTGTAAGGGGGGTTAGGGGAGGAGGAAAGACTCGGGGACCCAGGCCGGGCTCTGCAATGGTGGTTAGGGGAGGAGGAATGACTCAGGGACACAGGCCGGGCTCTGCAAGGGGCGTTAAGGGAGGAGAAAGGACTCGGGGACCCACGCTGGGCTCTGCAAGGCGGGTTAGGGGAGGAGGATGGACTTGGGTACCTAGGCCGGGCTCTGCAAAGGGGGTTAAGGGAGGAGGAAGGACTCGCAGGTCAGGGTCTGCAATCAAGGTTAGGGGCAGAGTAAGGACTCGGGGACCCAGCCCGGACTCTGCAGGTTGGGGAAGGGGAGGAGGAAGGACTCGGGGACCCAGGCTGAGCTCTGCAATGGGGGTTAGGGGAGGAAGAGGGACTCAGGGACCCAGGCCCGGCTCTGCGAGTGGGCGTAGGGGAGGAGGAAGGATTGAAGGACCCAGGCGGGGCTCTGCAAGTGGGGGGATGGGAGGAGGAAGGACTCGGGGACCAAGGCCGGGCTCTACAATGAGGGTTAGGGAGGGACTCAGCGACCTAGGCCGCGCTCTGCAATGGGGGTTAGGACTCAGGGACTCAGGCCAGGCCCTGTAGGCAGGGGGGAGGGGAGAAGGAAGGACTCAGGGACCCAGGCCGGGCTCTGCAATCGGGGTTAGGGGAGGAGGAAGGACTCAGGGACCCAGGCCGGGCTCTGTAATGGGGGTTAGGGGAGGAGGAAGGACTCGGGGACCCAGGCCGGGATCTACAATGGGTGTTAGGCGAGGAGGAAGGACTCGGGGACCCAGGCCGCGATCTGGAATGGGGTCAGGGGAGGCGGAAGGACTCGGGGACCAAGGAAGGGCTTTGCAATGAGGGTTAGGGGAGGAGGAAGGACTCGGGGATCCAGGCCGGGCTCTGCGAGTGGATGGAGGGGAGGAGGAAGGACTCAGGGATCCAGACGGGCTCTTCAATAGGTGTTAGGGAGGGATTCAGGGACCTAGGCCGCGCTCTGCAATGGGGGTTAGGGGAGGAGGAAGGAGTCGGGGACCCAGGCTCGGATCTGCAATTGGGGTTGGAGGGGAAGAGGATGGACTCAGAGACCCAAGCCGGGCTCTGCGAATGAGTGGAGGGGAGGTGGAAGGACTCAGGGTCCCAGTCCGGGCTCTGCGAGTGGGTGGAGGGGAGGAAGAAGGACTCGGGGACCCAGGCCGGGATCTGCAAGAGGGGGACGGGAGGAGGAAGGACTCAAGGACCCAGGAGAGGCTCTGCATTCGGGGTTAGGGGTGGAGGACAGACTCAGGGACCCAGGCCGGGCTCTACGAGTTGGTGGAGGGGAGGAGGAAGGACTCAGGGACCCAGGCCTGGCTCTGCCATGGGGGTTAGGGGAGGAGGAAGGACTCAGGGACTCAGTCCGGGCTCTGCAATGGGGGTTAGGGGAGCAGAAAGGATTCGGGGACCCAGGCCGGGTTATGAAATGGGGGTTAGGGGAGGAGGAAGGACCCGGGACCCAGACCGGGCTCTTCAATGGGGGTGGGAGGGGAAGAGGAAGGACTCAGAGACCCAAGCCCGGCTCTGTGAGTGGGTGGAGGGGAGGAGGAAGGAGTCAGGGACCCAGGCCGGGCTCTGCAAGTGGGGGGAGGGGAGGAGGAAGGACTCGGGGACCCAGGCTGGTCTCTGCAATGGGGGTTAGGGGAGGAGGAAGGACTGAGGAACCCAGGCCGGGCTCTGCGAGTGGGTGGAGAGGAGGAGGAAGGACTCAGGGATCCAGACCGGGCTCTTCAATAGGTGTTAGGGAGGGATTCAGGGACCTAGGCCGCGCTCTGCAATGGGGCTTAAGACTCAGGGACTCAGGCCGGGCTCTGCAGGTAGTGGGGAGGGCAGAAGGAAGTACCCAGGGACCTAGGCCGGGCTCTGCAATGGGGGTTACGGGAGGAGGAAGGACTCAGGGACCCAGGCCAGGCTCTGCAATATGGGTTAGGGGAGGAGGAAAGATTCGGGGACCTAGGTCCGGCTCTGCAATGGGTTTTGGGGGGGAAGAAGGACTCGGGGACCCACGTCGGGCTCTTGAATGGGGGCGGGAGGGGAGGAGGAAGGGTTCGGAGACCCAGGTCGGGTTCTGCGAGTGGGTAGAGGGAAGGAGAAAGGACTCAAGGACCAAGGCCGGGCTCTGCAAGGGGGGTTAGGGGAGGAGGAAGGATTCGGGGACCCAGGCTGGTCTCTGCAATGGGGGTTAGGGGAGGAGTAAGGACTGAGGGACCCAAGCCGGGCTCTGCGCGTGGGTGGAGTGCAGAAGGAAGGACTCAGGGACTCAGGCCGGGCTCTACAATGGGGGTTAGGGAGAGACTCAGGGATCTAGGCCGCGCTCTGCAATGGGGCTTAAGACTCAGGGACTCAGGCCGGACTCTGCAGGCACGGGGGAGGGCAGAAGGAAGGACTCAGGGACCCAGGCCGGGCTCTGCAATGTGGGCTAGGGGAGGAGGAAGGACTCGGGGACCTAGGTCTGGCTCTGGAATTGGGGGTTAGGGGAGGAGGAAGGACTCGGGGACCAAGACCGGGCTCTGCAATGTGGGTTAGGGCAGGAGGAAGTACTCGGGGACCAAGGACGTGCTCTTCAATGGGGTTTAGGGGAGGACGAAGGACTTCGGAACCTAGGTCCGGCTCTGCTATGGGGGTTAGAGGAGGAGGAAGGACTCTGGGACCCAGGCCAGGCTCTGGAATGGGGGTTAGCGGAGGCGGAGGGACTCGGGGACCCAGGAAGGGCTCTGTAATGGGGGTTAGGAGAGGAGGAAGGACTCGGGGACCCAGGCTGGGCTCTGCAACGGGGGTTAGGGTAGGAGGAAGGACTCAGGGACACAGGCCAGGCTCTGCAATGACGGGAAGTAGGAGGAAGGACACAGGGACCCAGGCTGGGCTCTGCAATTGGGGTTTGGGGTGGAGGAAGGACTCGGCGACCCAGACCGTGCTCTGCATTGGGGGTTAGGGGAGGAGGAAGGACTCAGGGACTCAGGCTGGGCTCTGCAAGTGTGGGTTAGGGGAGGAGGAAGGACTCGGGGACACAGGCCAGGCTCTGCAATGACGGGAAGTAGGAGGAAGGACACAGGGACCCAGGCTGGGCTCTGCAATTGGGGTTTGGGGTGGAGGAAGGACTCGGCGACCCAGACCGTGCTCTGCATTGGGGGTTAGGGGAGGAGGAAGGACTCGGGGACCAAGGACGTGCTCTTCAATGGGGTTTAGGGGAGGACGAAGGACTTCGGAACCTAGGTCCGGCTCTGCTATGGGGGTTAGAGGAGGAGGAAGGACTCTGGGACCCAGGCCAGGCTCTGGAATGGGGGTTAGCGGAGGCGGAGGGACTCGGGGACCCAGGAAGGGCTCTGTAATGGGGGTTAGGAGAGGAGGAAGGACTCGGGGACCCAGGCTGGGCTCTGCAATGGCGGTTAGGGGAGGAGGAAGGACTCGGGGACCTAGGCCGGGCTCTACAGTGGGGCTTAGGGGAGGAGAAAGGACTCAGGGACCCAGGCCGGGCTCTGCAACGGGGGTTAGGGTAGGAGGAAGGACTCAGGGACACAGGCCAGGCTCTGCAATGACGGGAAGTAGGAGGAAGGACACAGGGACCCAGGCTGGGCTCTGCAATTGGGGTTTGGGGTGGAGGAAGGACTCGGCGACCCAGACCGTGCTCTGCATTGGGGGTTAGGGGAGGAGGAAGGACTCAGGGACTCAGGCTGGGCTCTGCAAGTGTGGGTTAGGGGAGGAGGAAGGACTCGGGGACACAGGCCAGGCTCTGCAATGACGGGAAGTAGGAGGAAGGACACAGGGACCCAGGCTGGGCTCTGCAATTGGGGTTTGGGGTGGAGGAAGGACTCGGCGACCCAGACCGTGCTCTGCATTGGGGGTTAGGGGAGGAGGAAGGACTCGGGGACCCAGGCCGGGCTCTGCAATGACGGGGGGTAGGAAGAAGGACTCGCGGACCTAGGCCGGGCTCTACAGTGGGGCTTAGGGGAGGAGGAAGGACTCAGGGACTCACGCTGGGCTCTGCAATGCGAACGGGAGGTGAGGAGGAAAGACTCAGGGACCCCTTCCGGGCTCTGCAATGGGGGTTAGGGGAGGAGGAAGGACTCAGGGACCCAGGCTGGTCTCTGCAATGGGGGCGGGAGGGGAGGAGGAAGAACTCGGGGACCCAGGCCGGGCTCTGCAAGTGGGGGACGGCAGGAGGAAGGACAAAGGGACCCAGGCCGGGCTCTGCATTGGGGGTGAGGGGAGGAGGAAGGACTCAGGGACCCAGACCGGGCTCTGCAATGGGGGTTAGGGGAGGAGGAAGGACTCGGGGACACAGGCTGGGCTCTGCAATGGGGGTTAGGGGAGGAGGAAGTACTCAGGCACCCACGCTGGGCTCTGCAATGCGGGCGGGAGGGGAGGAGGAAGGACTCGGGGACCCCTTCCGGGATCTGCAATGGGGGTTAGGGGAGGAGGAAGGACTCAGGAACCCAGGCTGGCTCTGCAGTGGGGGCGGGAGGGGAGGAGGAAGGACTCGGGGACCCAGGCCGGGGTCTGCAAGTAGGGGACGGCAGGAAGAAGGACAGAGGGACCCAGGCCGGGCTCTGCATTGGGGGTGAGGGGAGGAGGAAGGACTCGGGGACTGAGGCTCGGCTGTGCAATGGGGGCTGGAGGGGAGGAGGATGGACTCAGGGACCCAGGCCGGGCTCTGCAATGGGGTTTAGGGGCGGTGGAAGGACTCGGGGACCCATGCTGCGCTCTGCAAGGGGGGTTAGGGGAGGAGGAAGGACTCGAGGACACAGGCCAGGCTCTGCAATGGGGGTTAGGGGAGGAGGAAGGACTCGGGAACCCAGGCCGGGCTCTGCAATGGGGGTTAGGAGAGGAGGAAGGACTCAGGGATCCAGGCCGGGATCTGCAATGGGGGTTAGGGGAGGATGAAGGACATCGGAACCTAGGTCCGGCTCTGCAATGGGGGTTAGAGGAGGAGGAAGGACTCGGGGACACAGGCCGGGCTCTGGAATGGGGGTTAGGGGAGTCGGAGGGACTCGGGGACCCAGGAAGGGCTCTGCAATGGGCGTTAGGAGAGAAGGAAGGACTCGGGGACCCAGGCCAGGCTCTGCAATGGCGGTTAGGGGAGAAGGAAGGACTCGGGGACCTAGGCCCGGCTCTGTAGTGGGGCTTAGGGGAGGAGAAAGGACTCTGGGACCCAGGCCGGGTTCTGCAACGGGGGTTAGGGGAGGAGGAAGGACTCAGAGACCCAGGCTGGTCTCTGAAATGGAGGTTAGGCGAGGAGGAAGGACTTGGGGACTCAGACCGGGCTCTGCAATGGAGGTTAGGACTCAGGGACCCAGGCTGGGCTCCGCAATGGGGGTTAGGGGAGGAGAAAGAACTCGGGGACTCAGGCCGGGCTCTGCAATGGGGGTTATGGGAGGAAAAAGGACTCGGGGACTCAGGCCGGGATCTGCAATGGGGGTTAGGGGCGGAGGAAGGACTCGGGTTCCCAGGCTGGGCTATGCAAGGAGGGTTAGGGGAGGAGAAAGATCTCAGGGACCCAGGCCGGGCTCTGCGAGTGGTTGGAGGGGAGGAGGAAGGACTCAGGGACCCAGGCCAGGCTCTGCATTGGGGGTTAGGGGAGGAGGAAGGAGTCAAGGATCCCTTCTGGGTTCTGCAATGGGGGATTAGGGGAGGAGGAAGGATGCAGGGACCCAGGCTGGGCTCTGCAATGGGGCCGGGAGGGGAGTAGGAAGGACTCGGGGACCCAGGCCGGGCTCTGCAAGTGCGGGACGGGAGGAGGAAGGATTCTGGGACCGAGGCCGGGCTGTGCATTGGAGGTTAGGGGAGGAGGAAGGACTCAGGGACCCAGGCCGGGCTCTGCGAGTGGGTAGAGGGGAGGAGGAAGGACTTAGGGACCCAGGCCGGGCTCTGCAATGGGGGTTAGGGGAAGAGGAAGGACTCGGGGACCGAGGCTCGGCTCTGCAATGGGGGTTAGGAGAGGAGGAAGGACTCGGGGATCCAGGCCGGGATCTGCAATGGGGATTAGGGGAGGATGAAGGACTTCGGAACCTAGGTCCGGCTCTGCAATGGCGGTTAGAGGAGGAGAAAGCACTCGGGGACCCAGGCCGGGCTCTGGAATGGGGTTTAGGAGAGGAAGAAGGACTCGGGGACCCAGGCCGGGCTCTGCAATGGCGGTTAGGAGAGGAGAAAGGACTCGGGGACCTAGGCCCGGCTCTGCAGTGGGGCTTAGGGGAGGAGGAAGGACTCAGGGACGCAGGCCGGGCTCTGCATCGGGGGATAGGGGAGAAGGAAGGACTCAGGGACCCAGTTTGGTATCTGAAATGGGGGTTAGGGGAGGAGGAAGGACTCGGGGACTCAGGCCGGGCTCTACAATGGAGGTTAGGACTCAGGGACCCAGGCTGGGCTCCGCAATGGGGGTTAGCGGAGTAGAAAGGACACGGGGACTCAGGCCGGGGTCTGCAATGGGGGTTAGGGGAGGAAAAAGGACTCGGGGACTCAGGCCGGGATCTGCAATGGGGGTTAGGGGGGGAGAAAGAACTCAGGGACCCAGGCCGTGGTCTGGGAGTGGGTGGAGGGGAGGAGGAAGGACTCAGGGACCCAGGCCAGGCTCTGCATTGGGGTTAGGGGTGGAGGAAGGACTCAAGGACCCAGGCTGGGTTCTGCAATGCGGGCGGGAGGGGAGGAGGAAGGACTCAGGGACCCCTTCTGGGCTCTGCAATGGGGGATTAGGGGAGGAGGAAGGACGCAGGAACCCAGGCTGGGTTCTGCAATGGGAGCGGGAGGGGAGTAGGAAGGACTCGGGGACCCATGCCGGGCTCTGTAATTGCGGGACGGGAGGAGGAAGGACGCAGGGGCCGAGACCGGGCTCTGCATTGGCGGTTTGGGGAGGAGGAAGGACTCGGGGACCCAGACCGGGCTCTACAAGTGGGGGACGGCAGGAGGAAGGACTGAGAGACCCAGGCCGCGCTGTGCATTGGAGGTTAGGGGAGGAGGAAGGACTCAGGGACCCAGGCCTTGCTCTGCGAGTGGATGGAGGGGAGGAGGAAGGACTCAGGGACCCAGGCCGGGCTCTGCAATGGGGATTAGGGGAAGAGGAAGGACTCGGGGACCGAGGCTCGGCTCTGCAATGGGGGTTAGGGGAGTAGGAAGGACTCAGGGACCTACGCCAGGCTCTGCAATGGGGGCGGGAAGGGAGGAGTATGGACTCAGGGACCCAGGCCGGGCTCTGCAATGGGGGTTAGGGGTGGAGGAAGGACTCGGGGACACAGGCTGGGCTCTGCAATGGGGGCGGGAGGGGAGGAGGAAGGACTCAGGGATCCAGGCCGGGCTCTGCATGTTCAGGACGGGAGGAGAAAGGACTCAGGGATCCAGGCCGGGGTCTGCATTGGGGGTTAGGGGAGGAGGAAGGACTTAGGGACCCAGGCCGGGCTCTGCAAGTGAGTGGAGGGGAGGAGGATGGACTCAGGGACCCAGGGCGTGCTCTGCAATGGGGGTTAGGGGAGGAGGAAGGACTCGGGGACCCAGGCCGGGCTCTACAAGTGGGGGACGGCAGGAGGAAGGACTGAGGGACCCAGGCCGCGCTGTGCATTGGAGGTTAGGGGAGGAGGAAAGACTTAGGGACCCAGGCCTTGCTCTGCGAGTGGATGGAGGGGAGGAGGAAGGACTCAGGGACCCAGGCCGGGCTCTGCAATGGGGATTAGGGGAAGAGGAAGGACTCGGGGACCGAGGCCGAGCTCTGCAAGGGGGGTTAGGGGAGCAGGAAGGACTTGGGGACCGAGGCCGAGCTCTGCAAGGGGGGTTAGGGGCGGAGGAAGGACTTGGGGACCCAATCCGGGTTCTTCAATGGGGGTTAGGGGAGGCGGGAGGACTCAGGGACCAGGTCCGGGTTCTGCCATGCGGGTTACAGGAGGAGGAAGGACTCAGGGACCCAGGCTGGGCTCTGCAATGCGGGTTACGGGAGGAGGAAGGACTCAGGGACCCACGCTGGGCTCTGCAATGGGGGTTAGGGGTGGAGGAAGGACTCGGGGACCGAGGCCGGGGTCTGCAAGCGGGGTTAGGGGAGGAGGAAGGACTCGGGGACCCAGGCCGCGCTCTGCAAGGGGGGTTAGAGGAAGAGGAAGGACTCGGGGACCCAGGCCAGGCTCTGCAATGGGGGTGGGAAGGGAGGAGGAAGGACTCGGGGACCCAGGTCGGGATCTGCAAGTGGGAGATGGGAGGAGGAAGGACTCAGTGACCCAGTCCGGGCTCTGCATTGGGGGTTAGGGGAGGAGAAAGGACTCAGGGACCCAGGCTAGGCTCTGCAATGGGGGCGGGAAGGGAGGAGGAAGGACTCAGGGACCCAGGCCGGGCTCTGCAATGGGAGTTAGGGGAGGAGGAAGGACTTGGGGACCCAGGCCGGGCTCTGCATTGGGGGATATGAAAGGAGGAAGGACTCAGGGACGCAGGCCGGGCTCTGCGAGTGGGCAGGGGGGAGGAGGAAGGACTCGGGGACCCAGGCTGCGCTCTGCAAGGGGGGTTAGGGGAGGAGGAAGGACTCAGGGACCCAGGCTGGGCTCTAAGAATGGAGGTTAGGAATCAGGGACCCAGGCCGGGCTCTGCAATGGAGGTTAGGGGCGGAGGAAGGACTCGGGGACCCATGCTGCGCTCTGCAAGGTGGGTTAGTGGAGGAGGAAGGACTCGGGGACCCAGGTTGGGCTCTGAAATGGGGGTTAAGGGTGGAGGAAGGATTCGAGGACACAGGCCCGGCTCTGCAATGGGGGTTAGGGCAGGAGGAAGGACTGGGCGACCCAGGCCGGGCTCTGCAATGGGGGTTAGGAGAGGAGGAAGGACTCGGGGATCCAGGCCGGGATCTGCAATGGGGCTTAGGGGAGGATGAAGGACTTCGTAACCTAGGTCCGGCTCTGCAATTGGGGTTAGAGGAGGAGGAAGGACTCGGGGACCCAGGCCGGGCTCTGGAATGGGGGTTAGGGGAGGCGGAGGGACTCGGGGACCCAGGACGGGCTCTGAAATGGGGGTTAAGGGAGGAGGAAGGACTCGAGGGCACAGGCCGAGCTCTGCAATGGGGGTTAGGGCAGGAGGAAGGACTCGGGCACCCAGGCCGGGTTCTGCAATGGGGGTTAGGAGAGGAGGAAGGACTCAGGGATCCAGGCCGGGATCTGCAATGGGGGTTAGGGGAGGATGAAGGTCTTCGGAACCTAGGTCCGGCTCTGCAATGGGGGTTAGAGGAGGAGGAAGGACTCGGGGACCCAGGCCGGGCTCTGGAATGGGGGTTAGGGGAGGTGGAGGGACTCGGGGACCCAGGAAAGGCTCTGCAATGGGGGTTAGGAGAGGAGGAAGGACTCGGGGACCCAGGCCGGGCTCTGCAATGGCGGTTAGGGGAGGAGGAAGGACTCGAGGACCTAGGCCCGGCTCTTCAGTGGGGCTTAAGGGAGGAGGAAGGACTCAGGCACCCAGGCCGGGCTATGCACCGGGGGTTAGGGGAGAAGGAAGGACTCAGGGACCCAAGCTGGTCTCTGAAATGGGGTTTAGGGCAGGAGGAAGGACTCGGGCACCCAGGCCGGGTTCTGCAATGGGGGTTAGGAGAGGAGGAAGGACTCAGGGATCCAGGCCGGGATCTGCAATGGGGGTTAGGGGAGGATGAAGGTCTTCGGAACCTAGGTCCGGCTCTTCAATGGGGGTTAGAGGAGGAGGAAGGACTCGGGGACCCAGGCCGGGCTCTGGAATGGGGGTTAGGGGAGGTGGAGGGACTCGGGGACCCAGGAAAGGCTCTGCAATGGGGGTTAGGAGAGGAGGAAGGACTCGGGGACCCAGGCCGGGCTCTGCAATGGCGGTTAGGGGAGGAGGAAGGACTCGGGCACCTAGGCCCGGCTCTTCAGTGGGGCTTAAGGGAGGAGGAAGGACTCAGGCACCCAGGCCGGGCTATGCACCGGGGGTTAGGGGAGAAGGAAGGACTCAGGGACCCAAGCTGGTCTCTGAAAT
This sequence comes from Gopherus flavomarginatus, assembly GCF_025201925.1. Classification (NCBI taxonomy): domain Eukaryota; kingdom Metazoa; phylum Chordata; order Testudines; family Testudinidae; genus Gopherus; species Gopherus flavomarginatus. Next base: position 2,321,195 of record NC_066629.1, on the reverse strand, counting down.
GGGGTTTAGGGGAGGAGGAAGGACTCGGGGACTCAGGCCGGGCTCTACAATGGAGGTTAGGACTCAGGGACCCAGTCTGGGCTCTGCCATGGGGGTTAGGGGAGGAGAAAGGACTCGGGGACTCAGGCCGGGCTCTGCAATGGGGGTTTGTCATAAACAGATAGCTAAGGGTTAATGTCTCTTTCACCTGAAGCACCTGACCAGAGGACCAATCAGGAAACCGGATTTTTTCAACTTTGGGTGGAGGGAACTGAGTGTTTTTGTCTTTGTTTTCTGGCTGCCTGCCTTCTCTGAGCTTTGGAGAAGTAGCTCTACTTTCTAGTCTTCTGTTTCTAAGTGTAAGGACTAAGAGATCAGATAGTAAGTTCTATGGTTTCTTTTCTTTGGTATTTGCATGAATATAAGTGCTGGAGTGCTTTGATTTGTATTCTTTTTGAATAAGGCTGTTTATTCAATATTCTTTTAAGAAATTGCCCTGTATTGTGTCATCTTAATACAGAGAGACTATTTGTACTTATTTTTCTTTCTTTTTATATAAAGCTTTCTTTTAAGACCTGTTGGAGTTTTTCTTTACTGCAGGGAAATTGAGTCTGTACTCACCAGGGAATTGGTGGGAGGAAGAAATCAGGGGAGATCTGTGTGTGTTGAAGTGGCTAGCCTGATTTTGCATTCCCTCTGGGTGAAGAGGAAAGTACTTTTTGTTTCCAGGATTGGGAACTGAGAGGGAGATTCACTCTGTTTGGATTCACAGAGCTTGTGTCTGTGTATCTCTCCAGGAGCACCTGGAGGGGGGAAGGGAAAAAGGATTATTTCCCTTTGTTGTGAGACTCAAGGGATTTGGGTCTTGGGGTCCCCAGGGAAGGTTTTTCAGGGGGACCAGAGTGCCCCAAAACACTCTAATTTTTTGGGTGGTGGCAGCAGGTACCAGGTCCAAGCTGGTAACTAAGCTTGGAGGTTTTCATGCTAACCCCCATATTTTGGACGCTAAGGTCCAAATCTGGGACTAAGGTTATTACATGGTGTGCAGCTGGTGGGACTAGAATCCAGAAGCCAGTAGGAATATTATATTTTTCTTTTCTCTGCTAAGGGCTTTTTAGCAGAGAGAAACAGTTGGTTTTAAAAGGGAACCAGAGAGAATTTTTTTTTCTGCTCTCTCTCCCAGTTTGTGGCTTGCATGTTAAGGGTCTTTTGTCATGCAATAGCCCTCCCATTAGCAGGCAAGTACCGGCACTTATATGCATGCAAATAAAGTGGTTTTTCTGGTTTCCCTTCATTAAACATTAGCTAGAGAGAGAAAAGGAAAATTAGCTAAAGGCACTGTTGCTAGGCAGACTTCAGGAGGTAACAGAGAACCTGCAGTGCAGAAGATAAACACCGGAGGGCACCCCAACACAAGAAAACAGGAATCATGACTTCTAAGGCAAAAATCGACGCCGAAGAGCAAATCAAAGAAGCTGAACACAGGCGACAACTGGAAATAAAACAAAAAGAGATGGAAATGAAAGAAAGAGAAGAACAGATCAAAGAGGCAGCCTTCCAAAGAGAACAGGCAGCCCAAGAGGCAGCACACAAAAGAAAACTAGAAGAAGAAGAGATAGCCTACCGAAGGAAACAAGCAGAAGAAGAGTTGGCCCACCACCGAGAAATGGAAAAAACACCAAAAAGAAATGGAAAAACAACAAAAAGAAATGGAAAAAACAACAAAAAGAGAATGAAGAGAAGGAAAAACAGAGAAAACATGAACTGGAGTTGGCAAAAGCTGGGCTGCATGTGCCAGCCAACCCTAACAACCCGGCGCCAAATATTGCTCCACAGCACAGGAAATTTCCCACCTACAAGGCAGGTGATGACACCGAGGCCTTCTTGGAAAATTTTGAAAGAGCCTGTCTTGGGTACAGCATTCCCGAAGACCAGTACATGGTAGAATTGAGGTCACAGCTCAGTGGACCTTTAGCAGAGGTGGCAGCTGAAATGCCTAAGCACCAAATGAATGACTATAAACTTTTTCTAACCAAGGCCAGATACAGGATGGGGATAACCCCAGATCATGCCCGTCGGCGTTTCAGAAACCAAAAGTGGAAACCAGAGGAGTCATTTCCCAAACACGCCTACTACATTGCAAAAAACTATGAGGCCTGGCTAACAGGAAACAACATTCAAACCTTGGAAGAACTGAACCTCCTCATACAAATGGAGCAGTTCTTGGATGGTGTTCCTGAAAACATCACACGGTACATACAAGATGGAAACCCCAAAAATATCGCTGAGGCGGGGGAGATTGGAGCCAAATGGATGGAACTGGCAGAAAGCAAAAAAGCTACTGTCAAGGGGAACGATTACCCCAGGGGGCACACAGACCATAAACCCTATAACCGAGGACAGCCAAAGACCCCACATACCACCCAAGTAAAGCCACAGATACCCTACCCTTCAACCTCACCAGTCTCCAGTAACTCACCTCGGCCCAGTGACCCATCAGATGGAAGATGCTTTAAGTGTAATGAACTGGGACATATCAAGGCCAACTGTCCCAAGAACACCATGCGAGTGCAATTCATTACACCACCATCACACCAAAGATCCCCAGGCCCGGATGCCTCTCAAATACCCTTGGAGCGAAGGGAAAATTTGAGAGTGGGCGGAAAGAAGGTTACTGCGTGGAGAGACACGGGGGCACAAGTGTCAGCTATCCACCAATCCTTCGTTGACCCCAAATTCATCAACCCAAAGGCCAAAGTTACAATTTACCCCTTCATGTCACAAGCTGTAGACTTGCCTACAGCTCAACTGCCTGTCCAGTACAAAGGCTGGTCAGGAATGTGGACTTTTGCAGTCTATGACAATTATCCTATCCCCATGCTACTGGGGGAAGACTTGGCCAACCAGCTGAGGCGGGCCAAAAGAGTGGGAATGGTTACACGTAGCCAAACCAGGCAAGCTTCCAGACCCATTCCTGTTCCTGAACCGTCCACAGAGGCCCCGTCTGTGTTACCAGAGACCCAGACAGAGGTAGTGGACCCGGATTCCATGCCTACCACTGAAACAGCCACAGCATCTCCAGTCCCAGGCCCGGAACTGGAACAGCAACCAGCACCAGCAAGTGCAACCCCATCTTCAAACTCAACGCCAGAGGGCGCCAGCGAGCCAGAACTGGCAGAAGCACAAGACAGCCATACCCAAAAGGCTCAGCCAGAGCCTGAAATACCCTCAGGTGCACCAGCGGAAAGCGGTTCACCAGCAACGGAAACAACCCCATCACCTACATCGCTTCCAGAGGGACCAAGCCCAAGTCCACAGTCTGAGGAAGAACTGGTGACCCCAGCCTCAAGGGAACAGTTCCAGGCTGAGCAGGAAGCGGATGACAGCCTTCAGAAAGCATGGGCGGCGACACGGAGCACCCCACCGCCTCTCAGCTCTTCTAATCGATCCCGGTTTGTTATACACCAAGGACTTTTATACAAGGAAATTCTTTCTGGTGGACACCGGGAAGAATGGCAGCCGCAAAAACAGTTGGTGGTTCCAACTAAGTACCGGGGGAAGCTCTTAAGCTTAGCCCATGATCATCCCAGTGGCCATGCTGGGGTGAACAGAACCAAGGACCGGTTGGGGAAGTCCTTCCACTGGGAGGGGATGGGCAAGGACGTTGCCAAGTATGTCCGGTCTTGTGAGGTATGCCAAAGAGTGGGAAAGCCTCAAGACCAGGTCAAGGCCCCTCTCCAGCCACTCCCCATAATTGAGGTCCCATTTCAGCGAGTAGCTGTGGATATTCTGGGCCCTTTCCCAAAAAAGACGCCCAGAGGAAAGCAGTACGTACTGACTTTAGTGGACTTTGCTACCCGATGGCCAGAAGCAGTCGCTCTAGGCAACACCAGGGCTAACACTGTGTGCCTGGCCCTAACAGACATCTTTGCCAGGATAGGTTGGCCCTCTGACATCCTTACAGATTCAGGGTCTAATTTCCTGGCAGGGACCATGGAAAAACTGTGGGAAACTCATGGGGTGAATCACTTGGTTGCCACCCCGTACCACCATCAAACCAATGGCCTGGTGGAAAGGTTCAATGGAACTTTGGGGGCCATGATACGAAAATTCATCAACGAATTCTCCAATAATTGGGACCTAGTGTTGCAGCAGTTGCTGTTTGCCTACAGGGCTGTACCACATCCCAGTTTAGTGTTTTCACCATTTGAACTTGTGTATGGTCACGAGGTTAAGGGGCCATTACAGTTGGTGAAGCAGCAATGGGAGGGGTTTACGCCTTCTCCAGGAACTAACATTCTGGACTTTGTAAGCAACCTACAAAGCACCCTCCGACACTCTTTAGCCCTTGCTAGAGAGAACCTAAAGGATGCTCAAGAAGAGCAAAAGGCCTGGTATGACAGACATGCCAGAGATCGGTCCTTCAAGGTAGGAGACCAGGTTATGGTCTTGAAGGCGCAACAGGCCCATAAGATGGAAGCATCATGGGAAGGGCCATTCACGGTCCAAGAGCGCTTGGGAGCTGTAAACTACCTCATAGCATTTCCCAATTCCTCACTAAAACCTAAAGTGTACCATGTTAATTCTCTCAAGCCTTTCTATTCCAGAGATTTACAGGTTTGTCAGTTTACAGTCCAGGGAGAGGATGCTGAGTGGCCTGACGGTGTCTACTATGACGGGAAAAAAGACGGTGGCGTGGAAGAGGTCAACCTCTCAACCACCCTGGAACGTCTGCAGCGGCAACAAATCAAGGAGCTGTGCACTAGCTTCGCCCCATTGTTCTCAGCCACCCCAGGACGGACTGAACGGGCATACCACTCCATTGATACAGGTAATGCTCACCCAATCAGAACCCCACCCTACCGAGTGTCTCCTCATGCCCAAGCTGCTATAGAATGGGAGATCCAGAACATGCTACAGATGGGTATAATCCGCTCATCTACCAGTGCATGGGCATCTCCAGTGGTTCTGGTACCCAAACCAGATGGGGAAATATGCTTTTGCGTGGACTACCGTAAGCTAAATGCTGTAACTCGTCCGGACAACTATCCAATGCCACGTACCGATGAGCTATTGGAAAAGTTGGGACGTGCCCAGTTCATCTCTACAATAGACTTAACCAAGGGGTACTGGCAAGTACCGCTAGATGAACCTGCCAAGGAGAGGTCAGCATTCGTCACCCATGCGGGGGTGTATGAATTCAATGTCCTTCCTTTCGGCCTTCGAAATGCACCCGCCACCTTCCAGAGGCTGGTAGATGGTCTACTAGCTGGACTGGGAAAATTTGCAGTTGCCTACCTCGATGATGTGGCCATTTTTTCTGACTCCTGGCCCAAACACCTACTACACCTGGAAAAGGTCTTTGAGCGCATCAGGCAGGCAGGACTAACTGTTAAGGCCAAAAAGTGTCAAATAGGCCAAAACAGAGTGACTTACCTGGGGCACCAGGTGGGTCGAGGAACCATAAACCCCCTACAGGCCAAGGTGGATGCTATCCAAAAGTGGCCTGTCCCACGGTCCAAGAAGCAGGTCCAATCCTTCTTAGGCTTGGCCGGATACTACAGGCGATTTGTACCCCACTACAGCCAAATCGCTGCCCCACTGACCGACCTGACCAAAAAGACCCAGCCAAATGCAGTTAAGTGGACTGATGAGTGTCAAAAGGCCTTTACCCAGCTTAAGGTGATGCTCATGTCTGACCCTGTGCTCAGGGCCCCGGATTTTGACAAGCCATTCCTAGTAACCACGGATGCATCTGAGCGTGGTATAGGAGCAGTGCTCATGCAGGAAGCAACAGATCACAACTTCCATCCTGTCGTGTTTCTCAGTAAGAAACTGTCTGAGAGGGAAAGTCACTGGTCAGTCAGTGAAAAGGAATGCTATGCCATTGTGTACGCCCTGGAAAAGCTACGCCCATATGTTTGGGGACGGCGGTTCCAACTACAAACTGACCATGCTGCACTAAAGTGGCTTCATACTGCCAAGGGAAACAACAAGAAACTTCTTCGTTGGAGTTTAGCTCTCCAAGATTTTGATTTTGAAATTCAACACATCACAGGAGCTTCTAATAAAGTTGCTGATGCACTCTCCCGTGAGAGTTTCCCATAATTCAGTAGTTAAAAAGTGTTCTTAAAATGTAGAAGTCTGTTAGTTATATACTTAGGAGTATATGTAAAAGTGTATGTGTTGTATTAATCTGTTTATTTTCAAGTTCTAGAAGGAAATCGCCGCCAGTGAGCTTCCCCACTGTCTGCAATTTGGGGGGCGTGTCATAAACAGATAGCTAAGGGTTAATGTCTCTTTCACCTGAAGCACCTGACCAGAGGACCAATCAGGAAACCGGATTTTTTCAACTTTGGGTGGAGGGAACTGAGTGTTTTTGTCTTTGTTTTCTGGCTGCCTGCCTTCTCTGAGCTTTGGAGAAGTAGCTCTACTTTCTAGTCTTCTGTTTCTAAGTGTAAGGACTAAGAGATCAGATAGTAAGTTCTATGGTTTCTTTTCTTTGGTATTTGCATGAATATAAGTGCTGGAGTGCTTTGATTTGTATTCTTTTTGAATAAGGCTGTTTATTCAATATTCTTTTAAGAAATTGCCCTGTATTGTGTCATCTTAATACAGAGAGACTATTTGTACTTATTTTTCTTTCTTTTTATATAAAGCTTTCTTTTAAGACCTGTTGGAGTTTTTCTTTACTGCAGGGAAATTGAGTCTGTACTCACCAGGGAATTGGTGGGAGGAAGAAATCAGGGGAGATCTGTGTGTGTTGAAGTGGCTAGCCTGATTTTGCATTCCCTCTGGGTGAAGAGGAAAGTACTTTTTGTTTCCAGGATTGGGAACTGAGAGGGAGATTCACTCTGTTTGGATTCACAGAGCTTGTGTCTGTGTATCTCTCCAGGAGCACCTGGAGGGGGGAAGGGAAAAAGGATTATTTCCCTTTGTTGTGAGACTCAAGGGATTTGGGTCTTGGGGTCCCCAGGGAAGGTTTTTCAGGGGGACCAGAGTGCCCCAAAACACTCTAATTTTTTGGGTGGTGGCAGCAGGTACCAGGTCCAAGCTGGTAACTAAGCTTGGAGGTTTTCATGCTAACCCCCATATTTTGGACGCTAAGGTCCAAATCTGGGACTAAGGTTATTACAGGCCGGGCTATGCACCGGGGGTTAGGGGAGAAGGAAGGACTCAGGGACCCAAGCTGGTCTCTGAAATGGGGTTTAGGGGAGGAGGAAGGACTCGGGGACTCAGGCCGGGCTCTACAATGGAGGTTAGGACTCAGGGACCCAGTCTGGGCTCTGCCATGGGGGTTAGGGGAGGAGAAAGGACTCGGGGACTCAGGCCGGGCTCTGCAATGGGGGTTAAGGGAGGAAAAAGGACTCGGGGACTCAGGCCGGGATCTGCAATGGGGGTTAGGGGCGGAGGAAGGACTCGGGGATCCAGGCTGAGCTATGCAAGGGGGGTTAGGGGAGGAGAAAGGACTCAGGGACCCAGGCGGGGCTCTGCATTGGGGGTTAGAGGAGGAGGAAAGACTCAGGGACCCAGGCCGGGCTCTGCAATGGGGGTTAGGGGAAGAGGAAGGACTCGGGGACCGAGGCTCGTCTCTGCAATGGGGGTTAGGAGAGTAGGAAGGACTCAGGGACCTAGGCCGGGCTCTGCAATGGGGGCGGGAGGGGAGGAGGATGGACTCAGGGACCCAGGCCGGGGTCTGCAATGGGGCGGGAGGGGAGGAGGAAGGACTCAGGGATGCAGGCCGGGTTCTGCAAGTTCGGGACGGGAGGAGGAAGGACTCAGGGATCCAGGTTGGGGACTACATTGGGGGTTAGGGGAGGAGGAAGGACTCAGGGACCCAGGCCGGGCTCTGCATGTTCAGGACGGGAGGAGAAAGGACTCAGGGATCCAGGCCGGGGTCTGCATTGGGGGTTAGGGGAGGAGGAAGGACTTAGGGACCCAGGCCGGGCTCTGCAAGTGAGTGGAGGGGAGGAGGAAGGACTCAGGGACCCAGGGCGTGCTCTGCAATGGGGGTTAGGGGAGGAGGAAGGACTCGGGGACCCAGGCCGGGCTCTACAAGTGGGGGACGGCAGGAGGAAGGACTGAGGGACCCAGGCCGCGCTGCGCATTGGAGGTTAGGGGAGGAGGAAAGACTTAGGGACCCAGGCCTTGCTCTGCGAGTGGATGGAGGGGAGGAGGAAGGACTCAGGGACCCAGGCCGGGCTCTGCAATGGGGATTAGGGGAAGAGGAAGGACTCGGGGACCGAGGCCGAGCTCTGCAAGGGGGGTTAGGGGAGCAGGAAGGACTTGGGGACCGAGGCCGAGCTCTGCAAGGGGGGTTAGGGGCGGAGGAAGGACTTGGGGACCCAATCCGGGTTCTTCAATGGGGGTTAGGGGAGGCGGGAGGACTCAGGGACCAGGTCCGGGTTCTGCAATGCGGGTTACAGGAGGAGGAAGGACTCAGGGACCCAGGCTGGGCTCTGCAATGCGGGTTACGGGAGGAGGAAGGACTCAGGGACCCACGCTGGGCTCTGCAATGGGGGTTAGGGGTGGAGGAAGGACTCGGGGACCGAGGCCGGGGTCTGCAAGCGGGGTTAGGGGAGGAGGAAGGACTCGGGGACCCAGGCCGCGCTCTGCAAGGGGGGTTAGAGGAAGAGGAAGGACTCGGGGACCCAGGCCAGGCTCTGCAATGGGGGTGGGAAGGGAGGAGGAAGGACTCGGGGACCCAGGTCGGGATCTGCAAGTGGGAGATGGGAGGAGGAAGGACTCAGTGACCCAGGCCGGGCTCTGCATTGGGGGTTAGGGGAGGAGAAAGGACTCAGGGACCCAGGCTAGGCTCTGCAATGGGGGCGGGAAGGGAGGAGGAAGGACTCAGGGACCCAGGCCGGGCTCTGCAATGGGAGTTAGGGGAGGAGGAAGGACTTGGGGACCCAGGCCGGGCTCTGCATTGGGGGATATGAAAGGAGGAAGGACTCAGGGACGCAGGCCGGGCTCTGCGAGTGGGCAGGGGGGAGGAGGAAGGACTCGGGGACCCAGGCTGCGCTCTGCAAGGGGGGTTAGGGGAGGAGGAAGGACTCAGGGACCCAGGCTGGGCTCTAAGAATGGAGGTTAGGAATCAGGGACCCAGGCCGGGCTCTGCAATGGAGGTTAGGGGCGGAGGAAGGACTCGGGGACCCATGCTGCGCTTAGCAAGGTGGGTTAGTGGAGGAGGAAGGACTCGGGGACCCAGGTTGGGCTCTGAAATGGGGGTTAAGGGTGGAGGAAGGATTCGAGGACACAGGCCCGGCTCTGCAATGGGGGTTAGGGCAGGAGGAAGGACTGGGCGACCCAGGCCGGGCTCTGCAATGGGGGTTAGGAGAGGAGGAAGGACTCGGGGATCCAGGCCGGGATCTGCAATGGGGCTTAGGGGAGGAAGAAGGACTTCGTAACCTAGGTCCGGCTCTGCAATTGGGGTTAGAGGAGGAGGAAGGACTCGGGGACCCAGGCCGGGCTCTGGAATGGGGGTTAGGGGAGGCGGAGGGACTCGGGGACCCAGGACGGGCTCTGAAATGGGGGTTAAGGGAGGAGGAAGGACTCGAGGACACAGGCCGAGCTCTGCAATGGGGGTTAGGGCAGGAGGAAGGACTCGGGCACCCAGGCCGGGTTCTGCAATGGGGGTTAGGAGAGGAGGAAGGACTCAGGGATCCAGGCCGGGATCTGCAATGGGGGTTAGGGGAGGATGAAGGTCTTCGGAACCTAGGTCCGGCTCTGCAATGGGGGTTAGAGGAGGAGGAAGGACTCGGGGACCCAGGCCGGGCTCTGGAATGGGGGTTAGGGGAGGTGGAGGGACTCGGGGACCCAGGAAAGGCTCTGCAATGGGGGTTAGGAGAGGAGGAAGGACTCGGGGACCCAGGCCGGGCTCTGCAATGGCGGTTAGGGGAGGAGGAAGGACTCGGGGACCTAGGCCCGGCTCTTCAGTGGGGCTTAAGGGAGGAGGAAGGACTCAGGCACCCAGGCCGGGCTATGCACCGGGGGTTAGGGGAGAAGGAAGGACTCAGGGACCCAAGCTGGTCTCTGAAATGGGGTTTAGGGCAGGAGGAAGGACTCGGGCACCCAGGCCGGGTTCTGCAATGGGGGTTAGGAGAGGAGGAAGGACTCAGGGATCCAGGCCGGGATCTGCAATGGGGGTTAGGGGAGGATGAAGGTCTTCGGAACCTAGGTCCGGCTCTGCAATGGGGGTTAGAGGAGGAGGAAGGACTCGGGGACCCAGGCCGGGCTCTGGAATGGGGGTTAGGGGAGGTGGAGGGACTCGGGGACCCAGGAAAGGCTCTGCAATGGGGGTTAGGAAAGGAGGAAGGACTCGGGGACCCAGGCCGGGCTCTGCAATGGCGGTTAGGGGAGGAGGAAGGACTCGGGCACCTAGGCCCGGCTCTTCAGTGGGGCTTAAGGGAGGAGGAAGGACTCAGGCACCCAGGCCGGGCTATGCACCGGGGGTTAGGGGAGAAGGAAGGACTCAGGGACCCAAGCTGGTCTCTGAAATGGGGTTTAGGGGAGGAGGAAGGACTCGGGGACTCAGGCCGGGCTCTACAATGGAGGTTAGGACTCAGGGACCCAGTCTGGGCTCTGCCATGGGGGTTAGGGGAGGAGAAAGGACTCGGGGACTCAGGCCGGGCTCTGCAATGGGGGTTAAGGGAGGAAAAAGGACTCGGGGACTCAGGCCGGGATCTGCAATGGGGGTTAGGGGCGGAGGAAGGACTCGGGGATCCAGGCTGAGCTATGCAAGGGGGGTTAGGGGAGGAGAAAGGACTCAGGGACCCAGGCGGGGCTCTGCATTGGGGGTTAGAGGAGGAGGAAGGACTCAGGGACCCAGGTCGGGCTCTGCAATGGGGGTTAGGGGAAGAGGAAGGACTCGGGGACCGAGGCTCGTCTCTGCAATGGGGGTTAGGAGAGTAGGAAGGACTCAGGGACCTAGGCCGGGCTCTGCAATGGGGGCGGGAGGGGAGGAGGATGGACTCAGGGACCCAGGCCGGGGTCTGCAATGGGGCGGGAGGGGAGGAGGAAGGACTCAGGGATGCAGGCCGGGTTCTGCAAGTTCGGGACGGGAGGAGGAAGGACTCAGGGATCCAGGTTGGGGACTACATTGGGGGTTAGGGGAGGAGGAAGGACTCAGGGACCCAGGCCGGGCTCTGCGAGTGGGTGGAGGGGAGGAGGAAGGACTCCGGGACCCAGGTCGTGCTCTGCAATGGGGGTTAGGGGAGGAGGAAGGACTTGTGGACCCAGGCTGGGCTCTGCAATGGGGGTTAGGGGAGCAGGAAGGACTTGGGGACCGAGGCCGAGCTCTGCAAGGGGGGTTAGGGGAGGAGGAATGACTTGGGGACCCAGGCCGGGTTCTTCAATGGGGGTTAGGGGAGGAGGGAGGACTCTGGGAAAAGGGCCGGGCTCTGCAATGCGGGTTACAGGAGGAGGAAGGACTCAGGCACCCAGGCTGGGCTCTGCAATGCGGGTTACGGGAGGAGGAAGGACTCAGGGACTCAGGCTGGGCTCTGCAATGGGGGTTAGGTGCGGAGGAAGGACTCGGGGACCCAGGCCGGGCTCTGCAAGTGGGGTTAGCGGAGGAGGAAGGAATCGGGGACCCAGGCCGCGCTCTGCAAGGGGGGTTAGGGGAAGAGGAAGGACTCGAGGACCCAGGCCGGGCTCTGCAATGCGGGTTAGGGGAGGAGGAAGGACTCGGGGACCCAGGCCGGGCTCTGCAATGGGGGCGGGAAGGGAGGAGGAAGGACTCGGGGACCCAGGCCGGGATCTGCAAGTGGGAGACGGGAGGAGGAAGGACTGAGGGACCCAGGGCGGGCTCTGCATTGGGGGATATGAAAGGAGGAAGGACTCAGGGATGCAGGTCGGGCTCTGCGAGTGGGCAGAGGGGAGGAGGAAGGACTCGGGGACCCAGGCTGGGCTCTGCAAGGGGGGTTAGGGGAGGAGGAAGGACTCAGGGACTCAGGCCGGGCTCTGCAATGGAGGTTAGGACTCAGGGACCCAGGCTTGGCTCCACAATGGGGGTTATGGGAGGAGAAAGGACTCGGGGACTCAGGCCAGGCTCTGCAATGGGGGTTAGGGGAGGAAAAAGGACTCGGGAACTCAGGCCGGGATCTGCAATGGGGGTTAGGGGCGGAGGAAGGACTCGGGGACCCAGGCTGGGCTATGCAAGGGGGGTTAGGGGAGTAGAAAGGACTCAGAGACCCAGGCGGGGCTCTGCATTGGGTGTTAGGGGAGGAGGAAGGACTCAGGGACCCAGGCCTGGCTCTGCGAGTGAGTGGAGGGGAGGAGGAAGGACTCAGGGACCCAGGCTGGGCTCTGCAATGGGGGCGGGAGGGGAGTAGGAAGGACTCAAGGACCCAGGCTGGGCTCTGCAAGTGCGGGACGGCAGGAGGAAGGACTGAGGGACCCAGGCCGGTCTGTGCATTGGAGGTTAGGGGAGGAGGAAGGACTCAGGGACCCAAGCCGGGCTCTGTGAGTGGGTGGAGGGGAGGAGGAAGGACTCAGGGACCCAGGCTGGGCTCTGCAATGGGGGTTAGGGGAGTAGGAAGGACTCAGGGACCTAGGCCGGGCTCTGCAATGAGGGCGGGAGCGGAGGAAGATGGACTCAGGGACCCAGGCCGGGCTCTGCAATGGGGGTTAGGGGCGGAGGAAGGATTCAGGGACCGAGGCTGGGCTCTGCAATGGGGGCGGGAGGCGAGGAGGAAGGACTCAGGGATCCAGTCCAGGCTCTGCAAGTCCGGGACGGGAGGAGGAAGGACTCTGGGATCCAGGCCGGGGTCTGCAATGGGGGTTAGGGGAGGAGGAAGGACTCAGGGACCCAGGCCGGGCTCTGCGAGTGGGTGGAGGGGAGGAGGCAGGACTCAGGGACCCAGGCCGTGCTCTGCAATGGGGGTTAGGTGAGGAGGAAGCACTCGGAGACCCAGGCTGGGCTCTGCAATGCGGGTTAGGGGAGTAGGAAGGAGTTGGGGACCGAGGCCGAGCTCTGCAATGGGGTTTAGGGGAGGAGGATGGACTCGGGAACCCTGGCTGGGCTCTGCAACGAGGGTAAGGGGAGGAGGAAGGACTCGGGTCCCATGCTGGGCTCTGCAATGGGGGCGGGAGGGCAGGGGGAAGCACTTGGGGACCCAGACCAGGCTGTGCTATGGGGGTTAGGGAGGAGGAAGGACTCGGGGATCCAGGCCGGGCTCTGTAAGTTTGGGATGGGAGGAGGAAGGACTCAGGGATCCAGGCCGGGCTCTGCATTGGGGGTTAGGGGAGGAGGAAGGACTCAGGGACGCAGGCCGAGCTCTGCAAGGAGGGTTAGGGGCGGAGGAAGGACTTGGGGACCCAATCCGGGTTCTTCAATGGGGGTTAGGGGAGGCGGGAGGACTCAGGGACCAGGTCTGGGTTCTGCAATGCGGGTTACAGGAGGAGGAAGGACTCAGGGACCCAGGCTGGGCTCTGCAATGCGGGTTACGGGAGGAGGAAGGACTCAGGGACCCACGCTGGGCTCTGCAATGGGGGTTAGGGGTGGAGGAAGGACTCGGGGACCGAGGCCGGGGTCTGCAAGCGGGGTTAGGGGAGGAGGAAGGACTCGGGGACCCAGGCCGCGCTCTGCAAGGGGGGTTAGAGGAAGAGGAAGGACTCGGGGACCCAGGCCAGGCTCTGCAATGGGGGTGGGAAGGGAGGAGGAAGGACTCGGGGACCCAGGTCGGGATCTGCAAGTGGGAGATGGGAGGAGGAAGGACTCAGTGACCCAGGCCGGGCTCTGCATTGGGGGTTAGGGGAGGAGAAAGGACTCAGGGACCCAGGCTAGGCTCTGCAATGGGGGCGGGAAGGGAGGAGGAAGGACTCAGGGACCCAGGCCGGGCTCTGCAATGGGAGTTAGGGGAGGAAGAAGGACTTGGGGACCCAGGCCGGGCTCTGCATTGGGGGATATGAAAGGAGGAAGGACTCAGGGACGCAGGCCGGGCTCTGCGAGTGGGCAGGGGGGAGGAGGAAGGACTCGGGGACCCAGGCTGCGCTCTGCAAGGGGGGTTAGGGGAGGAGGAAGGACTCAGGGACCCAGGCTGGGCTCTAAGAATGGAGGTTAGGAATCAGGGACCCAGACCGGGCTCTGCAATGGAGGTTAGGGGCGGAGGAAGGACTCGGGGACCCATGCTGCGCTCTGCAAGGTGGGTTAGTGGAGGAGGAAGGACTCGGGGACCCAGGTTGGGCTCTGAAATGGGGGTTAAGGGTGGAGGAAGGATTCGAGGACACAGGCCCGGCTCTGCAATGGGGGTTAGGGCAGGAGGAAGGACTGGGCGACCCTGGCCGGGCTCTGCAATGGGGGTTAGGAGAGGAGGAAGGACTCGGGGATCCAGGCCGGGATCTGCAATGGGGCTTAGGGGAGGATGAAGGACTTCGTAACCTAGGTCCGGCTCTGCAATTGGGGTTAGAGGAGGAGGAAGGACTCGGGGACCCAGGCCGGGCTCTGGAATGGGGGTTAGGGGAGGCGGAGGGACTCGGGGACCCAGGACGGGCTCTGAAATGGGGGTTAAGGGAGGAGGAAGGACTCGAGGGGACAGGCCGAGCTCTGCAATGGGGGTTAGGGAAGGAGGAAGGACTCGGGCACCCAGGCCGGGTTCTGCAACGGGGGTTAGGAGAGGAGGAAGGACTCAGGGATCCAGGCCGGGATCTGCAATGGGGGTTAGGGGAGGATGAAGGTCTTCGGAACCTAGGTCCGGCTCTGCAATGGGGGTTAGAGGAGGAGGAAGGACTCTGGGACCCAGGCCGGGCTCTGGAATGGGGGTTAGGGGAGGTGGAGGGACTCGGGGACCCAGGAAAGGCTCTGCAATGGGGGTTAGAAGAGGAGGAAGGACTCGGGGACCCAGGCCGGGCTCTGCAATGGCGGTTAGGGGAGGAGGAAGGACTCGGGGACCTAGGCCCGGCTCTTCAGTGGGGCTTAAGGGAGGAGGAAGGACTCAGGCACCCAGGCCGGGCTATGCACCGGGGGTTAGGGGAGAAGGAAGGACTCAGGGACCCAAGCTGGTCTCTGAAATGGGGTTTAGGGGAGGAGGAAGGACTCGGGGACTCAGGCCGGGCTCTACAATGGAGGTTAGGACTCAGGGACCCAGTCTGGGCTCTGCCATGGGTGTTAGGGGAGGAGAAAGGACTCGGGGACTCAGGCCGGGCTCTGCAATGGGGGTTAAGGGAGGAAAAAGGACTCGGGGACTCAGGCCGGGATCTGCAATGGGGGTTAGGGGCGGAGGAAGGACTCGGGGATCCAGGCTGAGCTATGCAAGGGGGGTTAGGGGAGGAGAAAGGACTCAGGGACCCAGGCGGGGCTCTGCATTGGGGGTTAGAGGAGGAGGAAGGACTCAGGGACCCAGGTCGGGCTCTGCAATGGGGGTTAGGGGAAGAGGAAGGACTCGGGGACCGAGGCTCGTCTCTGCAATGGGGGTTAGGAGAGTAGGAAGGACTCAGGGACCTAGGCCGGGCTCTGCAATGGGGGCGGGAGGGGAGGAGGATGGACTCAGGGACCCAGGCCGGGGTCTGCAATGGGGCGGAAGGGGAGGAGGAAGGACTCAGGGATCCAGGCCGGGTTCTGCAAGTTCGGGACGGGAGGAGGAAGGACTCAGGGATCCAGGCCGGGGACTACATTGGGGGTTACGGGAGGAGGAAGGACTCAGGGACCCAGGCCGGGCTCTGCGAGTGGGTGGAGGGGAGGAGGAAGGACTCAGGGACCCAGGTCGTGCTCTGCAATGGGGGTTAGGGGAGGAGGAAGGACTTGTGGACCCAGGCTGGGCTCTGCAATGGGGGTTAGGGGAGCAGGAAGGACTTGGGGACCGAGGCCGAGCTCTGCAAGGGGGGTTAGGGGAGGAGGAAGGACTTGGGGACCCAGGCCGGGTTCTTCAATGGGGGTTAGGGGAGGAGGGAGGACTCTGGGAAAAGGGCCGGGCTCTGCAATGCGGGTTACAGGAGGAGGAAGGACTCAGGCACCCAAGCTGGGCTCTGCAATGCGGGTTACGGGAGGAGGAAGGACTCAGGGACTCAGGCTGGGCTCTGCAATGGGGGTTAGGGGCGGAGGAAGGACTCGGGGACCCAGGCCGGGCTCTGCAAGTGGGGTTAGCGGAGGAGGAAGGAATCGGGGACCCAGGCCGCGCTCTGCAAGGGGGGTTAGGGGAAGAGGAAGGACTCGGGGACCCAGGCCGGGCTCTGCAATGCGGGTTAGGGGAGGAGGAAGGACTCGGGGACCCAGGCCGGGCTCTGCAATGGGGGCGGGAAGGGAGGAGGAAGGACTCGGGGACCCAGGCCGGGATCTGCAAGTGGGAGACGGGAGGAGGAAGGACTGAGGGACCCAGGGCGGGCTCTGCATTGGGGGATATGAAAGGAGGAAGGACTCAGGGATGCAGGTCGGGCTCTGCGAGTGGGCAGAGGGGAGGAGGAAGGACTCGGGGACCCAGGCTGGGCTCTGCAAGGGGGGTTAGGGGAGGAGGAAGGACTCAGGGACTCAGGCCGGGCTCTGCAATGGAGGTTAGGACTCAGGGACCCAGGCTTGGCTCCACAATGGGGGTTATGGGAGGAGAAAGGACTCGGGGACTCAGGCCAGGCTCTGCAATGGGGGTTAGGGGAGGAAAAAGGACTCGGGAACTCAGGCCGGGATCTGCAATGGGGGTTAGGGGCGGAGGAAGGACTCGGGGACCCAGGCTGGGCTATGCAAGGGGGGTTAGGGGAGTAGAAAGGACTCAGAGACCCAGGCGGGGCTCTGCATTGGGTGTTAGTGGAGGAGGAAGGACTCAGGGACCCAGGCCTGGCTCTGCGAGTGAGTGGAGGGGAGGAGGAAGGACTCAGGGACCCAGGCTGGGCTCTGCAAGTGCGGGACGGCAGGAGGAAGGACTGAGGGACCCAGGCCGGTCTGTGCATTGGAGGTTAGGGGAGGAGGAAGGACTCAGGGACCCAAGCCGGGCTCTGTGAGTGGGTGGAGGGGAGGAGGAAGGACTCAGGGACCCAGGCCGGGCTCTGCAATGGGGGTTAGGGGAGTAGGAAGGACTCAGGGACCTAGTCCGGGCTCTGCAATGAGGGCGGGAGCGGAGGAAGATGGACTCAGGGACCCAGGCCGGGCTCTGCAATAGGGGTTAGGGGCGGAGGAAGGATTCAGGGACCGAGGCTGGGCTCTGCAATGGGGGCGGGAGGCGAGGAGGAAGGACTCAGGGATCCAGTCCAGGCTCTGCAAGTCCGGGACGGGAGGAGGAAGGACTCTGGGATCCAGGCCGGGGTCTGCAATGGGGGTTAGGGGAGGAGGAAGGACTCAGGGACCCAGGCCGGGCTCTGCGAGTGGGTGGAGGGGAGGAGGCAGGACTCAGGGACCCAGGCCGTGCTCTGCAATGGGGGTTAGGTGAGGAGGAAGCACTCGGAGACCCAGGCTGGGCTCTGCAATGGGGGTTAGGGGAGTAGGAAGGAGTTGGGGACCGAGGCCGAGCTCTGCAATGGGGTTTAGGGGAGGAGGATGGACTCGGGAACCCTGGCTGGGCTCTGCAACGAGGGTAAGGGGAGGAGGAAGGACTCGGGTCCCATGCTGGGCTCTGCAATGGGGGCGGGAGGGCAGGGGGAAGCACTCGGGGACCCAGACCAGGCTGTGCTATGGGGGTTAGGGAGGAGGAAGGACTCGGGGATCCAGGCCGGGCTCTGTAAGTTCGGGACGGGAGGAGGAAGGACTCAGGGATCCAGGCCGGGCTCTGCATTGGGGGTTAGGGGAGGAGGAAGGACTCAGGGACGCAGGCCGAGCTCTGCAATGGGGGTTAGGGGCGGAGGTAGGACTCGGGGACCCAGGTTGGGCTCTGCAAGGGGGGTTAGGGGAGGAAGAAGGACTCGGGGACCCAGGCCGGGCTACGCAATGGGGTTTAGGGGAGGAGTATGGACTCGGGGTCCCAGGCCGGGCTCTGCAATGGGGTTTAGGGGAGGAGGATGGACTCGGGGACCCTGGCTGGGCTCTGCAACGAGGGTAAGGGGAGGAGGAAGGACTCGGGTCCCATGCTGGGCTCTGCAATGGGGGCGGGAGGGCAGGAGGAAGCACTCGGGGACCCAGGCCAGGCTGTGCAATGGGGGTTAGGGAGGAGGAAGGACTCGGGGATCCAGGCCGGGCTCTGTAAGTTCGGGACGGGAGGAGGAAGGACTCAGGGATCCAGGCCGGGCTCTGCATTGGGGGTTAGGGGAGGAGGAAGGACTCAGGGACCCAGGCCGTGCTCTGCAATGGGGGCGGGAAAGGAGGAGGAAGGACTCGGGGACCCAGGCCAGGATCTGCAAGTGGGGGACAGGAGGAGGAAGGACTGAGGGACCCAGGCCGGGCTCTGCAAGGGGATTAGGGGAGGAGGAAGGACACGGGAACCCAGGCCGGGCTCTGCAAGGGGGTTAGGGGAGGAGGAAGGACTCGGGGACCCAGGCCAGGCTCTGCAAGGGGGTTAGGGGAGGAGGAAGGACTCGGGGACCCAGGCCGGGCTCTGCAATCCGGGTTATGGGAGGACGAAGGACTCAGGACCCAGGCTGGGCTCTGCAATTCGGGTTAGGGGAGGAGGAAGGACTCAGGGACCCAGGCTGGGCTCTACAATGCGGCTTACGGGAGGAGGAAGTACTCAGGGAACCTGGCTGGGGTCTGCAATGCTGGCGGGAGGGGAGCATAAGGACTCAGAGACCCAGGCTGAGCTCTGCAATGGGCGTTAGGGGCGGAGGATGGACTCGGGGACCCAGACCGGACTCTGCATGGGGGTTAGGGGAGGAGGAAGGACTCGGGGACCCAGGCCGGGCTCTGCAATGGGGGTTAGAGGCGGAGGAAGGACTCGGGGACCCAGGCCGGGCTCTGCAAGGGGCGTTAGGGAAGGAGGAAGGACTCGGGGACCCAGGCCGGGTTCTGCAAGGGGGGTTAGGGGAGGAGGAAGGACTCGGGGACCCGGGCCGGGCTCTGCAATGGGGGCGGGAAGGGAGGAGGAAGGATTCGGGGACCCGGGCCATGATCTGCAAGTGTGGGACAGAAGGAGGAAGGACTGAGGGACCCATGCCGGGCTCTGCATTGGGGGTTAAGGGAGGAGAAATGACTCCGGGACCCCGGCTGGGCTCTCCAATCGGAGCGGGGGGAGGAGGAAGGACTCAGGACCTAGGATGGGCTCTTCAATGGGGGTTAGGGGAGGAGGAAGGACTTGGGGACCCAGGCTGGGCTGTGCAATGGGGGTTAGTGGAGGAGGAGGGACTCAGGGACTCAGGCCGGGCTCTGCATTGGGGGTTTGGGGAGGAGCAAGGACTCAGGGACCCAGGCCGGGCTCTTCAATGGGGGTTAGGGGAGGAGGAAGGACTTGGGGACCAAGGCTCGGCTCTTCACTGTGGGTTAGGGGAGTTGGAAGGACTCAGGGACCCAGGCTGGGCTCTGCAAGTGCGGGACGGCAGGAGGAAGGACTGAGGGACCCAGGCCGGTCTGTGCATTGGAGGTTAGGGGAGGAGGAAGGACTCAGGGACCCAAGCCGGGCTCTGTGAGTGGGTGGAGGGGAGGAGGAAGGACTCAGGGACCCAGGCCGGGCTCTGCAATGGGGGTTAGGGGAGTAGGAAGGACTCAGGGACCTAGTCCGGGCTCTGCAATGAGGGCGGGAGCGGAGGAAGATGGACTCAGGGACCCAGGCCGGGCTCTGCAATAGGGGTTAGGGGCGGAGGAAGGATTCAGGGACCGAGGCTGGGCTCTGCAATGGGGGCGGGAGGCGAGGAGGAAGGACTCAGGGATCCAGTCCAGGCTCTGCAAGTCCGGGACGGGAGGAGGAAGGACTCTGGGATCCAGGCCGGGGTCTGCAATGGGGGTTAGGGGAGGAGGAAGGACTCAGGGACCCAGGCCGGGCTCTGCGAGTGGGTGGAGGGGAGGAGGCAGGACTCAGGGACCCAGGCCGTGCTCTGCAATGGGGGTTAGGTGAGGAGGAAGCACTCGGAGACCCAGGCTGGGCTCTGCAATGGGGGTTAGGGGAGTAGGAAGGAGTTGGGGACCGAGGCCGAGCTCTGCAATGGGGTTTAGGGGAGGAGGATGGACTCGGGAACCCTGGCTGGGCTCTGCAACGAGGGTAAGGGGAGGAGGAAGGACTCGGGTCCCATGCTGGGCTCTGCAATGGGGGCGGGAGGGCAGGGGGAAGCACTCGGGGACCCAGACCAGGCTGTGCTATGGGGGTTAGGGAGGAGGAAGGACTCGGGGATCCAGGCCGGGCTCTGTAAGTTCGGGACGGGAGGAGGAAGGACTCAGGGATCCAGGCCGGGCTCTGCATTGGGGGTTAGGGGAGGAGGAAGGACTCAGGGACGCAGGCCGAGCTCTGCAATGGGGGTTAGGGGCGGAGGTAGGACTCGGGGACCCAGGTTGGGCTCTGCAAGGGGGGTTAGGGGAGGAAGAAGGACTCGGGGACCCAGGCCGGGCTACGCAATGGGGTTTAGGGGAGGAGTATGGACTCGGGGTCCCAGGCCGGGCTCTGCAATGGGGTTTAGGGGAGGAGGATGGACTCGGGGACCCTGGCTGGGCTCTGCAACGAGGGTAAGGGGAGGAGGAAGGACTCGGGTCCCATGCTGGGCTCTGCAATGGGGGCGGGAGGGCAGGAGGAAGCACTCGGGGACCCAGGCCAGGCTGTGCAATGGGGGTTAGGGAGGAGGAAGGACTCGGGGATCCAGGCCGGGCTCTGTAAGTTCGGGACGGGAGGAGGAAGGACTCAGGGATCCAGGCCGGGCTCTGCATTGGGGGTTAGGGGAGGAGGAAGGACTCAGGGACCCAGGCCGTGCTCTGCAATGGGGGCGGGAAAGGAGGAGGAAGGACTCGGGGACCCAGGCCAGGATCTGCAAGTGGGGGACAGGAGGAGGAAGGACTGAGGGACCCAGGCCGGGCTCTGCAAGGGGATTAGGGGAGGAGGAAGGACACGGGAACCCAGGCCGGGCTCTGCAAGGGGGTTAGGGGAGGAGGAAGGACTCGGGGACCCAGGCCAGGCTCTGCAAGGGGGTTAGGGGAGGAGGAAGGACTCGGGGACCCAGGCCGGGCTCTGCAATCCGGGTTATGGGAGGACGAAGGACTCAGGACCCAGGCTGGGCTCTGCAATTCGGGTTAGGGGAGGAGGAAGGACTCAGGGACCCAGGCTGGGCTCTACAATGCGGCTTACGGGAGGAGGAAGTACTCAGGGAACCTGGCTGGGGTCTGCAATGCTGGCGGGAGGGGAGCATAAGGACTCAGAGACCCAGGCTGAGCTCTGCAATGGGCGTTAGGGGCGGAGGATGGACTCGGGGACCCAGACCGGACTCTGCATGGGGGTTAGGGGAGGAGGAAGGACTCGGGGACCCAGGCCGGGCTCTGCAATGGGGGTTAGAGGCGGAGGAAGGACTCGGGGACCCAGGCCGGGCTCTGCAAGGGGCGTTAGGGAAGGAGGAAGGACTCGGGGACCCAGGCCGGGTTCTGCAAGGGGGGTTAGGGGAGGAGGAAGGACTCGGGGACCCGGGCCGGGCTCTGCAATGGGGGCGGGAAGGGAGGAGGAAGGATTCGGGGACCCGGGCCATGATCTGCAAGTGTGGGACAGAAGGAGGAAGGACTGAGGGACCCATGCCGGGCTCTGCATTGGGGGTTAAGGGAGGAGAAATGACTCCGGGACCCCGGCTGGGCTCTCCAATCGGAGCGGGGGGAGGAGGAAGGACTCAGGACCTAGGATGGGCTCTTCAATGGGGGTTAGGGGAGGAGGAAGGACTTGGGGACCCAGGCTGGGCTGTGCAATGGGGGTTAGTGGAGGAGGAGGGACTCAGGGACTCAGGCCGGGCTCTGCATTGGGGGTTTGGGGAGGAGCAAGGACTCAGGGACCCAGGCCGGGCTCTTCAATGGGGGTTAGGGGAGGAGGAAGGACTTGGGGACCAAGGCTCGGCTCTTCACTGTGGGTTAGGGGAGTTGGAAGGACTCAGGGACCCAGGCCCGGCTCTGCAATGGGGTTTAGGGGAGGAGGAAGGACTCAAGGACCCAGGCCGGGCTCTGCGAGTGGGTGGAGGGAGGACTCAGGGACCCAGGCCGGGCTCTGCAATGGAGTTTAGGGGAGGAGGAAGGACTCGGGGACCCAGGCTGGGCTCTGCAACGGGGGCGGGAGGGGAGGAGGAAGGACTCAGGGGCCCAGGCCGGGCTCTGCAATGGGGGTTAGGGGCGGAGGAAGGACTCGGGGACCCAGGCTGGGCTCTGCAAGGGAGGTTAGGGTAGGAAGAAGGACTCGGGGACCCAGGCCGGGCTCTGCAATGGGGTTTAGCGAGGAGGATGGACTCGAGGACCCAGGCCGGGCTCTGCAAGTGCGGGACAGGAGGAGGAAGGAATCAGGGACCGAGGCCGGGCTCTGCATTGTGGGTTAGGGGAGGAGGAAGGACTCAGGGACCCAGGCCGGGCTCTGCGAGTTGGTGAAGGGGAGGAGGAAGGACTCGGGGACCCAGGCCGGGCTCTGCAATGGGGTTTAGGGGAGGAGGAAGGACTCAGGGACCCAGGCTGGGCTCTGCAATGCGGTTTAGGGGAGGAGGAAGGACTGAGGGACCCAGGCTGGGCTCTGCAATGCGGGTTAGAGGAGGAGGAAGGACTCAGGGACCCATGCTGGGCTCTGCAATGCGGGCGGGAGGGGAGGAAGGACTCAGGGACCCAGGCCGGGCTCTGTAATGGGGGTTGGGGGCGGAGGAAGGACTCGGGGACCCAGGCCGGGCTCTGCAAGGGGGGTTAGGGGAGGAGGAAGGACTCAGGGACCCAGGCTGGGCTCTGCAATGTGGGCGGGAGGGGAGGAGGAAGGACTCAGGGACCCAGGCTGGGCTCTGCAATCGGGGTTAGGGAGGAGGAAGTTCTCGGAGACCCAGGCTGGGCTCTGCAATGGGGGCGGGAGGGGAGGAGGAAGGACTCAGGGACGCAGGCCGAGCTCTGCAATGGGGGTTAGGGGCGGAGGTAGGACTCGGGGACCCAGGCTGGGCTCTGCAAGGGGGGTTAGGGGAGGAAGAAGGACTCGGGGACCCAGGCCGGGCTACGCAATGAGGTTTAGGGGAGGAGTATGGACTCGGGGTCCCAGGCCGGGCTCTGCAATGGGGTTTAGGGGAGGAGGATGGACTCGGGGACCCTGGCTGGGCTCTACAACGAGGGTAAGGGGGGAGGAAGGACTCGGGTCCCATGCTGGGCTCTGCAATGGGGGCGGGAGGGTAGGAGGAAGCACTCGGGGACCCAGGCCAGGGTGTGCTATGGGGGTTAGGGAGGAGGAAGGACTCGGGGATCCAGGCCGGGCTCTGTAAGTTCGGGACGGGAGGAGGAAGACTCAGGGATCCAGGCCGGGCTCTGCAAGTACGGGATGGGAGGAGGAAGGACTCAGGGACCCAAGCCGGGCTCTGCATTGGGGGTTAGGGGAGGAAGATGGACTCGGGGACCCAGGCCGGGCTTTGCAATGGGGGTAGAGGAGGAGGGAGGATTCGGGGTCCCGGGCCGGACTCTGCAATGGGGGTTAGGGGCGGAGGAAGACTCGGGGACCCAGGCCGGGCTCTGCAAGGGGGGTTAGGGGAGGAAGAAGGACTCGGGGACCCAGGCCAGGTTCTGCAATGGAGTTTAGGAGAGGAGGATGGACTCGGGGACCCAGTCCGGGCTCTGCAATGCGGTTTTTGGGGAGGAGGATGGACTCGGGGACCCTGGCTGGGCTCTGCAACGGGGGTTAGGAGAGGAGGAAGGAGTCGGGGAACCAGGCCGCGCTCTGCAATGCGGGTTAGGTGAGGAGGAAGGACTCGGGGACCCAGGCTGGGCTCTGCAATGGGGGTTAGGGGAGGAGGAAGGACTCAGGGACCCAGGCTGGGTTCTGAAATGCGGGCGGGAGGGGAGGAGGAAGGACTCAGGGACCCCTTCCGGGCTCTGCAATGGCGGTTAGGGGAGGAGGAAGGACTCAGGGACCCAGGCTAGTCTCTGCAATGGGGGCGGAAGGGGAGGAGGAAGGACTCGGGGACCCAGGCCCGGCTCTGCAAGTGCGGGACGGGAGGAGGAAGGACTCAGGGACCAAGGCCTGTCTCTGCATTGGGTGTTAGGGGCGGAGGAAGGACTCACGGACCCAGGCTGGGCTCTGCAATGGGGTTTAGGGGAGGAGGATGGACTTGGAGACCCTGGCTGGGCTCTGCAACGGGAGTTAGGGGAGGAGGAAGGACTCGGGGACCCAGGCTGGGCTCTGCAATAGGGGCGAGAGTGGAGGAGGAAGCACTCAAGGACCCAGGCCAGGCTCTGCAATGGGGGTTAGGGGAGGAGGAAGGTCTCGGGGACCCAGGCTGGGCTCTGCAAGTGCGGGACGGGAGGAGGACGGACTCAGGGACCCAGGCCGGGCTCTGCAATGGGGCTTAGGGGAGGAGGAAGGACTTGGGGTCCAAGGCCGGGTTCTGCAATGGAGCTTAGGGGAGGAGGAAATAGTCGGGGACCCAGGCCCGGTTCTGCAATGGGGATTAGGGGAGGAGGAAGGACTCGGGGACCCAGGCCAGTCTCTGCAATGCGGGTTATGTGAGGAGGAAGGACTCGGGGACCCAGGCTGGGCTCTGCAATGGGAGTTCGGGGGGGAGGGAGGACTCGGGGATCCGGGCCGGACTCTGCAATGGGGTTTAGTTGAGGAGGAAGGACTCAGGGACCCAGACTGGGTTCTGCAATGCGGACGGGAGGGGAGGAGGAAGGACTCAGGGACCCCTTACGGGCTCTGCAATGCGGGCGAGTGGGGAGGAGGAAGGACTCGGGGACCCAGGCCCGGCTCTGCAAGTGCGGGACGGGAGGAGGAAGGACTCAGGGACCGAGGCCGGTCTCTGCATTGGGGGTTAGGGGAGGAGGAAGGACTCAGGGACCCAGGCCGGGCTCTGCAAGTGGGGGACGGCAGGAGGAAGGACTGAGCGACTCAGGCCGGGCTCTGCATTTGGGGTAGGGGAGGAGGAAGGACTCAGGGACCGAGGCTCAGCTCTGCAATGGGGGTTAGGGGAGTAAGAAGGACTCAGGGACCCAGGCCGGGCTCTGCAATGGGGGCGGGAGGGGAGGAGGATGGACTCAGGGACCCAGGCCGGGCTCTGCACTGGGGGTTAGGGGCGGAGGAAGGACTCAGGGACCCAGGCTGCGCTCTGCAATGGGGGCGGGAGGGGCGGAAGAAGGACTCAGGGACCCAGGCTGGGCTCTGTAATGGGGGCGGGAGGGGAGGAAGATGGACTCAGGGATCCAGGCTGGGCTCTGCAATGGGGGCGGGAGGGGCGGAAGAAGGACTCAGGGACCCAGGCTGGGCTCTGTAATGGGGGCGGGAGGGGAGGAAGATGGACTCAGGGATCCAGGCTGGGCTCTGCAATGGGGGCGGGAGGGGCGGAAGAAGGACTCAGGGACCGAGGCCGGGCTGTGCGAGTTGGGGCAGGGGAGGAGGAAGAACTCAAGGACCCAGGCCGGGCTCTGCAATGGGGGTTAGGAGAGGAGGAAGAACTCAGTGACCCTGCCGGGCTCTGCAGGGGGCGAGAGGGTAGGAAGAAGGACTCGGGGACCCAGGCTGGGCTATGCAATGGGGGTTAGGGGAGGAGGAAGGACTCAGGGACCCAGTTCGGGCTCTGCAATGGGCGTTAGGAGGGACTCAGGGACCTAGGCCGGGTTCTGCAATGGGGGTTAGTTCTCAGGGACCCAGGCCGGGCTCTGCAATGGGGGTTAGGTGAGGAGGAAGGACTCGTGGACCCAGGCCGGTCTCTGCAATGGGGTTAGGGGAGGAGGAAGGACTCAGGGACCCAGGCCGGGCTCTTCATGGGGGGTTAGAGGAGGAGGAAGGACTGAGGGACCCAGGCTGGGCTCTGCAATGGGGGTTAGGGGAGGAGGAAGGACTCAGGGACCCACGCCTGGCTCTGCAATGGGGGTTAGGGGAGGAGGAATGAGTCGAGGACCGGGGCCGGGTTCTGCAATGGGGGTTGAGGGAGGAGGAAGGACTAGGGGACTCAGGCCGGGCTCTGCAATGGTGGGGGGAGGAGGAGGAAGGACTCAGGGACCCAGGCCAGGCTCTGTAATGGGGTTTAGGGGAGGAGGAAGAACTCAAGGACCGAGTCCAGGCTCTGAAATGGGGGTTAGGGGAGGAGGAAGGAATCGGGGACTGAGGCCGGGCTCTGTATTGCGGGTTAGGGGAGGAGGAAGGACTCAGGGACCCAGGCCAGGCTCTGCAATGGGGGTTAGGGAAGGAGGAAGGACTGAGGGACTTAGGCCGGGCTCCGCGAGGCGGG
Organism: Gopherus flavomarginatus; assembly: GCF_025201925.1. NCBI lineage: Eukaryota > Metazoa > Chordata > Testudines > Testudinidae > Gopherus > Gopherus flavomarginatus. Next base: position 2,295,023 of record NC_066629.1, on the reverse strand, counting down.
GGTGGGGAGGAGGAAGGACTCAAGGATCCAGGCCGTTCTCTGCAATTGGGGTTAGTCAAGGAGGAAGGACTCAGGGACCTAGGCCAGGCTCTGCAATGGGGGTTAGGGGAGGAGGAAGGACTCGGTGACCCAGGCCGTGCTCTGCAATGGGGGTTAGGTGAGGAGGAAAGACTCGGGGACTGATGCCGGGCTCTGCAATGGGGGTTAGGGGAGGAGGAAGGACTCGGGGACCCAGGCCGGGTTCTGCAATGGGAGTTGGGGGAGGAGGAAGGATTAGGGGACCCAGGCCGGGCTCTGCAATGGTGGGGGGAGGAGGACGAAGGACTCAGGGACCCCGGGCAGGCTCTGCAGTCGGGTTTAGGTGAGGAGGAATAACTCAAGGACTGAGGCCGGGCTCTGCAATGGGGGTTAGGGGAGGAGGAAGGACTCGGGGACCCAGGCTGGGCTCTGCAAGGGGGGTTAGGGGAGGAAGAAGGACTCGGGGACCCAGGCCGGGCTACGCAATGAGGTTTAGGGGAGGAGTATGGACTCGGGGTCCCAGGCCGGGCTCTGCAATGGGGTTTAGGGGAGGAGGATGGACTCGGGGACCCTGGCTGGGCTCTACAACGAGGGTAAGGGGAGGAGGAAGGACTCGGGTCCCATGCTGGGCTCTGCAATGGGGGCGGGAGGGTAGGAGGAAGCACTCGGGGACCCAGGCCAGGGTGTGCTATGGGGGTTAGGGAGGAGGAAGGACTCGGGGATCCAGGCCGGGCTCTGTAAGTTCGGGACGGGAGGAGGAAGACTCAGGGATCCAGGCCGGGCTCTGCAAGTACGGGATGGGAGGAGGAAGGACTCAGGGACCCAAGCCGGGCTCTGCATTGGGGGTTAGGGGAGGAAGATGGACTCGGGGACCCAGGCCGGGCTTTGCAATGGGGGTAGAGGGGGAGGGAGGATTCGGGGTCCCGGGCCGGACTCTGCAATGGGGGTTAGGGGCGGAGGAAGACTCGGGGACCCAGGCCGGGCTCTGCAAGGGGGGTTAGGGGAGGAAGAAGGACTCGGGGACCCAGGCCAGGTTCTGCAATGGAGTTTAGGAGAGGAGGATGGACTCGGGGACCCAGTCCGGGCTCTGCAATGCGGTTTTTGGGGAGGAGGATGGACTCGGGGACCCTGGCTGGGCTCTGCAACGGGGGTTAGGAGAGGAGGAAGGAGTCGGGGACCCAGGCCGCGCTCTGCAATGCGGGTTAGGTGAGGAGGAAGGACTCGGGGACCCAGGCTGGGCTCTGCAATGGGGGTTAGGGGAGGAGGAAGGACTCAGGGACCCAGGCTGGGTTCTGAAATGCGGGCGGGAGGGGAGGAGGAAGGACTCAGGGACCCCTTCCGGGCTCTGCAATGGCGGTTAGGGGAGGAGGAAGGACTCAGGGACCCAGGCTAGTCTCTGCAATGGGGGCGGAAGGGGAGGAGGAAGGACTCGGGGACCCAGGCCCGGCTCTGCAAGTGCGGGACGGGAGGAGGAAGGACTCAGGGACCAAGGCCTGTCTCTGCATTGGGTGTTAGGGGCGGAGGAAGGACTCACGGACCCAGGCTGGGCTCTGCAATGGGGTTTAGGGGAGGAGGATGGACTTGGAGACCCTGGCTGGGCTCTGCAACGGGAGTTAGGGGAGGAGGAAGGACTCGGGGACCCAGGCTGGGCTCTGCAATAGGGGCGAGAGTGGAGGAGGAAGCACTCAAGGACCCAGGCCAGGCTCTGCAATGGGGGTTAGGGGAGGAGGAAGGTCTCGGGGACCCAGGCTGGGCTCTGCAAGTGCGGGACGGGAGGAGGACGGACTCAGGGACCCAGGCCGGGCTCTGCAATGGGGCTTAGGGGAGGAGGAAGGACTTGGGGTCCAAGGCCGGGTTCTGCAATGGAGCTTAGGGGAGGAGGAAATAGTCGGGGACCCAGGCCCGGTTCTGCAATGGGGATTAGGGGAGGAGGAAGGACTCGGGGACCCAGGCCAGTCTCTGCAATGCGGGTTATGTGAGGAGGAAGGACTCAGGGACCCAGGCTGGGCTCTGCAATGGGAGTTCGGGGGGGAGGGAGGACTCGGGGATCCGGGCCGGACTCTGCAATGGGGTTTAGTTGAGGAGGAAGGACTCAGGGACCCAGACTGGGTTCTGCAATGCGGACGGGAGGGGAGGAGGAAGGACTCAGGGACCCCTTACGGGCTCTGCAATGCGGGCGAGTGGGGAGGAGGAAGGACTCGGGGACCCAGGCCCGGCTCTGCAAGTGCGGGACGGGAGGAGGAAGGACTCAGGGACCGAGGCCGGTCTCTGCATTGGGGGTTAGGGGAGGAGGAAGGACTCAGGGACCCAGGCCGGGCTCTGCAAGTGGGGGACGGCAGGAGGAAGGACTGAGCGACTCAGGCCGGGCTCTGCATTTGGGGTAGGGGAGGAGGAAGGACTCAGGGACCGAGGCTCAGCTCTGCAATGGGGGTTAGGGGAGTAAGAAGGACTCAGGGACCCAGGCCGGGCTCTGCAATGGGGGCGGGAGGGGAGGAGGATGGACTCAGGGACCCAGGCCGGGCTCTGCACTGGGGGTTAGGGGCGGAGGAAGGACTCAGGGACCCAGGCTGCGCTCTGCAATGGGGGCGGGAGGGGCGGAAGAAGGACTCAGGGACCCAGGCTGGGCTCTGTAATGGGGGCGGGAGGGGAGGAAGATGGACTCAGGGATCCAGGCTGGGCTCTGCAATGGGGGCGGGAGGGGCGGAAGAAGGACTCAGGGACCCAGGCTGGGCTCTGTAATGGGGGCGGGAGGGGAGGAAGATGGACTCAGGGATCCAGGCTGGGCTCTGCAATGGGGGCGGGAGGGGCGGAAGAAGGACTCAGGGACCGAGGCCGGGCTGTGCGAGTTGGGGCAGGGGAGGAGGAAGAACTCAAGGACCCAGGCCGGGCTCTGCAATGGGGGTTAGGAGAGGAGGAAGAACTCAGTGACCCTGCCGGGCTCTGCAGGGGGCGAGAGGGTAGGAAGAAGGACTCGGGGACCCAGGCTGGGCTATGCAATGGGGGTTAGGGGAGGAGGAAGGACTCAGGGACCCAGTTCGGGCTCTGCAATGGGCGTTAGGAGGGACTCAGGGACCTAGGCCGGGTTCTGCAATGGGGGTTAGTTCTCAGGGACCCAGGCCGGGCTCTGCAATGGGGGTTAGGTGAGGAGGAAGGACTCGTGGACCCAGGCCGGTCTCTGCAATGGGGGTTAGGGGAGGAGGAAGGACTCAGGGACCCAGGCCGGGCTCTTCATGGGGGGTTAGAGGAGGAGGAAGGACTGAGGGACCCAGGCTGGGCTCTGCAATGGGGGTTAGGGGAGGAGGAAGGACTCAGGGACCCACGCCTGGCTCTGCAATGGGGGTTAGGGGAGGAGGAATGAGTCGAGGACCGGGGCCGGGTTCTGCAATGGGGGTTGAGGGAGGAGGAAGGACTAGGGGACTCAGGCCGGGCTCTGCAATGGTGGGGGGAGGAGGAGGAAGGACTCAGGGACCCAGGCCAGGCTCTGTAATGGGGTTTAGGGGAGGAGGAAGAACTCAAGGACCGAGTCCAGGCTCTGAAATGGGGGTTAGGGGAGGAGGAAGGAATCGGGGACTGAGGCCGGGCTCTGTATTGCGGGTTAGGGGAGGAGGAAGGACTCAGGGACCCAGGCCAGGCTCTGCAATGGGGGTTAGGGAAGGAGGAAGGACTGAGGGACTTAGGCCGGGCTCCGCGAGGCGGGGGTGGGGAGGAGGAAGGACTCAAGGATCCAGGCCGTTCTCTGCAATTGGGGTTAGGCAAGGAGGAAGGACTCAGGGACCTAGGCCAGGCTCTGCAATGGGGGTTAGGGGAGGAGGAAGGACTCGGTGACCCAGGCCGTGCTCTGCAATGGGGGTTAGGTGAGGAGGAAAGACTCGGGGACTGATGCCGGGCTCTGCAATGGGGGTTAGGGGAGGAGGAAGGACTCGGGGACCCAGGCCGGGTTCTGCAATGGGAGTTGGGGGAGGAGGAAGGATTAGGGGACCCAGGCCGGGCTCTGCAATGGTGGGGGGAGGAGGACGAAGGACTCAGGGACCCCGGGCAGGCTCTGCAGTCGGGTTTAGGTGAGGAGGAATAACTCAAGGACTGAGGCCGGGCTCTGCAATGGGGGTTAGGGGAGGAGGAAGGACTCGGGGACCCAGGCTGGGCTCTGTATTGCGGGTTAGGGGAGGTGGAAGGACTCAGGGACCCAGGCTAGGCTCTGCAATGGGGGTTAGGACTCAGGGACCCAGGCTGGGCTCTCCAATGGGGGTTAAGGGAGGAGCAAGGACTCAGGGAGCCAGGCCTGGCTCTGCAATGGGTGCGGTGGGGAGACGGATGGAGGAAACAAGGACCCAATCTGAGCTCTGCCCCGCTGGATCCAGAATGGCCTGTGCAATCGGGGGTGGAGATGGAGAAGATCCCAGACTGACCCATGCGGTGCAGATGAGGGGAAGTGGCAGGTGCAATGTGGCCTGTGCAGTGAGGGACTGATGGGGAGACGCTAGACCGGCAGTTGTGAGGTAGGGCCGGGGTGCAGAGCAGAGGGATTGCTGCAGGGCCGCTGTGCACAGTCTAGCTGCCTCCATTCACGCCCGTGCGCTGCGGAGGGAAGTGAGCAAGTAGCCTGGCAGCGAGGGGCGGCAGCACCACCTGCCGCCAACATTGATACCCATCGTACCCTCTGTCCGCGGGCTGGTCCCAAGGCATGAGTAGCGAGAGGAGAGGACGGACGATGGCCGTGGGTGAAAAATCACCAACCAAAGTGGGTGGAAGGGCAGGAGTTCCCCACCCTCCACCTACATCACAGAGCAATAGTCAGTAGGGACAAAGGACCCAATTAGCTGACTGAGTCGCTTGGGAAGCTGGGCAGCATGTGCCACGTGGTGGGCTTTAAGGCACAGAGGCTGGAGCCTGCCAGCGGGCAGTGGAAGGGTTTGTAACATCTCAGAGCTCGGCTTGGGGGCGAGGAGGGTGGGTTGCTGGCTCTCAGGAAGTGGTTTAAAGTGGTGAGTCCTTAGATTTTCCTAACCCCCTCATGTGAGCCCACCCCAAGGAGCTCTCCCCCTCCTCTTCCTGTGACAGAGCTCTCAAAGCCTGGACTGATGTGCAGGAGGAGTAGTAGGAATCCTCTGAATAATCGATTTGTGCCTCAAAGATACTCTACATAGCTGCTTCCCTGCAACGCCTTATCACAACAGGAGATATTGCATACACCAGGAAACACAGCATTGCTGAGCAGCTTTTAAACCTCTGCCTTTGTCTGGAAGAGAAAACAAGCGAATCACCCTGGCTCCCCTCTGCTTGGGCGGGTATTGCAATAAAACTGCTTTCTTCACACCAACTCCAAAATGGTGTTTTCCTTCCAAGTAAAGGGAAATTGCATCCTGACTGCACTGCAGACGTCTCTCTTTTCATGAAAGCAATCTAGTAACATTTCTCTCCCCTCTCCTGCCTTCTTCTTTAGGCAAGCTATTCCCAAAGAGTTTGCATACTTTTTCTTATAAGGAATAGCTCCCTGGATCTATCTGCGTCTCCTCTGAACAAGTTAAATAAATGTCCTGCCGGAGAGCTGCCTCTCATCCATTTAGCCTTATACAGAGAAAGAAGGAAAGACATCGGATCCATGTTATACAAAGTCTCTCTCTCTCTCTCACACACACACACACTTTAAGACCCTGAGCGCTATCCGAAAATTAGAAACCATTTGTACAGTCTATACTGTGGCTGAAACATTTTTTTTAAAGTGAACAAATATATTGTCTTCTTTCACACACAGATCTTTCTTGTTTACATTTCACCCTCTCAAGTATTTTCCCTGCACCTAAAATACTTTGCTTCATCATCATCTCTAAAACTCCTTCCTAATTTTATTATTTTTAGAGATTCATTTAAAAAGCTGAGTAAAGGGGGAAAATACATTATCAATTTTGAAGAGTTGTGCATCACCTAATCCTAGAATTCAGAGGTGAAAGTCACTCATAAAGAATTGAATCCTACAGTGGTGGCCAGAGGGATCTGGATGTAAAGCTGTAGAAATGCTAAATTCAGATGTACTAAATGCATAAAACTATTTAATGCTTGTCAAGGGGCAAACAGGTGGGTGGGATGAGGGTTTGGGTGGGGTGCAAGCTCTCACACTATACTATATAAAGCACTGAGCTATATATAACCTCCAGCTTGCTCTCTGGATCTCTATCCCACTGACTGCAGACCTAGCAAGTATCATCTTCCAAAATGATTTTCACACAGAGAACCATCTTATCCTTTAACAGGTGAATTATTAAGCTCAAGTATCTCCAGACATTAAAATCTAGGAGATGGCCTTCAACTTAAGAACCACTGAGTTATGGTAACCTAAGCTGTAGAGCTTCAGTGAAGGCCTAGCTGATGTTAGGCCTCTTTTGTACCCCAGTAGGTAGCTGTGTATATGTTAAAACACCCTGTACTAAGAGTAAAACAGCAATCCCTACAGTTCTTGGCCTATGGAACAATAGATGCAACTAACTCACTAATAATAACATCTTTACAATGACTGCAAACTCTTTTCTCAGACAGGAGAAATGGTAATTTTTTTCTCTCTCCCCTGCCCCTTTTTAATCATCTAAATAAATGCCCCACGCTTTACTTACAAAGCTCTGTCTAGATAGGTGGGTACACATGAAATGCACAGATGATGAGTGAGCAGAAATCCATGTCAGTTCCTTTCATGGTGTGTGCACCTCATGCAAGAAGGCAGGGTGGTTCCACCTCTGACCAGGAAACACCTGGCCCCTACAGCAAGCATGTCCCTGGGGTGCAGCTGGACTGAAGCCCAGGCATGTCTCCTGTGCAGAGGGCAGTAGGGTTTGGAAGGGTAGAGAGGGTGTTGTGTGTGTCTATTGGGGGGTGGGGGGAGCGCTAACGTAGGTCCACAGCCTTTTTCTCAGCCACTTCCAGCTTTTCCTAGGCACCTTTCAGGGACTCGGAGTATTTGTCCAGCTCATCCTCAGTGCCCTTCAGCTTCTTTTGCAGAGCCACCAGCTCGTCCTCCAGCTGCGAGACGGGTGGACAGTGGTGGGGTAGGAAAGGGAAGGGAGGCTGGGGAAGAAAGGGTGCAGCAGGCAATGTGATTGCACAAAGAATAAGTGGGGGTGCAGCGGGACAGAAAAGGACAGATGGACAGAGAGAGAAAAAGGAGAGAAAGAGTTAGATTCCCTTTTGCTCTTGGCAGAGGCACGCTACTTTGGTGGCCTTCTCTTCTGCTGAGAAGAGGCTTTCCTCAGCCTTGTGCAGCTCCTCCAGCACTGGGCCCCTCGTATCCTCCCTCACATGCAATTGCTTTTCCAATTGCACAATGTCCTCCTCAAACAAGGCGCACACAGAGGAAATAGAATGCACAGATATCCAGAAAAAAAATGTATTTCCCCCTCTTCCCTTCCCCAACCTCCCAGTAAATGCAATTTAAAAAAAAGGCAACGCCATCCCACGAAAGGAGTGGCACACATCTGGAAAGCAGCACTGCATTTGCGAGGGAACACTTCTGCTTTCAGATACTCAGCATAAAATGGGAGCGAGGAGGCTGGGGAACACATGGGTTCCTTGCACTTAGGTAAATCAAAGCAAGCTGGCCATCATCAGCCAGCTGCTAATTTCTACACTTTATTCCGGCTTTAAAGAGCATTTGAAGTCTGTCTGACCCTTTTTCCCCTTTCCCCCTCCCCAAATCCCTCGGAGGGCTCGGGCAGTTATTCTGATCTACTCCACTGGTGTGAACATTCCGCTCTTTCGAGTTCCACGGTCTATTTGGGCGGGGAGGGGAATCCCACTAGCGACGTCGAGCCAGTCGGTAGGAGCACACGGCCAAGCTGCTGCTCCAGCCTGCGGGCTGCAGGAGGACCCTGAGGGGCACTGCTGGTGGCTATGGACTCGCGCGCTGACATGCGGCGAAATGCAGACCTGTCCTCCGCAGCCCTCTTGTCCGCTTCGGCTTGGTCCAGGGCGTTCTCCTTGTGGCCTCCATGGTGGCGGCGGGCGAGGACTCCACACACACGGACAGGACCCCGGTGGAGGAAGGGACGGGGCGGGCTGCAGGAGGCGGGTCTGGGCTGGGCCAAGTGCCGGGCGGGCAGCACCGCACAGCCAGGTACGTTCCACGGGGGCTGCCTGCATTCAAGCCACCCAGCCAATACTTTTCTCCCCCCCACCCCCTGGCCTCGTCCCTACCCCTGGCTCTCGCTCGCTCCCTGCTTTTTTCCACCTCCAGCCTCTGCTCTCCCATTTGCTGCCGCCTGCCATTTGACCGTGGCTATGCTAATATCTGGGATCCGACGGGCTAGGGAGGGAAGGCAGGTCGGGGCAGAGAGCTTTGTGCCTGTCTCTACTCTGAATACGCGCGACAGGAGGTTTGCTGCTGCCGCTGTTCGGAGCAGGCCAGAGCGGGTTGCACGGGTGATGCCGTGAGCTGGAGCAGGGAGCGAAGTTCTGCCTGAACTGCCCATTCTGCAAAGTACTGGCGTGAGCCAAGCGCTTGGGTGATTGTTCTACTCCGTAGCGGGGCTGCCTCGTGCCATCAATCCCAGCCTAACCAGCACTGGGAGCCCACCGAGCTTTCCTCGTTTCTAACAGCCCACAGCGTATAGGCATTAACTGGGGCTGGGAGTTCCCTGGGCTGCGCTGAAGGCTGGAGGTTGTCTCACAAATCCAGTCACAATTTTCACACACAGCTTTAAGGAAACCCCCAGAGCCTTGAGGCTCAAGGATGTGCAGGGTTGGTGAAACTTTCTTTGCTTTTACCTTTTGAGCAGGTAACCACAACTGGAGCCCATCATCTTCTGCCTTGTTACCACATGGCTACTAGGGCAGCCAGATTTGGGAGTACAGCATGGGGAAAGGCGGCCTGCTAGGGGTTAACTTTCTGCATTTTAAAAATGGATTCATTTCTCCTGGCACACACCAGGATAGATTTGTAAAAATCATCAATTTACCTGGTTGGACAGAGAAATTATGTTCCTAATGGAACGTAGGCAGATTGTGAGTTCTCAGAGAGAGGGGCTGTCTCTTATTTTGTGATTGTACAGTGCCTAGCACAATCCTAACTGGGACCTCTACACACTACTGTAAGATCAATCATTTAAGTAAAACACGCACTAGTGTCAATAGGGGTTGCTTTATAAACAGGCATATCTACTTCCCACATCCCCTTCTAATAGACCAATTTTTTTATTACAGTTTTCCTATTTGTTTTCTGAGCAAGCATCACTGCAACCAAACCCCAGATAAAAGAATGTCACCCTCAGAAGGATTTCTCTGAGTGTCTGTAAACTGGCTGTGACAAGGAGGAAGAGTTTTTTCACAGTGCCCCCGGAGTAGTTCACAACCTGTCCTAAAGAAGATGGACTTGCCACGCTGAAAATAGCTGAGTTGATAAGGCTGATCAAACAACTTGTAAGCACTTCATAGAATCATAGAATAGCAGGGTTGGAAGGGACCTCAGGAGATCATCTATCCAACCTCCTGCTCAAAGCAGGACAAATCCCCAAACAGTTCGTTTTTTTTTACCCCCGTTCCCTAAATGGCCCCCCTCAAGGATTTGAACTGGTCTATCATATTCCACTACAGTATTTCATCACATTCTTAACTGGGAGGGAGAGGGTGGATGGGAAACTGCTGTTACACATAAAAGAAGTGCAAGTGTTAACTTCCTAGCAATTTATTTTGGACTTATTGGACAGTTAAACTACAGAAAATGTTGAGGCAACTGGTTGGGTATGGGGAGTTGGGCAGCTCTTGTTTAACACAGCTATATAAAGCTTTGCATAGTTTGTGCCGTAAAGAAGGAAGGCAAGTAGATGCCATTGAAATGATAGATGGTTGCTACTCTTGGGCTTTGCTCATATGAAATCAGAAGATTTACACAAAACCTGAAACGTGTGAAGGAAATGTTTAGATAGTTTAAGTTAAAAGTGAGAGACTCAAGAAACCCTGAAAACAAAAGAAAATGTCTAGTTAAATTGAGACTAATTTTCACTGTTGTGGTTTTTCCATAGTGAAATAAGACATTACGTCTCATTAGCACAAGGAGCAAGATACAACAGGATCTCTCTGACCCTGACAAACGACACAGGTGTGCCTTCTCCCGATCGACCAAAGTAAACTGGGCTGTATGATCTGCAGGGTTTGATTGCACAAAGGTGGCAATGAACCAACCTCCTGTGGCTTTTGTCTGGATTAAGGAATTTTAGCAGAAAATTCCTTGATGAGGCTATGACTGGGTTAGCCATAGCACAGGCCAAGCTCCAACAGCTTCTAGCATGCCTACCTGCTGCTAGGGTGATCAGACATCCCGATATTATTGGGATTGTACTGATATTAGAAACTTTGCCTTATATAGATGTATATAATGAGCTATTACCTCTCTCTCTCTTTTGGGCTGGTTTTTACAGAGCTCCTCCCTAGACTCAGCCCAAAACAAATGATGTCATCAGAGACCTGCCTTCCAGGTCACTTCATCTTTATGAAACTGATCATTTCCTTGATAACCCCTATTCAGTTGTGCTGCAGAAGTGTTAAGACCTTGGCACTTAGCTGGAGAATTGAGACCTGGAGCTTCAGAAGCTTTCACAAGAAATGTAAATACTTAAGAAATGGACATTGTTTCATGGGGTTTTTATCCTTTGCTTTGCCAGTTCTAGCCTGCCCACTTCCCACATCCAAACCACCATGATTTGGTTGAGGGGATGTGGGTCCAACCAGGTATAATAGATCCCAAAGGCTGAGCTGAGGGAAAGGTCTGTGGGTCAGACTCCTAATAATTTAGGGGGGATTTGGGAAATTCCTGTCACAAATTGTCCAGGCTGTGAGGAGGGGATTTTCCCATTGAAGCCATGGGGAACTGACAGCAGAGATGAGATGGGACAGATTGAGAGTCATCAGAATACAGCCCAAAGGCTACATCCAGTATACGTACGAATGAGGAGAGTAGCGGGCAGGGGAGGGGGGAAGCAGAGGTAAGAGGGCAAGTCCCCTGAGGAAGGGGGAACATTGCCCTGAGGAACACAGGCTGCATGTGGGGAATGCACACCATTCCCCCACAGGGGTGCCAGGCTACAGTTGGAGAAGGACCTTTCTAGTACTCACCCTATCTCTGCAGGGGGGCCAAGAGCCAGCTCACCCCAAAGAGAAGTCCAGTAGGACCGATGTTCTGTTAATATGTAGCTCTAAGGTGGTGGGTGTTTATGACAAGTATTAACTACTGATTGCAAGTAGTTATTGACTATTAAGTATGTATGGGTATTTATTATCCAAACTATTCATTATTGTTAGCATTTATTGATTATTAGCTTTCAATAGTACTACTTAGCATAATTAATCACTCTGTTAAAGGGACAGTGTCTGGGGGGCTCTGGAGAGACTGGTTCACTTCAAAACCTTCCGGCCCCTAACCAGAGCCCGGAGAAGAGCTGGCCCAGTTTTTGCTCTCTTGTAGATGTTGATCAGGGTCTCTCTGGGTGTGCTGGTCTAGTTCCTCCTCTCCCAGTGTACACACTGTGCCAGCCAGCTGGCTGGCCTCCCCACCTTCAGCAGTGCATAGGAGACAGCCTCATGGGCCAGGTCTTCCCATGGCCTCCAACAGAGTTGGGCAGAGCTTCCATGAGCCCACCTCCAAACATTCCACTGCCCCCCTCTCATAGTTCTTTGCAGTATTTTGTAAGCCTTTATTATGATCGTTGATTACATTTTTGTAGGCTGGGCTGGAGGTAGTCAGAAGGGGATGGGGCTTGAGATGTAGTGATCATGTTTTTAATGCCCTGTTTGTTTTGCTGGTTGGCTGCTGATTATTAATAGTAATCTTGTTTATTGTGGCCAAAGGCCAGCTGAGAACAGGGCCCCCCTATTCTGCCAGGTGCTGTATCGGCGGAGTGTGCACAGTCTGTGTCCTGAAGAGTTTACCATCTAAATTGACAGGAGACACACAAAACAATCTCCCCTGACTAAAATTCAGCAGAATTTCCTGGAAAGGTTTATTGCAAAGCACACTTTAGGTATCTACATCTGACTGGCATACACTATTTTTCCCACCTGAACTTGGATATCTGTCCCCAAAATCAAATACCTTCTAAACCAAGATTTTCATTCATCAATTTCTCTGACTGACTGAAATGTTCTGGCACCTTAAGTATCTAAAGTGGAGCACTGAGCAGCTCTGGGGTTTGTTTTGTTTTTTTTGATGTCAGGTCATCAGAGAAACCAATGGCTAAAAACCAATGGCTAAAATCCATGTATGTGGAACAGGATATCTGTTAAGTGATTGCATCTTCTGTTCTGTGTACTATTATCCAACAGAGCCCACGTAAATGTAAACATTGACTGAAAGAGGGGGCATATTCATGTGTAACAAACTTATCGACGCAAATAGTAGTAAATTTTATAGGTAACTGAGTAATTTGCACATACTTAGCTACTTAGGAAGACGCAACATATCCATATTAGAGCATATGATAACCATTTAGCTCTTCTATAGTTTAGTAGAGTTTAGCATTTGTTAAGTGCATTATCTGATGAACAGTATCCCCGAGAATATCACGGCTAACCTGGTGGCTGAATTTTGTGACTTTGTCCTCATCCACAACTATTTCACATTTGGGGACAATGTATACCATCAAGTCAGTAGCACTGCTATGGGTACCCGCATGGCTCCACAGTATGCCAACATCTTTATGGCTGACTTAGAACGTTTCCTTAGCACTTGTTCCCTAACGCCCCTACTCTACTTGTGCTACATTGATGACATCTTCATCATCTGGACTCATGGAAAAGAAGCCCTTGAGGAATTCCACCGTGATTTTAACAATTTCCATCCCACCATCAACCTCAGCCTAGACCAGTCCACACAAGCGGTCCATTTCCTAGACACTACTGTGCTAATAAGCGATGGTCACATAAACACCACCCTATACCGGAAACCCACTGACCGCTATACTTACCTACAAGCCTCCAGCTTCCATCCAGGACACACCACACAATCCATTGTCTACAGCCAAGCTCTAAGATACAACCGTATTTGCTCCAATCCCTCAGACAGAGATAAACACCTACAAGATCTCAATCAAGCATTCTTAAAACTACAATACCCACCTGCTGAAATGAGAAAACAGATTGACAGAGCCAGAAGAGTACCCAGAAGCCACCTACTACTGGACAGGCCCAACAAAGAAAATAACAGAACGCCACAAGCCATCACCTACAGCCCCCAACTAAAACCTCTCCAGCACAACATCAAAGATCTACAGCCTATCCTTAAAGATGATCCCTCACTCTCAGATCTTGGGAGACAGGCCAGTCCTCGCTTATAGACAACCTCTCAACCTGAAGCAAATATTCACCAGCAACCGCACACCATACAACATAAACACTAACCCAGGAATCTATCCTTGCAACAAAGCCTGATGCCAGCTCTGTCCACATATCGATTCAAGTGACACCATCATAGGACCTAATCACATCAGCCACGCCATCAGGGGCTCGTTCACCTGCACATCTACCAACATGATATATGCCAGCAATGCCCCTCTGCCATATACATTGGCCAAACTGTACAGTCTCTACGCAAAAGAATAAATGGACACAAATCTGACATCAGGAATCATAACATTGAAAAACCAGCGGGAGAACACTTCAACCTCTCTAACCACTCAGTGACAGACTTGAAGGTGGTAATTTTGCAACAAAAAAAAACTTCAAAAACAGACTCCAAAGAGACTGCTCTACTCAAATTAATATGCAAATTAGATACAATTAACTCTGGCCTAAACAGAGACTGGGAATGGTTGGGTCATTACACTAATTGAATCTATTTCCCTATGTTAAGTTCTCCTCACACCTTCTGTGGGTCATCTTAATTATCACTTCAAAAGTTGTTTGTTTTTTTCTCCTGCTGATGATAGCTCATCTCGATTAGACTCTTCCTGTTGGTATGCATACTCCCACCTTTTCATGTTCTCTGTATGTATAAATATCTCCTGTGTGTTCCATTATATGCATCCAAAGAAGTGGGCTGTAGCTCCCGAAAGGTCATGCTGAAATAAATTTGTTAGTCTTTAAGGTGCCACAAGTATTCCTGTTCTTTTTGCGGATACAGACTAACACAGCTGCTACTCTGAAACCTTTCACTTTGCCCCATACGTCCTGTTCTCCTCTGTGGGAGGCAGCTCCACCGCCACACTAAGCTCCATGTGATACTGGCCCCCGAGATCTCCTGTGCTGCTGGCTAGGAGAGGGTCTCCTGGGGCTGGGCACAATCCCCAGAGCTCCCCTTTCACTCTGGACTGGATTAACAAAGGCACATGGGTATTGCCAGGCCTACCCGTTTCACGGGATCCTCAGCCCTGAGCTGGGACTGGGCTTCCCAGGTGCAGTCTGAGCAGAGTTGGGCCCGTACAGAGATTCCCAGCAAGCTGTGCAGGGAGCCACCCAATCTAGCCAGGAGAGATGTGCCAAGGCAGGGGACTGGGCCGAGGCCTCACGCCTCAGAGGTTCTTAGGCCCCTCTCTGCCATTGCTTGGGGCCTCTAGGCACCTGCCTGCAGCTGGAATATTTGGCCGTGCCCCTCTCCTGGAGTTCAGAGCCTGAGCCAGACCAGCCCCGCTCATGGCAAACCAGACACCCAGTGACTGAGGCACTCGCTGGAAGGGGGGACATGGAGTCAAGTGCCTCAGCTGCCTAATGTGGCCCAGGGATTTCATCCCAGGTCTCCTATCTTGGCGCTAGGCCATCGGTGTTCTGGGCAGGCTGCCTCGGGCTCTGCTGTACAGCCAAGCTACTGATGGGCCCGGTGAGGGGATGCTATGCCCGGCAGTCCAGAGGGGCTGCTGGGCACTGACTGGCACATGTGATACGATCCCACTGGCCTGGGCATGCTCGGCCTGAGGCTGGCTGGGGGCTTTGGCTTGCAGCCAGCCGTCAGCACTCTTGCCCACGGGTTGAGGAGTGAGCATATTTCCCAGTGCTGGGCAACCAGTGCACCCCCTCCCCCAGTAAGGCAGAGGTTCTCGGCTGGCGGCAGCAGCATTCAGCAAAGGAAGCAGTATCCCCTATCCCTCTGTCCCCCCCCCCCCGCACTGCACATAGGTGCTGGAACTAGAGGTGCTGTTGCACCCCATGACTTGAAGTGGTTTCCATCGTTTACAGTTTAGTTAAGTGGCTCTCGGCACCCCTACTGTACAAATTGTCCCAGAGCCTGACACTGCATGTTACATTGCAAAGGGCAGCACATCACCTGTGTCTCCTTGAGTGCCCAGCTTGGGGGGGGAGAGAGAAAGGAAGGAGAGGGGCACCTTCTGGAGGCCTTGCAGGCTCCACACCAGATATAAAACAACACAGAAACTCAGAGGAACGGAGCTAATCCATGGGACAAAGTAATACCAGGCTATAAAGATATATAGGAATGATGAAGTAGTAGGAGTGGCACTATTTGTTAACGAAAGCACAGAGTTCAATATAGTAAAAATGGGAAATGAATCAAACGGATAGAAATTCCATGCTTCAATGAGAGTACAGAAGCAGGAACATACTACCGACCACATCACCAAGATGGTGACAGTGATTGTGAAATGCTCATGGAAATTAGAGAGGCTACAAAATGGGCAACGACTGCCTAGGAAGGATACTGCAGAAAGGGATTCGAGGGTCATAGTGGATCACAAGCTAAATATGAATAAACTGTAACACTGTTGCAAAAAAAGCAAACATCCTTCTGGGATGTATTAGCAGGAGTGTTGTAAGCAAAACACGAGAATTAATTCTTCCGCTCAGATTAGGCCTCAGCTGGAGTATTGTGTCCAGTTCTGGGCACCACATTTCAGGAAAGATGTGGACAAACTGGAGAAAGTCCAGAGAAGAGCAACAGAAATGATTAAAGGTTTAGAAAACATGATCTATGATGGGAGATTGAAAAAACTGGGTTAGTTCAGTCTGGAGAAGAGAAGACTGAGGGGGATATGATAAGAGTTTCAAGTACATAAAAGGCTGTTACAAAGAGGACGTAGAAGAATTGTTCTTAACCTCTGAGGACAGGACAAGAAGCAATGGGCTTAAATTGCAGCAAGTGTGGTTTAGGTTGGCATTAGGAAAAACTTCCTGTCAGGGTGCTTAATAAATTTCCCAGGAAGGTTGTGGAATCTCCATCTCTGGAGGTTTTTAAGAGCAGGTTAGACAAACACCTGTCAGGGATGGTCTAGATAATACTTAGTTCTGCCTTGAGTGTAGGTGACTGGACTAAATGGCCTCTCGAGGACTCTTCCAGTCCTATGATTCTATGAAAAACAGAAAACTCAAAAATAATGGGGGATTTCAACTATCCCCATATTTCTAGACACCATTAATGACTGTTCCTTGGAGCAGTTAGTCCTGGAACCCTCAGGGGGAGAGGCAATTCTTGATTTATTTCTAAGTGGTGCACACAATCTTGTACAAGCGATGACTACAGCTGAACTGCTCAGTATTGGCAATCACAGTGTATTTAAAAATTGACCATCCTTTGGGAGTGAACAAAAATACCACAGCAGCATTTAACTTGAAAAAGGGGAACTATACAAAAAAGAGGAGGCTAGTTAAATGGCAATTAAAAAGAACAGTCACAAGAGTGAAATGCCTACAAGCTGCATGAAAACGTTTAAAAAGACCATAACGGAGGCACAAATTAAATGTAATACCCCTAATTAAAGACAAAAAAAATCCACCCTGGCTAAACAACAGAGTAAAAGAGATGGGAAGAGACAAAAAGGCATCCTTTAAAATTTGGAAGTCAAATCCAACTGAGGAACATAGGAAGGATAAACTTTGGCAAGTCAAGTGTAGAAGTATAATTAAGCAGGCCAAAAAAGAATGTGAAGAGCAACTACCAAAAGACACAAAAACGAACACCAAAACAATCTGTAAGTACACCAGAAGCAGGAAGCCTGCCAAACAATCAATCAATGGGCTCACTGGATGATTGAGGTGTGAAAGAAGCATTTAAGGGAGACAAAGTCATTGTGGAGAAGTTACACGAATTCTTTGCATCAGTCTTCACTGCAGAGGACATGAAGGAGAGTCCCACACCTGAGCCATTCTTTTTAGGTGATAAATCTGAGGAACTGTCCCAGATTGAGGTGTCACTAGAGGCGGCTTTGGAACAAATAGTTCAATGTCAATATTATGTCACTAGGACCAGATGGGATTCACCCGAGGGTTCTGAAGGAACTCACGTGAGTAGCAGAACTACTAGCTGTAGTACATAACTTGTCTCTTAAATTAGCCTCTGTACCAGATGACCGACAGATAGCTAATGTAACACTAATTTTTTAAAAAGGCTCCAGAGACAATCCCAATAATTATAGGCCAGTAAGCCTAATTTCAGTACCAGCCAAATTGGTTGAAACTATAGTAAAGAACAGAATTATCAGACACACAGATGAACACGATTTGTTGGGGAGGAGTCAACATGGCTCTTGTAAAGGGAAATCATGCCTTACCAATCTATTAGAATTCTTTGAGGGAGTCAACAAAGATGTGGACAAAGGGGATCTGGTGGATCTAGTGAACTTAAACAAGGTCCCCCACTAAAGGCTTTTAAGCAAAGTAAGGAGTCAAGGGGTAAGAGAGAAGGTTCTCTTAAGAATTGGTAATTAGTTAAAAAATAGGAAACAAAGGGTAGGAATAAATGATCAGTTTTCACAGTGGAGAAAGGTAAAAAGCAGGGTCCCCCATGGCTCTGTACTGGGACTAGCGCTGTTCAACAGTCATACCTGATCTGGAAAAAGGCGCAAACAGTGAGGTAGCAAAATTCACAGACAATACCAAATTACTCTAGATAAGTCCAAAACTGACTGTGAAGCATTACAAACAGATCTCACAAAACTGGGTGACTGGGCAACAAAATGGCAGATGAAATTCAATGTTGATCATTGCAGAGTAATGCACATTGGGAAACAATCCCAACTCTACATACAAAATGATGGGGTCTAAATTAGCTGTTACATCTCAACAGAGAGATCCTGGAATCATTGTGGAAAGTTCTCTGAAAAGATCTGCTCAATGTACAGAGGCAGTCAAAAAAGCGAACAGAATGTTAGGAACCATTAGGAAAGGGATAGACAATAAGGCAGTAAATAACAATGCCACTATGTGAATCCATGGGACGTCCACATCTTGAATACTGCGTGCAACAATGGTCGCCCCATCTTAAAAAAAAAAAAAAAAAAAAAAAAAAGATGTATGAGAATTGGAAAAGGTTCAGAAAAGGGCAACAAAAATGAGTAGGGGTTTGGATCAGCTTCCCTATGAGGAGAGATTAAAAAGATGGAACTATTCAGCTCTGAAGAGAGACGGCTAAGAGGGATATGATTGAAGTCTATAAAATCATGACTGTGTGGAGAAAGTGAAATGGAAACTGTTATTTGCCCATGACATAACAAGAACTAGGGGTCACCAAATGAAATTAACAGGTAGTAGGTTTAAAACAAACAAAAGGAAGTATTTCTTCACACAACGCACAGTCAGCCCATGGACTCAAAGCCAGGGGATGTTGTGAAGGCCAAAAGAGTAACTGGGTTTAAAAAAAGTTCATGGAGGACATACCCATCAATGGCTATTGCCAAGATGGTCAAGGACACAACCCCATGTTCCGGGTGTCCCTAGGCCTCTGACTGCCAGAAAGTGAAAGTGGATGACAGGCCGGGATCACTTGATAATTGTCCTGGTCGGTTCACTCCCTCTGAAGTACTTGGCACTGACACAGTACGGCCGTTTCTGTGTTCTCGTGGATTAAGAGCTGGCATGGAATGAAGTGTTCCTAGTGGAGTTCCACAGGGATCCGTACTAGTTCTGATGCTGTTTAATATTTCCATCTGTGATCTGGAAGGAACTATGGAAACCACTGCAGCGACACAAAAGCTTGGCAGAGTGGTGAAGGACGATGAGGCAGGGCAGTTGCAGAATGACTGGATCGCTTGGTAAACTGAGCCCATTCCAACAAAATGCATTTTAATACAACCCAATGCAAGGTCATACATCTAGGGACAAGAAACGCAGGCCAGATGTACAGAACGGGGACTGGATCCTGGAAAACAGGGATCTGAAAAGGGATTATGGGGTCACAGCGGGCAAGCAATTCAACATGAGCTCCCAGCGTGATGCACTGAGGGAAAAGACCTAATCTGATCCTTGGATGTACACACAGGGAAGTAGTGACTTTGAGGAGGAAGGTGAAGTTTCCACTGTATGTGGCATTGGTGAGGCCAGTACTGGAATACTGCGTCAGTTCTGGGGTCCACATTTTAAAAAGGAGGTTGAAAAATCAGAGGGTGCAGAGAAGAGACAAATTATCCAAGGGCTGGAGAAAATGCCTTACAGTGAGATTGGAAGAGCTCAACCTGGTTAGCTTATCAAAATTAAGATTGAGAGGAGACTTGATTACGGTGTCAAAGGAGAAAATACTGGTACTAATGGGCTCTTCAATCAAGCAGAGAAAGGCAGAACAAGAACCAATGGCTGGACACTGAAGCCAGACAAATTAAAATTGGAAATCAGGCTCCAATTACTTTTACCAGTGAGGGTGATGGACCACTGAACTACACCAGGAATCGGTGGAGTCTCCATCTCTTGGAGCTACAAGATGGAATGTCTCTTTCAAAGAGATCTGCTCAGCTTCCCCAGAAATTCTGGGCTTGTGGCAGGAATCACTGGGTGAGGTGCTCAGGCCTGAGGAATGCAAGAGGTAAGATTAGACAATCAATCCTCTGGTCTCAATGATCTGTGTATCTATGAGACAGCTGCAAAAAGGCCAGTGGAATTTTTAGCTGCAAGTTCAGAGGCCTCCTGTCTAGGGGCAGCCAGGGAACAGCCTCTCTGTATACTCTGCCCGCGCCTGGAACAAATTCCGTTCTGGTCCCTTCGCAGGCAGAAGGGTAATGAGCCGCTGGAGGGAGCTGGGATGCACAAAGGCCGTTCACGGGCTGGGGGGCAGGATTGAGCAGGACTGATGATCTGGCCAGCATGGCTCAGTGGCAGCTGGAGGCAGCAGAGCTACGCTGGGCTCGGGGGCAATGCCGGCTCCTCCTGAGCAGTGAACGTCTCCATGGGCCCAGAGCCCTGGGGAGGGACTGCAGGGAGCTGGACTGGATGATCCAACATCTCCACAGCCCCTCTGTCAGCAACGGCCTATAGGAAACTCAGCCATCAGTCCTTCCCCTCACTCTGCCCCCAGTCCTGATCCACGCAGAAGGCCCAGGGGGGGAGGAAGGGCACAGAGAAGGAACAAGGAGCAGCTGAGTTTCCAACTCAGGCGCTTTGCTTCTCTGGTGCCCCTCAGCACAAAGCACACAAGCTGCCAGAGATGGGTGCAGCGCTGGCACTCGCCCAGCGCATTGTGCAGCCGTCATCCTGAAGGGAAGAGAGCTGAGTGCGGCCTGAGGTGTTTGGGTGTCAGTCTTGCCTCTTGGACCCAGGGGTCAAATCAGGGACTCAGTAAAGACAAATGACCTCAGAAGGTTTGTCCCTACTGCCCATTTCTACACATCCCCAAGCCATTCCGCCACAGTACGGCCAGCTCTCTGCTCAAATGCTGCAGGGCCAGGGCTCAGCGGTGTCGTGGGATGGAGCCCGAGACTGGAGGCTTATCACGCAGTCCCTGGGCGATGCTCTGGAACTGCTCCCCACAAAGCCAGGCAGGACTTCGGGGAGCCTCCTCTCCCTTGGAGCAGACTTGTTCAGGGAAAGAAACTCACATGGCTTCACCTCCTGGGTCTCTCCTTGGAGCATTCAGCATCCTCTGCCCCTCCGTGCACTTCCCACAGCGAACCTGCCCCAGTGGGGTCCTGGGGAAGCCATAGGGTCCTGCACGCCCACTTTGCAGTCAGATGTGACTCTCAGCCAGCTAGTAAAACAGGTTTATTCAACAGGAACAGAGCGAGGTGCAACGGTGGCACCTGATCCAGATTGTTCCACAAATAAAAACAGAACGGGCCTTAAATAAAGGGGGCACAGAATAAAAAACCTCAACAAGTGAAAAAGTTCTTCCCTCCAAACAGAATAGTCACAGGCACAAAAATGGCAACACCTACATGGAGACAATCTTGGGATGTCCATCCTCTAAACACGAACGTGCTACTCATCTCCGCCGGGGCTCCCGTGTGCGCGGAACAGAAGCCAGCCCCGCTTGGCAGCTCTGCTCCTGGCTTACTCTTTGGAAGGGTTACAAATCAACAGGACATGCCCTGCTAACTCACCCCACCCCTGTCCAGGACACAAACGAGGCCTCTGCTAAGGCTAAAAAACATAAAAAAGATGAGACTTCGGAGTCTCGAGTTCAACTTGTTTAGGAAACGAGTCTGGGGAGTGCACGACAAGTCTCTGTGCTGGGCCTGCTAGTCCCGCTTGGCCTTCTTGCTGCTGTCACTGCCGTTCTCCTCCCCCGCTGCCTGGGCCTCTGCCGCTGCCAGTTTCCGTTTGCCACTGTCGGTGTGGGCTTGCGTGGAGCGTGGGTTGAAGCAGATAATGATGCAGGTCATGTTATCACAGCCGATGCCGTCCCCTGAGGCCTGGGGAGCCAAGCACTGATCCAGGAGCTGAGAGGGAACAGGACAAAGTTAACAGCACATGAGGAGCAGCCAGCAGGACGCCAACCTCACATGCAGCCGAGCAGTCCAAGGTAGCCGCTCGCTCGCTGGCTGACTCCCGGCTCTGGGGCCAGCCCCAGGCTCCAGCTCCTCCCAGGTGAGGGAACGGGACAGCTCAAGGCAGTGCTCAGTGCCTTGGGAGGCCGGCAGGCAGAGCCAGCGATAGGCATGAGCAGACCAAGCAATTGCTTAGCACCCAGAGCACCTCCAGGGGGCCCCCTGTTCATTATTAGTATGTGTTGGGGGGCACCCCTCAAATATCCCGATGTGCTGACCACCTCTGCTGGCAGGGCCCTGGGCTACTCAGCACTGCCACCTGCTGGCTGTTCAGAACAACACTAGGAAGGCAAAAACAAAGAGGAGTCTTTGTGGCCCCTTAGAGACTAACAAATTTGTTTGGGCATAAGCTTTCATGAGCTAGAACCCACTTCATCAGCTGCGTGCAGTGAAAAATACAGCAGCAGATATATATACAGCACATGAAAAGATGGGTGGAGTTGCCTTACCAAGTGTGAGGGGGGGGGCAGTGCTAACGAGGCCAATTCAATCAGGGTGGATGTGGCTCATTCTCAAAAATCTCCCTGAACATTCAACAACAGACTTAAAAGTGGTCATTCTTCAACAAAAAAAACTTAAAAAACAAACTTCAATGAGAAACTGCAGAACTGGAATTAATTTACAAATTGGACACTATCAAATTAGGCCTGAATAAAGTGGCTGGGTCACTACAAAATTTTTTTTTCCCCTCTGTTGATACACCTTCTTGTCAACTGTTGGGAATGGGCCACATCCACCCTGATTGAATTGCCTTACCGAGAGGTCGGTGCTAACGAGGTCAACTCCCATCTTTTCATGTG
Source organism: Gopherus flavomarginatus (assembly GCF_025201925.1). Taxonomy (NCBI): domain Eukaryota; kingdom Metazoa; phylum Chordata; order Testudines; family Testudinidae; genus Gopherus; species Gopherus flavomarginatus. The sequence continues at coordinate 2,272,540 of NC_066629.1, read as the reverse complement.
CTGTATATTTATACCTGCCTACTGTATTTTTCACTCCATGTATCTGATGAAGTACGTTATAGCCCACAAAACCTTATGCCCAAATAAATTTGTTAGGCTCTAAAGTGCCAGCAGGACTCCTCGTAGTTTTGGCTGATACAGACGAACATGGCTACCCCTCTGAAACTAGGAAGCAGATAAAGTTGTTGGGTCCGTATGGATTTTGTCACCACCCAGCAATGAGCGGGCCCCAGTAACTCTCCCTGCAGGGACTCACTGCCCAGCAAGCGTGCAAATGCCCAGCGAGCTGAGGAAGCCCATCCAGGAAAGGGCAGCTGGAATCAGGCTGCTTACCTCTTCTACTATGGAAGAGAGAGGCCTCAGGTCCCCGTTCTCATCCTTCTGGCTGATCTTGGCCTGGATGAAATCCACCACTTCCTGGCTGCTCATCACATTCCTGCCAGCAGAGCGGGTGACGGGTCAGAGTGGCTGGCAGGCCAAGGGAAGAGTGCCCTGCAGCTGACGGCAGGGAGGCCTGGTTCTGCTGTGCTATGGCGGAGAGTGCTGGCTCGCTGAATGGGAGGAGCAGGGTGCGCACCAAGACAAGTGTTAAAGGAGATCCCTTCGTTCAGGGGCCATGGGCACCGTGGAGCGCGCTGTGCCATCCTCTGCCCAGGGAATGGCGCCCCACTGAGGACAGCCTGCCTCGGACTCTGATGAGCTATCCCAGAGGCCCCTAACCCTTACTGAGGTGTCACGGGGATTTCCGCCTGGCCTGCTGCCCCGTGCAAGGCTGGGGCAGGATCCATCCCATAGGGGCTTCTGATCCTCTGGTGCTCACCAGATTCCGTCGCATGCGATAACCATGAAGTCATGTTCCTCATTTATTGTTAGCACCTTGATGTCGGGTAAGGCCGAGATCATCTGCTCTTCCGGGGGCAGATTCTTGTTCCGTTTGTAGAAGTGGTCGCCTGGCAAGAGAGGGGAAGTTCAGTGCCAGCACAGTCTCCTCCAGCTACGCTGCCCTGACTTCTGGGGAGGGGTTGCCTGAGAGCCCAGGCCAGCACTCCCGCAGGCAAAAGGGGACAACCGCCCCCCCCCCGTCGCAGACTGAGGTCTGTGTTTGAGCTGGAGCATGAGGCCAGCTCAGCAGAGCCTGGCACTTCACTGCTACAACACTGAAGAAGAGTGAGAACCCCAAAACAGTGTGCCCCCAGCCCAGCCACACATCTCCCCACCGCCTGTGCTTTTAGGAGCACAAACACAGACACTGCCCATGCGGACTAGACCGGGGTCCATTTAGTCCAGTGTCCTATCTCCGATGGGGGCCAGCGCCAGCTGCTTCAGGGGAAGGTGCAGCGACCAGGCGGCCTGCCCCAGGGGAAGGTTCCCCCAGCCCCAGTAGTTAGAGGCTCATGCTCTGGGGCAAGAGGGTTCATGGCCAGTTCAGAACTCTGGTTTGAGGGTTAGTATTTCCTCGGATAATTCCAGATATTCCCCATTCCTAGAGAAATATCTAACTTCTCGCTGAATTCCGCTAGGCTCTTAGCCTCAGCTATTTCATGTGATGGGGAGTTCCATAGGCCACTTGTGCCTTTTCAGGGTCCCCATCATTTAAACAGACACTGATCTCCCTTTCTCTCGACCGCGCATTGCTTTAGAAACTTTAATCACGTCCCTCCTCATCCATCTCCTTTGCACGGGGACAAACCCTTCTGCACAGAAGAGATTTCCCCAAGTCCTTGACCATTCTTGCTGCCCTTCTCTAACCCCTCTAGCTGTGCAACACCCTGTTTAGGAGGGTGATGAGAACCCCACATAGTGTTCAGATGAGCCACACCACCCCATGCCTTATACATCCCAGTATCGTTTGCTTTTCTCACCACTCCTGGCTGACAGCTACCATGCCTTGGGCCCTATCTAAATCATTAATCACTCACAAACCCACCGTGAAGCAGGCGGTCTCCGTGCACGTGCCATCCCCCCGGCTGCAGGGTGCCCTGGTCAGCCTCCTGGATTCACTCACCAATTGCCCTGGAGAGGTTGAGACGCCCGTTCACTCTCCCATCCATGGTGACCTTGCCGCCGGCGTTGTTTATCCTCACCAGCTCCAGCTCATCCTCCGGCTTGTGGTCATGGGACATGTCTACAGCTTTTCCACCCTCTGACACCACGCAGCGAGAGTCTCCAGCATTGGCTACGATCAGCTGTTTCCCGCGGATAAGGGCTACCACGGCAGTCGTTCCGCTGTCAGAGCCAGGCTGAGAGGCAAGGGGTTTGGTGAGACTTCTTCCCAGATACATAATGCCCCTAGCCCTAAAGGAGCTATTCGGGGAGAGAGAGTACAAACCAACCCAGAAGCTCTTACAGGACATCGGCTGTACCAGACCTCGCCTTTCCAGGTGCGGGGCCCAAAGAGGGGGCCACCACAGGAGGCGAGGGAAGGGGTGCGAAAGGAACAGAGCATGGGTACGTTTTCCCAGGAGTGGGCCACCTCAGTTTAACACATTGTCCTAGGAACACCAGTGAGATCAATAGCATGGCCTGCAGCTGTCCTCTCCTGCAGCAACTCCAGCCTTAGTCTGCCCCAAGAAGGGGCTGCACTGCATTGTAGTGGCAAGGATGGAGGCTTCTGCAATCTCCATTTCACTGCACCTAGCTACAGCTCCTGCCCAGCTGCCAATGCCGTCCTCAGCTGGCTGGCTGGCTGGAGAGCTGCTAATTACTAGTGTTTGTTGTGTGCACGTGAGACACACAGCCGGACTGGCTGATCCTGAGGAACTGCCGTGCTGTTCTGCGGTACGTCCGATGAGATAAGCTCGCAGGGGAGTCCCCCTTTGCAGTATCTCCCCTGCTGCCCCACAGCCCAGGCCCCATTCCAAATCCTTCACTGCGTCCGGGTGGGAAGACACCTGCCTCAGGTTACATGCTCTGCTGCAGGAAAGCTGTGTAGAAAATCCATGGGCTGCACAGAGCCTCCATGGCCAAGGGGCATTCTCTGGCTCCCAAGTGACCCACAGGTGCTCCCCGGCACAGGACTAACAAAGAACCTAGAGAAGGCAGAAATGGGATGTGCACCTCCTTTTTCCGCTCCATGCGTGGTAACATTATCTTTTCCTCTTCGTCCTCATCCTCCTCAATCTCTTCTGTGTCACCTTCATCCTCCTCAATCTCTTCTGTGTCACCTTCATCCTCTTCATTCTCTGCCTTCTCACTGCTGTGGCCATCCTCATCCTCACTGCACTCCTATAGAAACGAGACACGCCATGAGAGAGCAGGAGTGCCCGGCTCCAAGGGCACAAGCCCCTCCGGGAGGATGGACAAGATGAGCTCAGCAAGAGGGAGCCGATGACCCAGCAGGTCGTCTCTCTCTCTCTGCTGCATATGAGCTGGGCAGCAGGTAGCAGCTCCCAGCTCATGCACTGGCCAGACCACAGTGTCTGCAGCACCCTCCTTCCACAGGCCCACTGTGAGGCAGTGCGGACACAGGCACCAGCCCGTAAATCCCACCTTGACGGTAGGCCTGGGGTGGCCCGATGCTCTCACAGCCCTTAAAGAATGTGGGGGGAGAGAGAGAGAGAGAGTCCTTCTCCACCTCCACCTCCAGGAACGGCAGCTGCCTCCAAGCTCTGGCGCCTACTCCACTGTCGTTCTCCTCATTACCCTCATCTGACTCATCCTTGCTCTATCTGTGGTGGAGGAAATGCCCGTGGCCTCGTCATCTGGCTTCCCGTTCTTCCTCTTCCTGTGCTTGGCCAGCTCCCCTGGGCTGCTTTCTCCATTCACACTCACCTCCCCGCCATGCTCCTGGCCCATCTCCCCGGCCGGAGCGAGTGGCTTGTTTCTGAGGTTCTTGATGCAGTTCTGTCCATAGCGGATCAGCGGCTCCTCTATGGTCATTGTGGCTTCTTCATGCCGAAGAGTCGCTTCCTCGTTGTTAACTGCAAGAGAAAGGGGAAGTCAGAGCAGGAAACGCCACCCGTGGGGTGGCAGCAGCAGCATAGGTTTGGCTCCAAGCTGCACTAGCCAAGAGATAGCTGATGTTGCAGCAGTGCCCGCACTGGGCTGGGCATTCCACACACACGAGACAGCTGCCCCCACCCAGCTCCCAGACCAAGCAGTCGGGAAGGCGACCATCACACTCACACAGCTGATAGGCACAGCGCACACACTGGGCTGTATAGACACACAGCAGCCAACTCCCAGCTGCTAAGCCAGGTGATGCTCGCTGGCCAACGTCATGGACACAGTGGCCATCAAGGAGGGATTCACCAATGGAAGCTCAGCTCGAGGTGCTGGGGGTGAGCTCGCAAGTGAGAACAGTTGGTGCTGGCCAAGCGTTTGGGTTTTGTTTGAAGGTCTGTGGTGATGACAAGTGCTGGGACACTGGCTGGTCTGTTTCCTTGCACAGATCAGACACCACAAACGGGAAAGGCTAAGCTTCTCGAGGGCCAAGTCACTCTGGAGGGCTCTGGCACAGGTCGCTCACCCACCTGAGAACCAGGCGCTGGGGCCTTGGGGAAACGTGAGACGCTAAGACACACCCTTCCCAAACACCAAATAGGGGCCAGCAGTTCAAGGGGGAATCTTGCTGCTTCCCTGAAGCTGCCGTTTTGCTAGTTTTAACTTTACTAGTCAGCTCAAAGATGGGAAGTGAAACGACTCTACCTAGAGTGCTGCCAGATGCAGAGAGCAAACTAAAGGGCTTTCCCCCCAGGTGTAGGAACCCGGGTGTCCCCAGCACTCGCAGAAAAATGCCAGGATCCAGTGCGGGTGCCTCTTTACGTTCACTCAAAGGCTGGCAGCGAGTAATTCTGGTTTCCTGGCTGGGGCTTTTCTCCTTGCCCTGATAGACATGCCCAGGTGGGAAAGCACATCTGCTTCTTTGAGTGAAAAAGGCAGAGTCTTGGGCCAGTCACCGGGGGGTGCTTGAGTTCACCTCCGTCCCACCACTTGTCCATCCGTCCATGACCCACCCCACCCTGGAGCTACAAGCTTGGGACACTGCTGCCCATTTCACTGATACCACATCTCAGCTCAGACTCGTACTGCCATGGCGCAGAAAGCTCGAACCCTTGGCTGGAGCAGAGCACCTGCTGCAGACACGCCCAAGGGAGGGGCCCACAGAAGGCGTGTGTCAGTTAAACAAGCAAGCTTGCCAAAACAGCTCCGACTCCGCCATGCCAGCCCGGGAGGCGCCTCGAGGAGAGCGCTAAGTTAGCTCCAGCTGCACTCTGTTTAACTGGCTCCTTTAAAGAGCAAAACCTTCCCCAGCAGTCACTGTCCTGCCCCCTACCACGGCTGGCGGCCAGCACCTCAGTGCTCAGCCTCAGATACTGGCTGGGCACATGCTTCACTTACCATCATCTTCATCAGCTACTTTCTCTTTCTCCTCATGGAAATCCTGGGGACGCCTAGCAATCTGAGCGAGCTCCTTAATCACCTCCTCTGTGGTCAGCTTGGCATCGATGGCCAGGAAGGCATCCTCCAGGGCCTACGGACAGACAGACACCACAGGGGCTGCATGCTGTCCAGGGGAGCGCCCGCCCACCCTCCCTGCCCTCTCTCAGCAGCACTGGGATCCCATCACGTCCCCAGCCCCTTCAGGAGAATCACTGAGGTGACTGGCCACGTTTGCCAGAGAGCACATGGGGCAGACGAGATGGCACTGGGGAGGGTCAGCATGAGAACAACCCCTTGTTCCTAAGGTCACTGGCTTTGCCAGACTGGCCTGTGCTCAGGATATGCCGCCTAATGCCTCTTCTCTGAAAGCTCCACTCTGCCATCGCTGTGAGTCTTAAAGCGCTGCATTTCTATCACCTACACTGCTGCCCATCAGTCTGATTCCTGCATTGATCCAGGAGGAGACTGAAAACCAGGGCAGCTCTGTGGGGATATGGAGAGCAGAGAGGGGGATGCTGCAGCGAACACAAGGCATGAGCCAGAAATGAGCACGGCCTCTCAGTAACTTCAAGGGAGCTAAAGGAGGGAGGTGGAACAGTTAAACAACAAGGCCAAGAGCTAGTGAGCAGAAGACCCAAAGTGGAAAAAGGAAGAAAGCTTCCCTGGGAGACTAACCAGGCCTTGGGACTGCCTCTGAGGGAGGGGCTGGGCAATCCCAGGTGACACCGGGATCTGGGTGGGGACTAGACACCCAGAGAGGCCTGTTCTCCTGCCTTGATGCCGACACTTATCCACTGCAGTGCCAGGCTCTTACCTTCTGTAGTTTGCCTTCCTTGTACGCCTTCTGCTCCTTGATTATCTCCGGGAGATACTTGGCACAATACAGGGCAACCTCTGCCCCTGAAAGAGAGCAGAGGTTGCTTGAAAATCCTGCTCCTTCCAGTGGCCCTGGGCACAGAGCGAGCTGAGCTGACAGCCCCGAGGAAATCTGGGGACTCCAGCCAGGAAGGAGGTCAGTGCAGGAGGAGGAGACAGCAACCAGCTGCAGAGGAGAGGTTGCTAGTGGGATATCTCAGGGTTTGGCGCAGGGCCTCCACTTCCCAAGGAGCTGCACCACTGAGGTGGGAGGACTTGCTGCTGCCACTGGAGACACCATCAGTATGACAAGCCGTGGGACCCCAGCAAATGTCCAAGGCTTTTCACCCTTCATTGGGGCTGGCCAGGTTCCAAGGGACTCCACTGTTCTCAGGCCAGTCCCACCTGGAGAGCCGAGCTTTGATACTGCAGCAGGGGAAAGGGGGCTAATGCTCAGTGCAGATAATCTGGGAGGTGCCATGTTTCCAGCATGCAGGGGGCAGCCAGTGTGTGTTCACATACAGGAGCGCCTGCCCCAGCGCAAGAGGAAGGAGATGCTACAATTAACGAGGGAGACTGTGGTCCTAATGGGCAGAGCGGAGTCCTACTGGGAGAGGAAGGAAAGAAATGCAGGAGGCGACAACAGGAGAAGCAAGCCACAGGACCAGACACGGAAGAAGGAGAAATTCTCTGAGTTGCGTGTAACAGACCCACGGCCTGCACATAAGCATAGAGATTATTTCACTCCTGAACCAGCTGTCAGCTGCTTGACATCACGACTCCTCCTTGGGGGTGCCTGGGTAACCAGTGCAGCCAGGCAGACCACAGGGCCATGGTTCAGATGACAGCTGGGCCCGCCTAAGAGAAGACGGCACTGACATGGCAGCAGTGATCACTAACTCCTGGAGTTCAGCTCATCCAATGGGACTTGGCAGAATGCACAGAGGGGCAGGGAAGCAGCCCAGTGAAAAGCTCTGATAGGAGAGGTGAGGAGCAGCCCCTCTGGTCTGGAAGGGAAGGGCCAGAGATCTGAATGGGAGAAGGAACCAAACTGGGAATGGAGAAGGGGGAAGCAGCCAAACAAGAACATGCCAAGAATGCAGGGAAAGGAGAAGGGCAGCGAGAATGCAGGGTCCCCCCAAGGTGATGGCGCTGTTAGGGGAAGTAAGGAATGAATGGCAAAACACAGCTCTTTCAAACCTGCCTGCAGGGACAGGAGAAACTGGGCAACTGGCAAGGAATGGAAACCCTGTGAAAACAGCTTTTGCAAAAGGGGATGCATCAGAAGTTGGATGATGCAGACCCGTCCGGTCAGACCATATTCACCCTGAGCAGCAGAGAGAATCGCCAGCCCCATTTCAAGTCTGTTCCAGAGTGGGGATTGGAGCCTGGCTCTCCCACATCCCCGGTGAGTGCAGTAACCATTGAGCTAGAAGATAGTGTGGGGGAAAGGGATCAACAACAGTGACACAGACAGTGACCATCTTGGGGTGGCGACTTTAAAAGGGTGAACAGGATGTCCCAGGTAACCACAGGCCTATCAGACAGACATCAGTACTGGCCAGAACAACGGAACAGCTGATACAGGACTCAGTTTATAAAGCATTAAAAGGACAGTGCACCACATGACTAGAATGTAATGCTGATTTTTAAAATGGGCTCCAGAGGCAATCCCGGTCAGTGGTTACAGCACTCCACAAACTAGCAGAAATCATAGTAAAGAACAGAATTATCAAATACCGAGCTAAACACAGGTCATTGGGGAAGAATCCACACAGCTTTTCTAAAGGGAAATCAGGCCTCATCAATCTATTAGAATTCTTTGAGGGGGTCAACAAGCATGGGGCCAAGAGGGATCCAGTGGTTAGAGCGTACCTGGACTTCCAGAAAGACTTTGACAAGGTCCCTCACCAAAGACTTTTAAGGAAAATTATGCTGTGGCTACACAAGAGAGCACTAATGCAGCTACACCACTCCAGAGAGCTCTCCTGTCGGCTTAACTACTCCAGCCCCTGCAAGCTCTCCCGACAACACAGCACTGCCCACACCGGCATAAGTTATGGCACTCAGGAGAGTGGCTAATTCAAACCCATGAACAACATAACTTATGTTGACTTAAGCTGTAGTGTAACCAGAGCCTAAACTGTCATGGCATTAGAGGGAAGGTCCTCTCATGGATCAGTAACTTGTTAAAAGTCAGGAAACAAAGGGTAGGAATAAATGGTCAGTTGTCACAATGCACAGAGATAAACAGCGGGATCCCCCAAGGATCTGTACAAAGACCTGTGCTGTTTAATATATTAACTGCTGATCTGGAAGAAAGAGTGAACTGTGAAGAGGAAGAGGAAAAGTTTGCAGATGATACAAAGTTACTCGAGATAGTTAAGTTCAAAGCTGACTACAAAAAGTTCCAGAGGGAATCTCACAAAACTGGGTGATTCAGCAGGGAAATCTGAGCAGATGAAATTCAACACTGATAAGTGCAAAGTAACGCATGATGGGTTCAAAATTAGCTGTTATCACTCAAGAAAGATCTTGGAGTCACAGTGAATAGTTCTCCGAAAACTTCAGCTCAATGCGCATCAGCGGTCAAAAAGGTTAACAAAATGGTAGAAACCATTAGGAAAGTGATAGAAACTAAGACTGAAATTATCATAATGCCCCATAGTAAGTACATGGCAAATCCACACCTTGAATACTGTGTCCAGTTCTGGTTACCCCATCTCAGAAAGGATAGAATGGAACTAGAAAAGGTTCAGAAAAGTGGAACAAAGATAAAATCATGCGTGGTGTGAAGAGAGTGAATAATGAAGTGTTATTTACCCTTTTCCACAATATAAAAACCAGGAGTCACCCAATAAAATTAACAGGTAGCAGGATGAATACAAAACAAGAGGAAGTACCTTTTCACACAATGCACAATTCACCTGTGGAACTCATTGCCAGGGCCAAAGTAGAACTGGGCTCAAAAAAATAAATAGCGAAGTTTATGGAGGATAGGTCCATCAATGGCTATTAGCCAAGATGGTCAGGGACGCAACCCAACCCTTGGGGCAACCTTAAAGTTTTGACTGCCAGAAGCCAGCAGGAGAAGACAGGATGGATCACTAACTAACTTGTTATGTGCACTCCCCATGAAGCTCCAGTATGGACAACTGTAAGAGACAGGCTACTGTGCTAGAGGGACCATGGCTGACACTACGTGGCAGTTTTTACATAATATAATTAATGCAAATCAACATGGGTTTATAGAAAATAGATCCTGTCAAACTAACATGCTATTTTTGATGAAATGACACATTTGGCTAATAATATCCCGCCTTGCCTGACTGTTACTTATTAGTTTGAAACATTAGAGATTCAGAAAGATTTGGAGAGCCTGGATGGATGTCTGGTCCCTCTCCGTCCGGAGAGCGAACAACAACCCAAACAAAGAGCACAAACGAAAGACTTCCCTCCCTCAAGATTTGAAAGTATCTTGTCCTCCTATTGGTCAGGTGTTAGCCAGGTTTACTGAGCTTCTTAACCCTTTACAGGTAAAAGAGACATTAACCCTTAACTACCTGTTTATGACACCTCATTCAACTCTTTCAACACCTCTGCTGCCATGAACCTTCCAAAAAACTGACAGCTGCTAGGCTGCTGGTGTGCAGAGACCCTTGCCCCTCAGGCTCACTAATGCCGTCTCTCTGTTCCCTTGCAGACCCGTCTGGCCGGGTCCCTCTTGGCCTGACTTCAACTGTAAGCTCTTTGGGGCAGGAGTCATCTTTTTGTTCCATGTCTAAAGCGCCTAGCATAGGGGTGCTGGCCATGACGGAGGCTTGTAGCTGCTATGGCAACATGAAACATGCCAATACTACTAACAACATGAAACTCAATGACAATTCATGGGGAGACTGAGAATTCCCGGGTTCGGTTTCAAAGTGAGCACTCTGCTGGGACGCAGCAGCAAGAGGCAGAGCAGGCTTGCACTTACGACAGGGACTCCATGGTGACCTTGGCCAGGCAGACAGCACGTGACTTTGGACAGACGTGTCCCTCACCCAAACACCACCTGAACTCAAAGGCACTTCCAAAAAGTCCTTGATCCATCTCTGTTCCGCCCCCTACCAGCCAGAGGATAACAACTCTGTCTTACCTGGCAGGGCTGTTGCAAGGTGTGAGCTGCTCAGATACGACTGGGGAGGGGCGGGAAGGGGGCAAATAAATAAATGTTATTGTCTGCAGGCTCGAGTGGATGTCACTGTATTGGTTACACCGCAAGTAGAGCTGCCAGGCCATGTTTCTGCACAGAGGTGGAGTCTGCAGCCACAGAATACGTGCATTTTTATTGGAAACCGACCCTGGACAAAATCCATCTACCCAGGCATTTACAGGAAGCTTAGTTCCATGGAGACTGTGGCCCATGTATCTAGTACTGGCTTAGCTGGGCGTGCGGAGGGGAAGGGACTAGCTCAGTGGTTCTTCACGTTTTGCACTGGTGACCCCTTTCATACAGCAAGCCTCTGAGTGCCATCCCCCTTATACATTAAAAACACTCTTGGTCTCTAAGGACACAGGCTTCAGTCTGACGTGGGGCACGGGCAGCAGCATCAAGGCAAGGACCTTCAGCTACAGTCTAGAAACTAAAGCAGGATCAAGGCCATCAACTGCAGAGCCCCTCAGAGCAGCTTGCAAACCCAAAGCCATTCCCTCACTGCAGAACTGGAAGTGCCCCTTCCTCTAGGACCTGCTCTGTGTATGAAGAAACGTTCACGTAAAAAATAATCTGACACATCAGAGAAGGGAAGACAAATAAACAGGGACAAGTTTTTAAAGTGCTTGTACACAAATGCTAGAAGTCTAAATAATAAGATAGGTAACTAGAGTGCCTTGTGTTAGAGGAGGATATTGATATAATAGGCATCACAGAAACCTGGTGGACGGAGGACAATCAATGGGACACAATCATTCCGGGGTACAAAATATATAGGAAGGACAGAACAGGTCTGGGGGGGTGGGGGAGAGGTGGTGGAGTGGCACTGTATGTGAAAGAAAATGTAGAATCAAATGAAGTCAGGAACTGCGAACAGGAGCTGCTAACAGGGAGTTTTGCAAGGGAGTTCTCCAGGTGAAGGAGGAGCACATACAGCATCTGTGGGCAAAGAGGAGTGGACAGAGAGCTGTAGACGGGAATTTGAGAGTTTGACAGAGGGAGGCTTACAATGGTGAGGAGGACCCGCAACACCTGTGCCAGCACTGCTTCTGTCTCCTCCACCTGCGCCTGTAGCCAGACAGAGCACCAAAGCATGGATGCTTTTACCCAGATTCTGGTGTGGGCTTGCAAAGACTGTAATTTGCAATTTCCACTTACTGATATCCAGGCTGGGGGTGGCATCCAATGTGAAAGGTGCCTACTGGTGGAATCTCTCAGGCAACAGGTGGGAGAGCTACAGGAGGAGGTGGCCAGGCTGAGGAACATCCATGTCCATGAGCAATTCCTGGACAGTATCCATGTGGAGATAGCTGATGGTGCTGTCCCAGTTGACAGGACTACTGACACTCCAGTGGAAGAGGAGATGCCTCAGGGTGTACCTGACACACCAGTGGAGGAGGAGGCTCAGGGTGGACACAGCCAGCTGATTACTACTGGCAGCAGGCAGTGCTCCACCGCCGCTGCAAACCCTCCTGTTGTGGTAAAAGATACAGGAGAGAAGAAATCACCCCCAACAGTTAAGGGGGTGAAGCCTCGTACCCCTAAGGCTGGGAGGTCTGCTACCACCACTGATAAGAAACGTAGGGTAGTGGTGGTTGGAGACTCTCTGCTGAGGGGGACGGAGACACCCATCTGTCGCCCTGACCGTTCATCCCGGGAGGTATGCTGCCTGCCAGGGGCCCGTATCCGAGATGTTACAGAGGCTTTGTCGAGGATTATCCGACCTTCTGACTACTATCCCATGCTACTCATCCATGTGGGCACAAATGATACTGCGAGGTGTGACGCTGAGCAGATCAAGAGTGACTACAGGGCTCTGGGAGTACGGGTTAAGGAGTTTGGAGCGCAGGTGGTATTCTCTTCGATTCTTCCTGTTGAAGGTAGGGGTCCGGGCAGAGACAGATGCATCGTGGAGGTGAATGCCTGGCTGCGAAGATGGTGTCGCCAGGAGGGCTTTGGCTTCCTCGACCACGGGATGCTACTTGAGGAAGGACTGCTAGGAACAGATGGCGTTCACCTTTCGAAGAGGGGAAAGGCCTTATTTGCGCACAGACTGGCTAACCTGGTAAGGAGGGCTTTAAACTAGGTTCGACGGGGACAGGTGAGCAAAGCCCACAGGGAAGTGGGGAACAAGACCTGGGAGATGGGTTGGAAACAGGAGGGAGCACGGGCTATAATGGCAGAGAGGAAGGAGGGTCAGGGCAAAGCTGGGAGGCAAAATCAAACCAGTATCTTAGATGCCTTTATACAAATGCAAGAAGTATGGGTAATAAGCAGGAAGAACTGGAAGTGCTAATAAATAAATACAACTATGACATTATTGGCCTTACTGAAACTTGGTGTGATAATACACACGACTGGAATGTTGGTGTGGATGGGTATAGTTTGCTCAGGAAGGATAGACAGGGGAAAAAGGGAGGAGGTGTTGCCTTATATATTAAAAATGTACACACTTGGACTGAGGTGGAGATGGACATAGGAGACGGAAGGGTGGAGAGTCTCTGGGTTAGGCTAAAAGGGGTAAAAAAACACAGGTGATGTCGTGCTGGGAGTCTACTACAGGCCACCTAATCAGGCGGAAGAGGTGGATGAGGCTTTTTCAAACAACTAACAAAATCATCCAAAGCCCAAGATTTGGTGGTGATGGGGGACTTCAACTATCCAGATATATGTTGGGACAATAACGCCGCGGGGCACAGACTATCCAATAAGTTCCTGGACTGCATTGCAGACAACTTTTTGTTTCAGAAAGTTGAAAAAGCTACTAGGGGGGAAGCTGTTCTAGACTTGATTTTAACAAATAGGGAGGAACTTGTTGAGAATTTGAAAGTAGAAGGAAGCTTGGGTGAAAGTGATCATGAAATCATAGAGTTTGCAATTCTAAGGAAGGGTAGAAGGGAGTACAGCAGAATAGAGACAATGGATTTCAGGAAGGCGGATTTTGGTAAGCTCAGAGAGCTGATAGGCAAGGTCCCATGGGAATTAAGACTGAGCGGAAAAACAACAGAGGAGAGTTGGCAGTTTTTCAAAGGGACGCTATTAAGGGCCCAAAAGCAAGCTATTCCGATGGTTAGGAAAGATAGAAAATGTGGCAAAAGACCACCTTGGCTTACCCTTGAGATCTTGCGTGACCTACAAAATAAAAAGGCGTCATATAAAAAATGGAAACTAGGTCAGATCACGAAGGATGAATATAGGCAAATAACACAGGAATGCAGAGGCAAGATTAGAAAAGCAAAGGCACAAAATGAACTCAAACTAGCTATGGGAATAAAGGGAAACAAGAAGACTTTTTATCAATACATTAGAAGCAAGAGGAAGACTAAGGACAGGGTAGGCCCACTGCTCAATGACGAGGGGGTAACAGTAACGGGAGACTTGGAAATGGCAGAGATGCTTAATGACTTCTTTGTTTCGGTCTTCACTGAGAAGTCTGAAGGAATGTCTAGTATAGTGAATCCTTACGGGAAGAGGGTAGATTTAGAAGAGAAAATAAGGAAAGAGCAAGTTAAATATCACTTAGAAAAGTTAGATGCCTGCAAGTCACCAGGGCCTGATGAAATGCATCCTAGAATACTCAAGGAGTTAATAGAAGAGGTATCTGAGCCTCTAGCTATTATCTTTGGGAAATCATGGGAGACGGGGGAGATTCCAGAAGACTGGAAGGGGGCAAATATAGTGCCCATCTATAAAAAGGGAAATAAAAACAACCCAGGAAACTACAGACCAGTTAGTTTAACTTCTGTGCCAGGGAAGATAATGGAGCAGGTAATCAAAGAAATCATCTGCAAACACTTGGAAGGTGGTAAGGTGATAGGGAATAGCCAGCATGGATTTGTAAAGAACAAATCGTGTCAAACTAATCTGATAACGTTCTTTGATAGGATAACGAGCCTTGTGGATAAGGGAGAAGCGGTGGATGTGATATATCTAGACTTCAGTAAGGCATTTGATACAGTCTCGCATGATATTCTTATAGATAAGCTAGGAAAGTACAATTTAGATGGGGCTACTATAAGGTGGGTGCATAACTGGCTGGATAACCGTACTCAGAGAGTAGTTGTTAATGGCTCCCAATCCTGCTGGAAAGGTATAACAAGTGGGGTTCCGCAGGGTTCTGTTTTGGGACCGGTTCTGTTCAATATCTTCATCAACGATTTAGATGTTGGCATAGAAAGTACGCTTATTAAGTTTGCGGACGATACCAAACTGGGAGGGATTGCAACTGCTTTGGAGGACAGGGTCAAAATTCAAAATGATCTGGACAAGTTGGAGAAATGGTCTGAGGTAAACAGGATGAAGTTCAATAAAGATAAATGCAAAGTGCTCCACTTAGGAAGGAACAATCAGTTTCACACATACAGAATGGGAAGAGACTGTCTAGGAAGGAGTATGGCAGACAGAGATCTAGGGGTCGTAGTGGACCACAAGCTTAATATGAGTCAACAGTGTGATACTGTTGCAAAAAAAGCAAACGTGATTCTGGGATGCATTAACAGGTGTGTTGTAAACAAGACACGAGAAGTCATTCTTCCGCTTTACTCTGCGCTGGTTAGGCCTCAACTGGAGTATTGTGTCCAGTTCTGGGCACTGCATTTCAAGAAAGATGTGGAGAAATTGGAGAGGGTCCAGAGAAGAGCAACAAGAATGATTAAAGGTCTTGAGAACATGACCTATGAAGGAAGGCTGAAGGAATTGGGTTTGTTTAGTTTGGAAAAGAGAAGACTGAGAGGGGACATGATAGCAGTTTTCAGGTATCTAAAAGGGTGTCATCAGGAGGAGGGAGAAAACTTGTTCACCTTAGCCTCCAATGATAGAACAAGAAGCAATGGGCTTAAACTGCAGCAAGGGAGATTTAGGTTGGACATTAGGAAAAAGTTCCTAACTGTCAGGGTAGTTAAACACTGGAATAGATTGCCTAGGGAAGTTGTGGAATCTCCATCTCTGGAGATATTTAAGAGTAGGTTAGATAAATGTCTATCAGGGATGGTCTAGACAGTATTTGGTCCTGCCATGATGGCAGGGGACTGGACTCGATGACCTCTTGAGGTCCCTTCCAGTCCTAGAGTCTATGAGTCTATGAGAAGTCAAAATCTTAAGTGAATCCACATGTTCCATAGAATCTCTATGGATAGTAATTACATGCTCTAATAAGAACATAACATTAGGGATCTATTATCAATGACCTGACCAGGACAGTGACAGTGATGATGAAATGCTAAGGGAGATTAGAGAGTCTAACAAAATAAAGAACTCGATAACAGTGGAGAATTTCTATTATCCCCATATTGACTGGGTACATGTCACCTCAGGACGAAATGCAAAGACAAAATTTCTCAACACCTTAAATGACTGCTTCTTGGAGCAGCTGGTACGGGAACACACAAGGGAAGAGGCAACTCTCGATTTAGTTCTGAGTGGAGTGCAGGAGCTGGTCCAAGAGGTAACTATAACAGGACCACTTGGAAATAGTGACCATAATACAATAGCATTCAAAATCCCTGTGGGAGGAAGAACATCTCAACAGCCCAACATTGTGGTATTTAACTTCAGAAAGGGGAACGAGGCAAAAATGAGGTGGTTAATTAAACAGAAATTAAAAGGTACAGTGACTAAAGTGAAATTCCTGCAAGCTGTGGGCGCTTTTTAAAGACACCATAATAGAGGCCCAACTTCAATGTATACCCCAAATTAAAAAACACAGTAAAAGAACTAAAGAAGAGCCACTGTGGCTTAACAACCATGTAAAAGAAGCAGTGAGAGATAAAACGGCATCTTTTAAAAAGTGGAAGTCAAATCCTAGTGAGGTAAATAGGAACATAAACACTGCTAAATTAAGTGTAAAAATATAATAAGAAAAGCCAATAAGGAGTTTGAAGAACAGCTAGCCAAAAACTTCAAAGGTAATTAAATGTTTTTTTACGTACATCAGAAACAGGAAGCCTGCTAATCAACCAGTGGGGTCCCTTGATGATTGAGATAGAAAAGGAGCGCTTAAAGACGATAAAGTCATTGCGGAGAAACTAAATGGATTCTTTGCTTCAGTCTTCACATATGAGGATGTTAGGGAGATTCCCAAACCTTAGTTGGCTTTTGCAGGTGACAAATCTGAAGAATTGTCACAGACTGAAGTGTCACTAGAGGAAGTTTTGGAATTAATTGACAAACGTAACATTAACAAATCACTGGGACCAGATGGCATTCACCCAAGAGTTCTGAAAGAACTCAAATATGAAATTGCGGAACTACTAACTATGGTTTGTAACCTGTCCTTTAAATCAGCTTCTGTACCCAATAACTGGAAGATAGCTAATGTAGCTAGAGGTGATCCCAGCACTTACAGACTGGTAAGTCTAACGTCAGCACTGGGCAAATTAGTTGAAACAACAGTAAAGAATAAAATTGTCAGAGACACAGAAGAACATAAATTGTTGGGCAAAAGTCAACATGGTTTCTCTAAAGGGAAATTGTGTCTTACTAATCTATTAGAGTTCTCTGAAGGAGTCAAACAAACATGCGGACAAAGTGGACATAGTATACTTAGATTTCCAGAAAGCCTTTGACAAGGTCCCTCACCAAAGACTCTTACGTAAATTAAGCTGTCATGGGACAAGAGGGAAGGTCCTTTCATGGACTGAGAACTGGTTAAAAGACAGGGATCAAAAGGTAGGAATTAATGGTAAATTCTCAGAATGAAGAGGGGTGACTAGTGGTGTTCCCCAAGGGTCAGTCCTAGGACCAATCCTATTCAACGTATTCATAAATGATCTGGAGAAAGGGGTAAACAGTGAGGTGGCAAACTTTGCAGATGATACTAAACTGCTCAAGATAGTTAAGACCAAAGCAGACTGTGAAAAACTTCAAAAAGATCTCACAAAACTAAGTGATTGGGCAACAAAATGGCAAATTAAATTTAATGTGGAGAAATTTAAAGAAATGCACATTGGGAAAAATAACCCCAACTATACATACAATATGGTGGGGGCTAATTTAGCTACAACGAGTCAGGAAAAAGATCTTGGAGTCATTGTGGATAGTTCTCTGAAGATGTCCATGCAGTGTGCAGAGGTGGTCAAAAAAAAGTAAACAGGATGTTAGGAATCATTAAAAAGGAGATAGAGAATAAGATTGAGAATATATTATTGCCCTTATATAAATCCATGGTATGCCCACATCTCAAATACTGTGTACAGATGTGGTCTCCTCATCTCAAAAAAGATACACTGGCACTAGAAAAGGTTCAGAGAAGGGTAACTAAAATGATTAGGGGTTTGAAGAGGGTCCCACATGAGAAAAGATTAAAGAGGTTAGGACTCTTCAGCTTGGAAAAGAGAAGACTAAGGGGGGATATGATAGAGGTCTATAAAATCATGAGTGGTGTGGAGAAAGTGGATAAGGAAACGTTATTTACTTGTTCCCATAATATAAGAACTAGGGGCCACCAAATGAAATTAATGAGCAGCAGGTTTAAAACAAATAAAAGGAAGTTCTTCTTCACACAGTGCATAGTCAACTTGTGGAACTCCTTGCCTGAGGAGGTTGTAAAGGCTAGGAATATAACAGGGTTTAAAAGAGAACTGGATAAATTCATGGAGGTTAAGTCCATCAATGGCTATTAGCCAGGATGGGTAAGGAACGGTGTCCCTAGCCTCTGTTCGTCAGAGGGTGGAGCTGGATGGCAAGAGAGAGATCACTTGATCATTACCTGTTAGGTTCACTCCCTCTGGGGCACCTGGCACTGGCCACTGTCAGTAGACAGGATACTGGGCTGGATGGACCTTTGGTCTGACCCAGTACAGCCATTCTTATGTTCTTAGGCACGTGCTCACCTCAAAGTGGTGACCCTCAAACCGCTCCCCTGCCCAGCTGGAAAAACAGCCTCAGTTCTGGAATGCCTCCTGTGGACCCTTGAAGCCCAACTCCCGTCAGAAGGAGGTTGTCCAGATCCCACTGTGCCAACCCAGTGCCCTTCTTCCCACAGCCATTGGCAGCCTCAGTCCGCACTTTGCCCCAGAGAACACTTCTCAAGAAGAAGCAGGGTTTTTACAGCCAGAGCGGTTTGCCCTGAAGGGGCAGCCACTGCAGCAGACCAGAGCAGTCCCCTGTGAGAAGCTGCCCAAGTACAATTCCCTGGAAAGAGCGAGGGGAGCAGTTACCTCCATGTCCATCGTAGACAGAGAACAGGGCCGTTTCACTGTCTAACTCCGGAATGCAGTTGTGCGCATCCTGAAAGAGAAAGTACCAAGTCAGAGTGCTGGGGTTGCACTGGCTCCCAGCAGCTGACCCGGCGTGAATGGTGCTCAGGGGCAGGAAAATACGGTACCAGCACAGACACACTCACATTTCACACCTGGAGATTTCCCAC
Source organism: Gopherus flavomarginatus (assembly GCF_025201925.1). Lineage (NCBI taxonomy): Eukaryota > Metazoa > Chordata > Testudines > Testudinidae > Gopherus > Gopherus flavomarginatus. The sequence continues at coordinate 2,253,743 of NC_066629.1, read as the reverse complement.
TCACACGCTGTTCTCAGAAAACCAGAGAAGGGCACGAACAGTAAGAAGCAGCTGCTACAGTAGCACAGCCACATGCCACTATAGCGCAGACGCTTCTTCCAGTGACAGAAGGGGTGTTGCTGTCGCAGGAACTCCACTTCCCTTAGTGATGGTATCTAGGCTGATGGAAGCAGTCCTTCATTGACCTACCTATGTCTGCCCCAGAGAGTGACTTAGCGCAACTACAGCAGGCAGGGGGGTGAATTTCACACTCCTGAGACCCCCCCAGACCCACAGCACACGCTCCATCTACAGCTCACCAGAGCAGCTCGCTCTTCCTGGAAGGGGCATGCAAGTCTTCAGCCTTCTGCTGTGCACAGCAGCCTCTGCACTCCTCCAGACTGAGAGCTCTTTAAAATGGTAACTTGGGATTCTGCCAGTCGAGAGCCAGACTCCAGCCCTATCCATCCAGACTCCCGTCACCGTACCATCCGAGGGTCTTTATCCTCACACTCCCTTGTGCGGCAGGATGGGGCTACTGGCCGCATTGTACAGATGGGAACGGAGGCCCAGGGAGACCAAGTGCTTATCTACACAAGGAAATGTACTGGCATGACTACACCACCATAGCACACCAGGAGAACAACAATGGTAGCATCATACTGGTAGTTATGCCAGTAAGTTTCCCCATGTAGACAAGCCCCAAAGGACTTGGCCAAAGTCAGACAGGGAGTCTGTGGCCCCTCTCACTGCCTGGCTCCTTTCCCCAGTTCATAAGCAGCCCAGATCCACGCACACTGGCGTGTCACCTGCTCCAGTCATACCTGACAGGAGGGAGAGTGTCCCGCAGACTGCTGAGAGCAGGAAGTGGTACGGCAGCACCACCACACTCCCCAGGCCCTTGTAGGGGATCTCTGCACACCTGGGCTAGAGACCTTTCCCCTCTCTCTAGCCTGAGCGTGCCAAGCCTTTCCTGGGCACGCCCCATGCGGCTGGGTAACGGCGTGCTGGTCTCAAATGAGCTGAAGGGTAGGCCGAGGAGTCTAGAACTGACACTGTCCCCTAGTGTTCTCTGTGCACTGGAGCGAATCAGAAACAGTGTTACGGAAATCCCACCTCCCAGGCAGGCGTCTCTGCCATGGCACTGGTGTCAGAATCCTGCTCATTCTCCGGCCACCCACGGAACCTCTCAGGTGAGCCAGCAGAAAGGGTGGCCCACCAAGGGGACTGTTTGACACAAAAATGAAATCCTTTCTGGCCTTTATCTATAGGCACTCAGACACTGAGGTAACCAGCATGGGACAATCACCTATACAGAGCAGAACATCACAGAGCAGCAGACAAGGGCTCATGACCAAATTCCTTCCCCTCCCCAGATCTGGGCCAGGAACAGCAGCTGGAAGTGACTTGGGCTGAATTTGAAGCACAGAATGTGCCTTTCGACTAACAGTTCTCTGGCTGGTGCTCACTGGGCAAGCAGGGGAGGCTGGGGTTTCCATGCAGGTGACCATCATTTTTCAGCACTAATCCGCTGTTTCTTCTAACCTTAGAGGCTGGGGAGCCAGGGGGAATGGGCAGCTCCCTGTGCTCTGCTCCCCTTCCAATTCCAGAATGGAAGGTAGAGGGAAGACAGTGAGGAAATGGATGCATTGGATCAGCCTAACAGGTTGTGATGGTTATCTGAATGCCACTGGGGGAGTTCTGTTGGGCTGGCCCAAGAGCTCCGGGACAGGCACGTTTACACTGGCACAGCAGATTAAACCCTATGTTAGGCTGATAGGAAGTGCACAGGTAAACACTCAAAAACCTGGAAATGCCAGAGGAACTTGAATTTGGCATGGGTCCTTCCTTTACTGCAGCTTTATTTTTATGGTATAGCAGAGAGACTAGAGAGGAGAGTGGCCCCTGCAAAAAAAAATTTGGTTTATTTCTGTGGAAGTTTCAGGAAAGCTGTGTCCTGGCACTTTTGCCAGGGGACTCCTTGGAGGACTGAAACATGGCCTGGAAGTTCTCAGCCCTTAACCACAGCGGTAGGGGGGGCTGGATCCTTAGTAAGAGAGTTTGCTTCCACGCGGCACTAATGCAAACAGATGGCATCAGTACCCCTTCATCTAGTGGTGATGGCACTGTGCCAGCAGGTCCCCAGCAGACAGCTTGGCGGGGAATTCAGAGAGGAGCCACACACATGCCCCAGGCTGGAGAAAGTGGCTGGTGGTGTGAGACGAGGGGAATCCCCCTAGCTCTGCAGAAGGAGGAGGGAGGGAAAGGCACAGAGACCCCTGGGGATGGGTCACTATCAGTCTGCAGAGGCTTATGAGGAGGGAGAGAATAAAATGTACCAAGCAACAGTTAAGGGTCCCGTGCCGCGCCCCCTCCCATCTCTCCTCCCTCCGTCCCGCCCACCCACCGAGGGCCCCGCGCGGCTCCCCGGCTCCCCACGCCGCCCCCTCACCTCCATGGAGCCCAGCCAGCCCTGCATGGCGCTGTAGCCGAAGTGCAGCGGGCACGGCCCAGCCCGGGCCCCGTCCCCCGAGCTCTTCACCGTGTGGGGCTTGGCCAGGGAGCCGCCCATGGTGCGGGGGCGGGCGGGAGGCGGAACCAGCGCGGCCGCAAGCAACAGAAAGAGAGACGCCGAGGGACTGAGCGCGGGCCGGAGGCCAGTCTGTGCATGCGCGCGAGGAGGGCGGGAACGGGACTCTGAGTCTCGGGGAGCGGCCCCTGTGCACCCCCCCTCTCCGCACATGCAGCCCCCGCTCCCTGGGGGGGGCCTGTGCACGCCCCTCCCCGCTCGTGCATCCCCTTCCTCCCCCCACATGCAGCCCCTGCTCCCTGGGGGAGGCCTGTGCATGCCCGTCCCCGCTCGTGCATCCCCTTCTTGCCCCCATGTGCACCCCCCGCTCCCTGGGGGGGCCTGTGCGCGCCCCTCTCCACACGTGCATCCCCCTCCTACCCCCACGTACACACCCCCCGCTCCCTAGGGGGGCCTATGCGCGCCCCTCTCCCCACGTGCATCCCCCTCCTGCCCCCATGTGCACCTCCTGCTCCCTGGCGGGGGCCTGTGCGCGCCCCTCTCCCCACGTGCATCACCCTCCTGCCCCCATGTGCACCCCCGCTCCCTGGGGGGCCCTATGCGCGCCCCTCTCCCCACGTGCATCCCCTTCCTCCCCCTATGTGCACCCCCAGCTCCCTGGGGGGGGCCTGTGTGTGCCCCTCTCCCCACGTGCATCCCCCTCCTGCCCCCATGTGCACCCCCGCTCCCTGGGGGGCCCTATGCGCGCCCCTCTCCCCACGTGCATCCCCCTCCTGCCCCCACGTGCACCCCCTGCTCCATGGGGGGGGCCTGTGCGCGCCCCTCTCCCCACGTGCATCCCCTTCCTGCCCCCATGTGCAACCCCGCTCCCTGAGGGGGGCCTATGCGCGCCCCTCTCCCCACATGCATCCCCCTCCTGCCCCCACGTGCACCCCCCGCTCCCTGGGGGAGGCCTGTGCACGCCCCTCTCCCCACGTGCATCCCCCTCCTACCTCCACGTGCACCTCCTGCTCCCTGGGGGGGCCTATGCACGCCCCTCTCCCCATGTGCATCCCCCTCCTCCCCCCATGTGCACCCCCTGCTCCCTGGGGGGGGCCTGTGCACACCCCTCCCCCCTTGTGTATCCCCATCCTCCCTGGAGGGGTCTGTGCGTGCCCTTCCCCCTATGTGCATCCCCTTCCTCCCCCCATGTGCACCCCCCGCTCCCTGGGGGGACCTGTGCGTGCCCCTCCCCCCACGTGCATCCCCCTCCTACCTCCACGTGCACCTCCTGCTCCCTGGGGGGGCCTATGCACGCCCCTCTCCCCACGTGCATCCCCCTCCTCCCCCCATGTGCACCCCCTGCTCCCTGGGGGGGGGGCTGTGCACGCCCCTCCCCCCACATGCATCCCCCTCCTGCCCCCACGTGCACCTCCTGCTCCCTGGCGGGGGCCTGTGCGCACCCCTCTCCCCACGTGCATCACCCTCCTGCCCCCATGTGCACCCCCGCTCCCTGGGGGGCCCTATGCACGCCCCTCTCCCCACGTGCATCCCCTTCCTCCCCCTATGTGCACCCCCAGCTCCCTGGGGGGGGGCCTGTGTGTGCCCCTCTCCCCACGTGCATCCCCCTCCTGCCCCCATGTGCACCCCCGCTCCCTGGGGGGCCCTATGCGCGCCCCTCTCCCCACGTGCATCCCCCTCCTGCCCCCACGTGAACCCCCTGCTCCATGGGGGGGGCCTGTGCGCGCCCCTCTCCCCACGTGCATCCCCCTCCTACCTCCACGTGCACCTCCTGCTCCCTGGGGGGGCCTATGCACGCCCCTCTCCCCACGTGCATCCCCCTCCTCCCCCCATGTGCACCCCCTGCTCCCTGGGGGGGGCCTGTGCACACCCCTCCCCCCTTGTGTATCCCCCTCCTCCCTGGAAGGGTCTGTGCGTGCCCTTCCCCCTATGTGCATCCCCTTCCTCCCCCCATGTGCACCCCCCGCTCCCTGGGGGGACCTGTGCGTGCCCCTCCCCCCACGTGCATCCCCCTCCTACCTCCACGTGCACCTCCTGCTCCCTGGGGGGGGCCTATGCACGCCCCTCTCCCCACGTGCATCCCCCTCCTCCCCCCATGTGCACCCCCTGCTCCCTGGGGGGGGCCTGTGCACGCCCCTCCCCCCACATGCATCCCCCTCCTGCCCCCACGTGCACCCCCCGCTCCCTGGGGGAGGCCTATGCACGCCCCTCTCCCCACGTGCATCCCCCTCCTCCCCCCATGTGCACCCCCTGCTCCCTGGGGGGGGCCTGTGCACACCCCTCCCCCCTTGTGTATCCCCCTCCTCCCTGGGGGGGCCTATGCACGCCCCTCTCCCCACGTGCATCCCCCTCCTCCCCCCATGTGCACCCCCTGCTCCCTGGGGGAGGCCTGTGCACGCCCCTCCCCCCACATGCATCCCCCTCCTGCCCCCACGTGCACCCCTCACTCCCTGGGGGGGGCCTGTGCACACCCCTCCCCCCTCGTGTATCCCCCTCCTCCCTGGAGGGGTCTGTGCACGCCCTTCCCCCTATGTGCATCCCCTTCCTCCCCCCATGTGCACCCCCCGCTCCCTGGGGGGACCTGTGCGTGCCCCTCCCCCCACGTGCATCCCCCTCCCCCCCACGTGCACCCCCCGCTCCCTGGGGGGGGGCCTGTGCGTGCCCCTCCCCCCACGTGCATCCCCCTCCTCCCCCATGTGAACCCCCCCCAAGTGCAGTCTTCACCCCCAGGGACCTGTGTGCTCCCCTCCCTTCCTCTCGGAGACCTTATGTGTGCTCCTCATCCCCCATGTGTCCCCCCAGGGACCATGTGTGTGACCCCTCAGACCATGTGCATCCTCTGCCCCCGTGGCCCTGTGTGTGTCCCCTTGGGGGCCCTTGTATGCCCCTTCCCACTGTGTGTATCATCCAGCCCCTTGGGGACTGTATGTGTGCCCCCTCCCCTCATGTGCACCCCTGGGGACCTGGCCATAGGCTCCTGTATGCATGCCCCCAGGGCCCATGGGCTGTTTTTGCATTCAGAATACCATGGCCCTGGAATTGCAGTGGCCATGGGAGAGCTGGCACAGGTGCAGCTTGGGGCCTGCTATAGAGACACCTGACCTGACTAGCTTGAGAGTCAGAAGGCAATCCTGCCCGCTGCAGCAGAATCCATCCCTTTTACAGCAGAGTAAGGCAACTTGGCTTCCAGTCTCCCCATGAGGGGTCTGAGCGTCAGCTCATCCAGGCAGCACAGGACTTGCAGCTTTCTGCATGTTTGGAAACTTCCTAGCATTTTGTTGGTGCTACTGGGAATAAATATACTAGAGAGGGTGCAGTTCACAATCCAGAGAGAAACTGTGTTTGGTTCATACCTAATTCCAGCCTTTCGGAGAAAGCCCTCGCACAGGGCTTCAGTGAAAGGCTGATAAACTTCCCAAACCAGAGAGACCCGCCAAAGAGCGGACTGGAGACCTGAAGAGTCAGAGATTTCTCATGGAGAGGGGAAAGCTTTTATGTGGTCCCTGAACCCTTGCAGGCTTTCATGCATCAGGAAATGGCACATACCCAATGTGTTTGATCAGCGGGTCACATTTAAGATGAAAGACTAAAAGTCTCTTGGTACCACTGAAGCAACCGGTGTCACGGAGTGTGGGGGAGTCTGGGCCTGCACCCCTCTTCCTGGGACTCACAGTGACTCTCAGTCAGCCAGTAAAATGGAAGGTTTATTGGACAACAGGAATGCAGGTTACAGCAGAACTTGTAGGCACAGTCAGGACCCCTCAGTCGAGTCCTTCTGGGGGTTCAGGGTACTTGGATCCCAGCTTAGGATACCCTGAATTCCTACCACTCAGCCCAAAACTGAAACTGAACTAACTCCCCCTAGCAGGCCCCTTCCTCCTCCCTTCCTTTGTCCTGCTTCCCGGCAAAAGGTGCTGACACCCCTCCCGCCCACCTGGCTCAGGTTACAGGCTTAGGTCCTGTCCCTCACCTAAAGTCCTCCCCGTCTCTCTCACCCCCACACAGACAGTCCCCACTCCATTACAACTGGACACTGTCAAGGGCAGGCTCCAAGCCTTCATTTGCTTTCAAATGGCCTCACCTCATTGGCACCTCTAGCAATTGCTAAGCTGAAAAAGTGTTGTACAGAGAAAACTACACAAGATCTTTTCAGGGGGCAAGACAAAGATGCCACATTTATTATGATAATTTGATTTATGACCAATAACTAATATCTTAATCCTTATACACACGTTATACCTAACACACACACACACACACACACACACACACACACACACACACACACACACACCCCCCCCCCCCCCCAGATGTTCTGCAGCTGCTGCACAGTTACCAGTCCTGAAGATAGCTTAAGTTCATGGCTTGATTTTGCAGCTTGGGTTCGTAGCTTGTGGCAGCTAACTGGCCAGGAAAGCTGGGCACAAGAACGATCTGGGTCTCTGTTGGGCCTGCACCGATGCCCTTCCATGTTGGCAGCAGAACGTTACCCTCCAAAGTCTCCCATCTCACCCATCCTTTTTGTAGGCTTTAGTTTGAATCCAGAGCCTATAGGTCTTGCTGTGTCAAGCTGCTTCTGGGTTTGGTGATTGATCACCCGTCAATTGCAGGTGTGACTGTCAGCCTGGCACCTGGCTTTGATCTTTCTTCTATTGTACCTTTTCTTTTTAGGGTGGACTCTTCTTACTTAGGGCTCTTGTCTACATCTTCAGCCGGTGGGCTTTGAACTCTATTTCATCAGGACAGGCTGGGGCTGGAGGTTGATTCCATCATCCATACATACCTCAGTCACACATCTAACCTAAACTAATAAGATTACAGCAGGCTTTGCAAAAATGAAGGTTGGAGGAAGCTTTTACAAAATGGAGTGAGCGTTTTAAAATGGGGTTTGAATTACAATATGGCAAACAGTGAACAGAAGTTACAATGTAGGCAAGTGTAGTGAATGGTGAACAGAAATTACATTAATTAAGAACAATTTCATTCATCAGTTCTACAAAAGTCCCAAGAGGGACATATTTTATGGGCTTGTAACTGTGTTTAACACGATGAATGTTTTGTGTGTGTTAAAGTGTTGATCACATCTCTTCATTTTTTCTTGATCCTCAATTATTTCCCCCTCCCCATATATTCTTTCCTGTGGGACTGATCCTCCTCTTCCCTATACACGTGGGCATGGAAATTGACACCGTAGAGGTTGTGGTGAAGTGGGAGGGTAGGAGGACCCTTGGGTTTCCATTGCAGGGGGTTGCACAGGATACAGCTGTGGATACCATCTGCCTCCTTCTCCTTGGAGTATTTTCTAGGAAGGAGCAGGCCCAATGGTCTAAGTAAATTCCTGGGTGAAGTCCTTCTGAAGTTTTTCTGAATCCTCAACAGCTGTGACCAACCATACATTTGTCACAGAGTATTTTCCATATAGAAAATATACTAGAAAACTGATAAATGTTGGTAAGTGCACAGTAATGCACATAGGAAAACATAATCCCAACTATACATGTTATGGGGTCTAAATTAGCTGTTACCACTCAAGAAAGTGGATTTATGAGAGCCAGACTGAGACAGTGCTATGCTATGACAAATGACAGTGACGAAGTGAAGGACAAATTCTACCTTACACTACAGGCAAAGTTAGAGAGAGTACCACATCATGACCTAACTATTGTTATGAGAGACATGAATGCCAAGGTTTGTTAAGGACAACACAAACAATGACAGAGCATTGGGAAGACATGGGTGTGGCACCATGAATGAAAATGGAGAAAAGCTTGTTGCTTTCTATAATATGAATGACCTAGTCATCAGTGGAACCCTATATAAACATAGTGACATTCACAAGCTGACATGGTGTTCTTCAAGTGGCAGAGATAAGAACCAGATTGACCATATCATGATCAATAGCACCTTCAGCCCCCAACTAAAACCTCTCCAGTGCATCATCAAGGATCTACAACCTATCCTGAAGGACGATCCAGCACTCTCACAGATCTTGGGAGACAGGCCAGTCCTTACAGACAGCCCCTTAACCTGAAGGAAATACGCACCAGCAACCACACAACAAAAACACTAACCCAGGAACCGATCCCTGCAACAAAGCCCGTTGCCATCTCTGTGCACATATCTATTCAGGAGATACTATCATAGGACCTAATCACATCAGCCACACTATCAGAGGCTCATTCACCTGCACATCTACCAGTGTGATATATGCCATCATATGCCAGCAATGCCCCTCTGCCATGTACATTGGCCAAACCGGACAGTCTCTACGTAAAAGAATAAATGGAAACAAATCAGATGTCAAGAATTATAACATTCAAAAACCAGTCACAGAACACTTCTATCGCCCTGGTCACTCGATTACAGACCTAAAAGTCGCAATATTATGACAAAAAAACTTCAAAAACAGACTCCAATGAGAGACTGCTGAATTGGAATTAATTTGCAAATTGGACATCATTAAATTAGGGTTGAATAATGACTGGGAGTGGATGGGGCATTACAAAAAGTAAAACTATTTCCCCATGCTTATCCTCCCCTCCGCCCCTCGTTCCTTACATCCCCTTGTCAAGTGCTGGAAATGGGCCATTTTCATTACCACAACAAACAGTTCTTTTTCTCTCTTGCTGACAACAGCTCACCTTGACTGATCACTCTCCTTATAGTGTGTATGGTAACACCCATTGTTTCATGTTCTCTGTGTATATCTATATTTTCCTTCTGTATTTTCCACTACATGCGTCTGATGAAGTGAGCTGTAGCCCACGAAAGCTTATGCTACAATAAATTTGTTAGTCTCTAAGGTGCCACAAGTCCTCCTGTTCTTTTTGCAGATACAGACTAACACGGCTGCTACTCTGAAAAGTGTCACCTTGTATTCACTGGCTGCCCCCGCCCCCTCGCCCCCCGCAGCATTTCCATTGACCGGCAAAAGCGCTAAAATTACAGCTGCCTTGTCTACACAGGAATGTAACATACGTTAAAAATACACCTGTTCCCTAGTGTAGACATAGCCTGTAAATGAAGTTAAATACGGACTGTAGCCCAGTAGGTCTGGCTAGTTGTGCAGCTGAAACCTAGGTCTTCTAGAGCTGTGATATTACAGTTAAAGTCCAGCCCACGCTTCTCATACATAGGCCAGCTGCTTTAAATCTCACCAGGGGCAACTTAATGCAAAAACCTAACCCACACCTCAACACAGAGCAAAACATTGGCCCCCTCTGGCTCTCAGCCCTTCACTGGCAGCAGGACTGGCTGCAGCAGGGCCCGATCCTGCATGGTACTGAGGCCTTGATCTTTAAAGGCATCCTAACTCCCACTGAAATCAGTGGCAATTAGGCATCTAATACCTTTGAAGACCTAGGTCTGATTTCCCTCACCTCTCACTCAATGGGAGCTGAGGCCACTTGGGACCTTCCATGAATACTTGAGTTTTTTCATGAAACTTAACACTAAATGCACCAAACTTGTAGTCCACATTAAAGCCAACTGCCATTACAATCAATGCAATTTTTGCCTGGGTAAGGAAAACAGGATTGGACCCATGACAACAATGACTCCACTGACCAGACTGCTATTTGTACACACAGTGAAGCGTATCTTACACCACTGTAGCATCACTGACCCAGTGGAGTAAATATTACTTAGCTAGGGGAAATCCTGGCCCTACTGATATTAATGGCAAAACTCATGTTGACATCAGTAAAGCTAGGATTTCACTAACTAAGTAAGGCTTTATCTCCACCGAAAAGATGATCTGTCATCACACACGCCCTCCCGCATTGTGGATGAAGTTACATTGCTGTAAAGGTACCAGTACAAGAAGAGGAATAAACTTCTTAGTAGTATACGGCACTTATATGCCATTACAGCTACATGTAGACTAAGGCTTGTAGTGGAATAACTGATATTGGTAAAAATTGCTCCCCTAACCACAACAGTTATAGCTGCACAAAATCTGGGTGGTGACTAGGCCTGTAAAATAAATATCACAATGCAGCACCATACAATGTCTCTTTACCATGACAATCACTAAAGACACACTAGAAAACAGAGGATTTATTGTTGAACAGACCCATTGAAACTGGAAAAACAAATTCAACAACGCATTTATTTGTATTTTTGGGTAAAAACATTTTTTTCATGTTAACAAAAGCAGAATACGTTTATTTAGTGTTCATTTCACACCTTTGACAGTTGCAGCTGTCAGGAAAGGAAATACAATATTCAAACAAACAATAAAGTTGCTCACCAACAAAAAAAAATTTCACATTGTGCAAATCTGTGGATTGTAACGTCAACAGTATAAAATGCAACAAAATCAGAATTTTTTTTTAAAAAGCTTTAAAAGATAACAGTCCAGGCTATAAGACTATATAAGCATTGTATAAAAAATGTTAAAGTCAACAAGTCTACAGATACATCTTGTAAAAACCTCACTACATTATATATCTATAATATCTAATAACATTTGAAATCATGCACAAATTTGTACATTTTTAATGGGAAACCTAATGCTTTAGGTACTTGGAATGTACAATTAGCAAACATTTGTAAGAAAATACCAACATTTCTTTTAATTAACCCCCCCCAACAAATCTATAGAAATCTACTTTCTCAAGAACTTCCACTGACATAACCTCAAAGTATAAATTACTACATTTATGAGAAGAGCCTTGTGGTGCTAAAAAATAATACTAATGTGAGATGCTGTCAGCCTGTTATTTTGAATCACTGATATGTCGCATGCACAGGAGAAAAAAATAAACCAAACCACCATGTTATTATGATATTTGCCTCTTTGTGTTAGTAAAAGAGTTAAAATCTTCTCACAAAAATACCTCCCCATTCCTTCTTGGTCCATACTAAAGTTCCCCTCTTAAGTTAGTGTGCTTTGAAACAGTGGTTTGTCACAGAGGCATATAAATAGCATACAAAAGGTAAGTCCAGTAAATTAGGCATTATTGGGATTTTTTGCATGCGTTAGACTTAAAAGTGATATACAATCATTGTACTTCCCCTATAAAGAATGTGGCTCTTCTTGCTGTTTGGCCAGTGTGTTATTTCTTAAATCCGACAATGCAATGATACCGGCAAGGAGAAAAATAAATAAATAATATGTATCATTCAAAGTCAACATTTAGCTTTGCTGCATACTTGTTTTTAAGATCAACCTCAAAGATACCTTCATTCAAAAATAGAAAAATAAAACACCCACACTTCCTTAATGCCTAGTGGTTAAACTGATGGAAGAATTCTTGGCCTTAGATTTTCAAATATGTAAAAATCGTCTCTCTGTTATTTGTTTGGATTTAACCACTGATGATGTATTGCAAAATAAACTTACCTTTGCTCACTGCAATCCAGGTTAAACTAATTTAAAAAATATATATATATTTATAACATTAAATGTAATTTGTTAAAGGAATGTACATCTATATAGTCTCTCAGTATTTCCTGTAAACACAAAAGAAAAACTTGATTAATCTATTTTTCTCCATATTTAATAAGTTAAAGAACTTAAATGCAGTAAATTTTAAAGTTTAAAGTAATGCTATGCTATTTCAACCGATGAACAGATATGTTAATGTCTATAAATAAATTTACAAATATACATGTTAAGATACAATTGTTAAAACAAAACTGTGAAGATATTAAAAAAAAAATCTTTTGCCCAGATCAGTATATGCTAGATTGCAATGCTCTTATTTTGAGAGATTTCCCTCTCAGTACTGCTTTACATTGCATTAATATTATACATTCTTTTTTTAGATAGATAGATAGATATATACACAATTCTCTGGAATAAACCTTTTTGATATAAGTTAAAGGCTCTTGCCTACAGGCACCTGTAATTTCTCTCTCCAAGTCACTGTGGATGGATGAAGACAACCTGCTAGCTTGAAAGGGAAAAGTATTGAAACAGCTGCTTCTCTTGGGCTTTAAAGCAAAAACCAAAACCTCAAATCTCCATCTCAAGAGCGTGAGTGTTACATTCTTAGAGCCTGGTCCTGCAGCATCCAGCACACTGGCAAAATACTGCATTCACATGAAGCCCCTCTGAAGACAATAGGGCTCTGGACGGACAGTCTGCTATGTGCAAGAAGTTGCAAGATCAGAGACTAAGGCCTGGTCTACACTAGGAGGGGGGGATTGATCAAAGTTATGCAACTTCAGCTACATGAATAACGTACTGAAGTCGACGTACTTAGATCTACTCACCGCAGCGTCTTCACTTCCCTGCAGTGAGTCAACTGCTGCCGCTCCCCCGTCGACTCTGCCTGCGCCTCTCGCGGCGCAGGAGTACAGGAGTCAATGGGAGAGTGCTTGGGGCTTGATTTATCATGTCTAGACTAGACGTGATAAATCAGCCCCCGCTGGATCAATCGCTGCCCACCGATCCGGTGGGTAGTATAGACATACCCTAATTCTGCTTCTGATGTAATTATTTAGCAATTCCCTGGAGACGTGTGGTACCTTTATACCCACCACTTTGATGCTTTCCTCTCTATGACCCCCAAAATGAACACATTACAATGACTTTCATGCATTTGCCCTTCCGTTTGGAATGTTCTGACTCTTCTGTATACACCAGTCACCCACAGCCCAAGTGCAAGAGAGGGTTATGATCTATTACAGTCAAACTGCTGTTTGCCACCAAACCATTAACTCCTTTGAGATTGTGACTGTGTGTGAGGGGGATTTTTTTTCTAAGTAGCTGGGTAATGATCAAGCGACTATAAAAAAAAACGAACAAAAATACAGCTATTTATATAAATATATTAATCCCTGTGGGCAATGTGTCTTTTCAGCTTCACCAAAAAGCTTCATGAACAGATTGCATAAGCAAAGAATTTCTACATTCTTTACACTTCTCCTCCCCAGAAAAAGAAAGGGTTTTTTTCCTCTCTTCTTTATATTTCAGGCACAGAATGGCAACTTTGGCACTCGATAATCCATTTCTGGAGGTCCAGAAGTCAGCACCCCTACATTTAACAGGGAGGTGTTTGTTTGTTTTTTAAATATATATATATATATATATCAAATCATCTTGGCTAGAGAGTAGTTCCTTCAGGAGAAACAGTGCTTTTAGACTTCTTATACAGCAAAATGGGGAAAAAAATAACCCCAAACCCCTACAACTCTTCTACGTCTCAACAACAAAAAGCTTCTTGAATTACCAAGCAGTTTCACAGAAGAGGCTTCATTACACAATAGTCTCCCAAAGAGTGGGTGCTGTGTGTGTGTCCTGGCGGGCAGGGGAATACTGCTCAAATGGCACGAAGAGGTCAAGGTATTCCTGCAAGGAGAAAAGTCACATGGTTACATGGTTGGGGGTGAGGGAGAAGAGATAGCTAATGATGCTGCAACACTTTTCAGTTACCACAAGCATTAGGGTTAGATCTGGGGATGCCACAGCTGGGTTTTGAACACTCCCAAAGCATGAGGGTTTTGGGATCTGGGATTTTGGCTTAGCCAATTATAAAGATAGGGGCCAGGTCTGAATTTCAAGCCACCTCCAGAGCTTAACTGCAGGGCTCTGATTCAGGCTCATCTCTGCTCAGGACTGATCTTTAGCCAGAGAGAAACACTTACATCAGTTGTTGTTACAGTAAGGACCCTATCCAGGTCTTCCACTAGCTGCGTAAAGGTTGGCCGTTCCGATGGGACTACATGCCAGCACTCCTTCATGATCATGTACCTGAGGAGAACAAAGAGCAAGAGGTCTTCCCTGTGATGGGGTGGGGGAGAAAGAAGAGCACGTGTGCAGATCTACATGTCCCAACACAGCTAGGCTTTGGCCCATGCACCTGCTGGGGCAGAACCTGCCCCCACTCTTTTGCATTGCTTTAAACAAAGTGAGACATGCAGCTCCTTCTGTGCCTGAACCCACTGTCCAGCCCAGATACAGCCACCAGTCTGTGCCTTGGTACAGGGCATAACACAACCCAGCTGGTATGCCTGCAGCAGAAGTAAAGAAAGGGGATCCCCTAGGTAAACCTCTCCAGCACGGGGCCTTAGGAACCCACAGTGCTGGAGCCCAAAAGGGGCAGGTATGGAAACTGGGTGTGAAGAGTGAGGGAAAGCCCAGGCTACAGAGTACTGAGAAAGGCAGTTGGGTCTATCAGGAGTTTTATCACTGTAGCTGTCTATCACACAGTCCTTGGCAATGGCATTGGGAGCATAGGTCTAAGGCTGCCAATGGCTTGGTGCTCTATGTAGCCCCAGCATTCATGGTCTTGGCAGCAGGACCAGAGGCCCCAAAGGGAAATCAAGGAGTAGGAAATTCACACTTCGACTTCTTTGACATGCATGCACACCCCTTTACAATAACGTGGGTGACCAGCAAATCACAAAGCTAGCCATAAATTGTCACATTTGAATAGGAAGCCATTGGATTATCCAAACAGAAGCCCCTAATGTCCTAGTCGGAAATCTGATTTGTATGGTAAACAATGCTAAGGCCTGGCTCTCACCCTGTCACTTTGCTAGGAGGAAAAGGACATTCATCAGGCCCTGTTGGTCTCGAGTGCCCTCTCCCTTAAGCAGGAACCAATGATGTTTACAGGAGAGGGCGTCCTCCCACAGAGATGCAGCACTTATGAAACAAGAGCAAATACCAATTTCATACAGATTGGTCTGCTCTGAAATCCAGCATACAGCAGGGAAAGCTTTGCCTACAGCAGGTTTGTCTACAGTTTGTCCACAGTGTGGAGCAGACAAAGCCAACTGGACCAGGAAAGAGTTAAAAGGCAACAGCCGGGAATGGCGAGACAACAGGCTTAAAACGGAGTACTGCTAGCACAACACTCACCAAATAGTGATTTGTCCTGCCTCAGTCCCAGCGTACTGACTGGAGTTAGACACAGGTAATTAAATGTTATTTAATTCACATTTGTTTAGGGTGTTACTGAAGTTGAAACAACAAGGAAGGAAACTAAATGTAATGATGCCATTTTCAGAGGCTCAGAACCAGCCTCCTAGCAATGGTCTCAGGGCCAGAGAAAGTGTTTCTTGTCTGCACAGTGACCAACGTGCCGGAAGTGGAGTACTGCTGCAATCAGACAAATACATCAGGCAGGAAATGCTGCATTTTCAGAGGCTCAGAACCAGCCTCCTAGCAATGGTCTCAGGGCCAGAGAAAGTGTTTCTTGTCTGCACAGTGACCAACGTGCCGGAAGTGGAGTACTGCTGCAATCAGACAAATACATCAGGCAGGAAATGCTGCATTCTAAGGGTAAGTCACCAGAGGCAGTGTTAGCCCATTGGGGGCTCAAAGAATTACTATCCTCTTCCCCTGCTCCACCCCAACAAATACTGCTTGGGGACCTAAGCAACTGCTTAGTCTGCTTATGCCTGAGCCTCACTAGGCAAATCCACAGACCTGAGCTGGGCATGGGTTGACATGAATCGACCAAGCATAGCAAGCGTAGCTGCATATTTTGACTGTCAGTGATGTAATGAGTCTAAATGCATCAGGCTTGGTAAGTCTATCTGGAGCCAGCCGGACAATCGCACAGCAGGACCAGCTAAACAGTAGTAAGTGGGGGTCAGACAAAGGAACAGGCAGCAATATTTATACACACACACCCTGGAGAAACTGAATTAAGAAGGAAAATAAACTCGTGCATCAGCCACGGTTTCTAGAAATGAGGCCATAAAGCTACTCCCTCCCTCACTTACAGATCATGAGTGCAGTTTGCTGGCTTGTCCAGCCGATTGCCTTCTTTTAAGAATTTGAAGAGTTCCTTGCTTGGAATTCCCTGATATGGAGACCCCCCCGAAAGTAAAGATCTCCCATAGCAGCACTCCAAAAGACCAGCTGGGAACCAAAGAAAGATGTTTAAAATTCAGTGAGGTTTTTTAGTTTGTTTGTTTTTTTGCTTTATTTCAGTGCAGTGCACAGCTAACACAGCCGTCAATAGCATGACTAATTGCCTAGGCCATTTTCACTAGTTACTTGGAGATCTCTGCTGATCCAACTCACTAGCAAAGAACTCCCAGGCACCACGTCTGAAATTGAAATGAGCATTTAATCAGATAGGTGACAGCCCGTTTATTACCCCGGGCTCTTCGTTAGGTCTTCCACCAGCTCCACTGAATGGAACAAATCCAATGATTCATGCCCAGCTTCACTGTATTAGAGGCTAGGAACCACAGGCCACTGTGCAAGCTGATATCAAAGCTTGCTTGTTACAACCCTTATTTCACTGGCCAGACTGGAAGAAACACTCTCTACAAAAATCAGCACAGGTCTAATGTTAAATGCCTTGGCACTGCTGCTGTGCTATATTTAAAAGTCCACTTTTTCAAAATGCATTTCGCCTCCTTCATTTTCTTTTTTAAAATAGAGATTGTGTATCTCTTTCTATCTCTCTAATTTAGGTAAACTGACGTGTCCATTGCTGCATTACCTGTGTGCTGAAACTACGATTTTGGAGCACTGAAGCTACAGCATGTGAAATTTACAGAAGAGAGAATACAAATAATGCTTACACATCGCTCTGGTGAGTGTAGACCCCGTCAAACAATGCTCCAGAGCTATCCATTTCACAGGCAGCCGACCCTGTAATTAGGAAGACAAAGGGAATGTTCCATCAGCATATTCACTCAGACACAAGGGCACTATCTGAATCTTCTATTCTAATCCAGTTTGAAACATTTTCATTAGCAACCACATCTGCTTCCCTGATCACTGTGCAGGCAGTAGTGGCCACATGAAAACAGATAACATTTGATCGCCGGTTTTCACTGCTATCTGCATTATAAATACCCTCCTCCTCTTGCATGCTGCATTTCACTGCCAAGACAGGTTTAATGAATCAAGACATTTAAATCTCTGCATGAAAAACAGCATCCATCGTGTACGAACGCAGCTGTGGGGCTGGACCGTTTCAAAATAGAGTGGGACCAACACATACAGGCCTCGCTGGCTTGAAGAGATCATTTCACTCAGTGCAAAAATGCTGTTTAGTCTGAACTGTAGGGGGAAATCCACAGAGTGAATTCACCCAATGGCTTCACTCTGATCCCGCTGAAATCAAATGGGGTGTTCTTGTCATGTCAGCAGGACTATCAATGATCTCAACAGGGCTCCTTGTGGGTACAGGGGCCTGTCTGCCTGCTACCAATTGCTGGATCAGGACCAAATGTTTTTCTCAATGCAGTAATTTGTTTAAAAAGAAGGTGTGGACCAAGGGTGTGTGCTGCTGACTCCTCCACCACTGGGACCTCCCATGCACTTGGCAGCTGTGTACTCACACTGGTTGTTTTCTTGTAACAGCTGACGTTGCCAACATCTCTGGCTAGGCCGAAATTGGCTATTTTCATCACATTGTCTTCAGTGACTAACACGTTCCTGGCTGCCAAGTCTTGGTGAATGCACTGTGAAAGGTGAGCATGGAGATAAATATGGGCTTGTTAAGCTGCTTATGATTCGTGGTTTATGAAGTGCCAATACATTTACCTGAAAGCCAATAAAGCTGCACCATTTAATTCTTCGCCCTTTAGATCATCGCTGCCACATGCAGTCTCAGGCAAACTGCTTCTTAGCGCGCACACACACACACACACACACACACACACACACACACACACACACACACACACACACACACACACACACACACACACACACACACACACCCCTCCAGAGGCAAGCCAGCAGTGCTTCTTCGTCTGCTCTCTCAGGACAGGAGACTCGGACTGGAGATCGGCTAGATCCCAGGACTGTACACCAAGCTGCCACCACCAGGGAGGAGAGTCTGGGCTAACGGTTTACTTACAGGAGGGCAATGGGAATCAAGACACTAGGATTTGATTCCCTGCTCTACGACTGACTCACTGTGTATAAACTAATGTCCCAGATTCCCTATCTGTAAAATGGGCCTGATTGTCCAATTGCTTACGTCAGTATAAATCAGGAGTAACTCCAGCGTAGCAAGTATGAGACTAGTGCCAGGTCCAATGTTTGCAAAGTGCTTTCGGAGCCCACGTATAGCTCTATGTATGTGTCAGCTCTTGTTATGAATGGGCCAAATCCCTCGCTGGGCTAACTCAAAGGGAGTCTACGTTCACCTGGTAACTTAGTAGAGATACTGCTCTTCTAACAAACCAATGTTTGTCACAGGCTGTGTCTCTGCCTCAGCCTTGATGCTCTGCACTTTCAGCATTACTGAAAAGGAGCCACAGAGGCTCCTGATTCTATTGTCTGAGATGAGATTCTCTCTCAAAGTGACTTTCAATTTTGCTGTCATACTGACACCACCAAGATGCAGCGTACAGCACAGCATGGCTCTAAATCTGACCGTGGCCACCTTTGGCTAGTGGCTGAGATTGACCGAGGGTTGGACATCTGAAAGTCAATTACTTCTGCATTTAGACGTTTCTGTTGTGTGACATTTGTATTTGCTCACTGAAAACACGCAACTGAGGTCTGCCTTTCATACGGACTGTGCAGTGTCCAAGTATTGCCAAACTGTTCACACACTTACTGTTGGATTCTTGATTACAGCAAAGGGGCACCCAGCTAAATCGCTCATAAATGGATGTGATCATACACAAATGGACTTCTAGGTCCCTTAACAATGCTTCTTTGGAAGCACCAAACGCATTTCTTAGTGAAAAAAAATAATTCCTGTACTTGTAGGCTCTTAAAGGCAGAACCCAGTCATATATTTGCCCACAATGCACTGTGCACACCTATCACATGACACGTATGTTTATGTACGTGATAAATAACAACAGACTCCAAGTCACTCAACTCACTTTCTGAGACGCCAAATACTCCATGCCACAGGACACCTGGTAGGCGCATGAGACTAAATCTTTAAATGTTAACTGCTCTTCCAGCAGCTTGCAGGTGTAGAGTGAAAATATGTCGGGCGGCCAACAATCCCGGAGATATTCCTGCAAGTTCCCTTTTGACGCATATTCTACCAGAATGTAAAGTGGGCCTGCCAACAAAAAACAGTCACAATCTGGCTGTTACATCATAATTACAAAGCGCCTTGCAAAGCGGAGTGAGAGTCACTAGCCTCATTTTACTGAAAGGGAAAGAGGTGGTGAAGTGACATTATGGCGCTCAACAGATGGCTCAGGCAGTGGTGCTATAAGGAGGGCTTTGGGATGTATGGTCACTGGGAAGCATTCATGGGTGGAAGACTGTTCTCTTGGGCTGGACTTCACCTAAGTAGGGAAGGAAATAGATTTCTAGCATGCAGGCTGGTGCACAACTGATTAAGAGAGCTTTAAACTAGGAATTTGGGGGCAACGTCCAGGTAATCTCCACGCCGGAATTTAACATTGAGAGGGAAGAAAACAAAGCAAGAAAGAATACAGCTGTGGTAGAAGAATGGACATAAGGAGGAAGGATAGTGTAGATACCAGTCTAATAGTTGATACTGGTGGTAGAATGTCTGTGCCTAACTGGGTAAAGAATGTTAGTGAAGCCAAATGGCAAAAAATAAGATGTTTATACACTAATGCGAGGAGCTTAGGTAAAAAAATGAAGGAACTAGAGCTACTGGTGCAGAAAGTGAAACCGGATATTATAGGGATAACAGAAACATGGTGGAGTAATAGTCATGACTGGAGTACAGGTATTGAAGGCTATGTGCTGTTTAGGAAAGACAGAAATAAAGGCAAAGGTAGAGTGGAGTAGCATTGTATGTCAATGATGAGGTTAAATGTAAAGAAATAAGAAGGGATGGAATGGATAAGATAGAGTCTGTCTGGGTAAAAATAATATTGGGGAAGCAAGCCTCCCCTGAAATAGTGCTTGGGGTGTGCTACAGACTGTTGGGATCTGATCTGGATATGGATAGAGACCTCTTTAATGTTTTAATGAAGTAAACACTAATGGGAATTGTGTGATCATGGAAGACTTTTACTTCCCGGATATGGACTGGAGGACAAGTGCTAGTTATCATAATTGGGCTCAGATTTTTCTGGATGCAATAGCTGATGGATTCCTTCACCAAGTAGTTGAAGAACCAACAAAAGGGGATGCCATTTTAGAGTTGGTTTTAGTGAGTACTGAGTACCTCACAGACGAAATGGTTGTAGGGGACAACCTTGGTTCACGTGATCATGAGCTAATTCAGTTCAAACTAGATGGAAGGATAAACAAAAATAGATCTGGGACTCGGGTTTTTGATTTCAAAAGGGCTGACTTTAAAGAATTAAGGAAATTAGTTAGGGAAGTGGATTAGACTGAAGAACTTGTGGATCTAAAGACAGAGGAGGCCTGGAACTACTTCAAGTCAAAGTTGCAGAAACTATCAGAAGCCTGCATCCCAAGAAAGGGGAAAAAATTCATAGGCAGGAGTTGTAGACCAAGCTGGATGAGCAAGCATCTCAGAGAGGTGATTAAGAAAAATCAGAAAGCCTACAAGGAGTGGAAGACGGGAGTGATCAGCAAGGAAAGCTACCTTATTGAGGTCAGAACATGTAGGGATAAAGCGAGAAAGGCCAAAAGCCATGTAGAGTTGGACCTTGCAAAGGGAATTAAAACCAATAGGAAAAGCTTCTATAGCCATATAAATAAGAAGAAAACAAAGAAAGAAGAAGTGAGGCCACTAAACACTGAGGATGGAGTGGAGGTTAAGGATAATCTAGGCATGGCCCAATATCTAAACCAATACTTTGCCTCAGTCTTTAATGAGGCTAATGAGGAGCTTAGGGATAATGATAGGATGACAAATGGGAATGAGGATATGGAGGTAGATATTATCACATCTGAGGTAGAAGCCAAACTCGAACAGCTTAATGGGATGAAATTAGGGGGCCCAGATAATCTTCATCCAAGAATATTAAAGGAACTGGCACATGAAATTGCAAGCCCATTAGCAAGAATTTTTAATGAATCAGTAAACTCAGGGGTTGTACCATACGACTGGAGAATTGCTAACAAAGTTCCTATTTTTAAGAAAGGGGAAAAAAGTGATCCGAGTAACTGTAGTATGCAAGGTCTTGGGGGAAAAAAGTGAAGGAAAAAGTACTTAAGGACAGAGGTAAATGGTAACTGGGACAAAACACAACATGGTTTTACAAAAGGTAGATCGTGCCAAACCAACCTGATCTCCTTCTTTGAGAAGGTAACAGATTTGTTAGACAAACGAAACGCAGTGGATCTAATTTACCCCGATTTCAGTAAGGCATTTGACATGGTTCCACATGGGGAGTTATTAGTTAAATTGGAAAAGATGAGGATCAATATGAAAATTGAAAGGCGGATAAGGAACTAGTCAAAGGGGAGACTACAACGGGTCGTACTGAAAGGTGAACTGTCAGGCTGGAGGGAGGTTTCTAGTGGAGTTCCTCAGGGATTGGTTTTGGGACCAACCTTATTTAATCTTTTTATTACTGACATTGGCACAAAAAGTGGGAGTGTGCTAATAAAGGTTGCGGATGACACAAAGCTGGGAGGTATTGCCAATACAAAGAAGGGCCGGGATATACTACAGGAAGATCTGGATGACCTTGTAAACTGGAGTAAAAGTAATAGGATGAAATGTAATAGTGAAAAGTGCAAGGTAATGAATTTAGAGATTAATAAAAAGAATTTTTGTTATAAGCTGGGGACATATCAGTAGGAAGTAACAGAGGAGGAGGAGGACCTTGGAATATTGGTTGATCACAGGATGACTATGTGCCGCCAATGTGATATGGCTGTTAAAAACGCTAATGTGGTCTTGGGATGCATCAGGTGAGGTATTTCCAGTAAAGATAAGGAGGTGTTAGTACCGTTATATAAGGCACTGGTGAGACCTCATCTGGTCTCCTATGTTTAAGAAGGATGAATTCAAACTGGAACAGGTACAGAGAAGGGCTACTAGGATGATCCGAGGAATGGAAAACCTGTCTTATGAAAGGAGACTCGAAGAGCTTGGCTTGTTTAGCCTATCCAAAAGAAGGCTGAGGGGAGATATGATTGCTGTTTATAAATATAACAGAGGGATGAATATCAGGGAGGGAGAGGAATTATTTAAGCTTAGTACCAATGTGGACACAAGAACAAATGGATATAAACTGGCCATCAGGAGGAAGTTTAGACTTGAAGTTAGACAAAGGTTTCTAACCATTAGAGGAGTGAAATTCTGGAACAGCCTTCCAAGGGGAGTAGTGGAGACAAAAGACATATCTGGCTTCAACACTAAGCTTGATAAGTTTATGGAGGGGATGGTATGATGGGATAGCCTAATTTTGGCAATTAATTGATCTTTGATTATTAGCAGGTAAGTATGCCCAGTGGTCTGTGATGGGATGTTAGATGAGGTGGGATCTGAGTTACTACAGAGAATTCTTTCCTGGGTGCTGGCTGGTGAGTCTTGCCCACGTGCTCAGGGTTTAGCTGATCGCCATATTTGGGGTCGGAAAGGAATTTTCCTCCAGGGCACATTGGCAGAGGCCCTGGAGGTTTCTCGCCTTCCTCTGCAGCATGGGGGAACAGGTCACTTGCTGGAGGATTCTCTGCACCTTGAGGTCTTCAAATCACAATTTGAGGACTTCAATAACTCAGACATAGGTTAAAGGTTTGTTACAGGAGTGGGTGGGTGAGATTCTGTGGCCTGCATTGTGCAGGAGGCCAGACTAGATGATCATGATGGTCCCTTCTGATGTAGAGTCTATGAGGCAGGTCAGCAGCCAATGTAGCACTGAAGAGGAAGGGCCAATGGTTAGAACACTAGCCTAGGAAATGCAAATTCAAGCCCCAGCTCTGCCACAAAGTTCCTGTGTTACCCTGGGTCAGTCACTTTGTCTCTTTGCCTCAGTTCCCCATTTGTGAACTTCCCTACCGCACAGGGGTGATCTGGGGATAAATGAATTAAAGACTATGAGGTGCTCAAATACTATAGTATTGAGGGCCACCAAAGTACCTAAGAAAGTCAGATAGGAACAGGACTCAGGTCAGGTTCCCTAGCCAAGCGGCCACTGACAAACATCTCTCTTCAGAACCGACACACAAACATTAACTCAGCTGCCTCACTGCCCTGTGGGTGAGCATTATCCTTTCCGTTTGATGGCTGGGAAGGCTTAGACATAGATGGTATTATGTGAATTGCCTAAACCCACAGAGTTGGGACTCAAAGCCAGCATATTTTGGGCATTCAGAGAGTAAATAATAATAAATGACAGTCAAACCACCAATCTCTCTGCTTCCAGCTCCACTTTTTTCCCCAAAAGAGGAGGACAATAAGGAAAAGCTTTTGAAAAACCAGTATCGATAACAGGTAGAACCATATATATATTTGCTCCAACATCTAAAAGCCACTCAACTTCTCACTGAGCAAAGCAGTTAACTATGTCTGTGCACACAATTAATCATGTGGCCAATTCAGATGCATGAAGAAAGGGTGAAATCCTCCTGGCCTCTACACAGCCTGAATAAGAGGCGCCAGGAGCACAATATTACATTACAGGGGGAAATCTCTCTGCTTGCTGGGCCAGAAACCTGCAGTAGATGTATGGAAAAGCAACTGTGTGCACATAAGGCTGAGCTAGTACGGTGTGCACCACAGAGCAGAATGGGACTGCTTCAGGGCCAGTGCAACCATTTAGGCAAACTAGGCGGCCGCCTAAGGTGCCTAGTGATTGGGGCAACCTAAAAGTCCCCTCAGGCAAGCACATGGAGTGGAGGTGAGCTGGGTGGTGGGGCGCGTGGGGAGGGCTGCCTGCAGTAATGGGGGGGGGACGCACAGGGGAACAGCTCCCCGCCCCAGCTCACCTCCACTCTGCCTCCTCCGCTGGGCACACAGCCCAGCTCTAAGTCTCCTCCAATCAGCGCCGCACGCCTGGGTGAGGAGGAGAATTAGAGCAGTGCCAGCATGCTCAGTGGAGGAGGCAGAGCCGAGGTGAGCTGGATGGGGGAAAACCCAGGCAGGGTTAGCTTCCGTGGTGGGGGCGGGGGTGGGGGAGGTCTCCCCAGGCAGGGTTAGCTGCCAAAGGGGGATGGAGGAGAGTCTCCCCGGGTGGGGTTAGCTGCTGTGGGGATGGGGGAGAGTCTCCCCTGGTGGGGTTAGCTGCCGTGGGGGGACAGGGGGAGTCTCCCCGGGTGGGGTTAGTTGCTGTGGGGGGACGGGGTGGAGAGGGGTTAGCTGTCGTGGTGTGGGGGGTAGCTGCTCCCCAGGTGGGGGGCTGAGTTAGCTGCCATGGGGGGGCAAGATTAGCTGGGTGGGAGGTGCAAGTTGGAAGTTTCGCCTAGGGCGCGAAACTTCCTTGCACCGGCCCTGGACTGCTTCCCACTGAAATCATGAAGTACGATGGTTGCATATGGCCTTCTCTGAAACATACCATCCTGCGTGCAGGCGCCTAGGAGGTTAATGATATTTTTGTGGTTCCCAATCATTTTCAACATTTCCATTTCGGACACCAGGACAGAAAGATCCTCGTCAGTAGCATCATCTGGAGAAGATGGGGGGGGGAAAAAAGAGAAAGAAACTTATGAAGGGAATAGGCATTTCTTAGAGTCTAGAGAGTAAAAGCATAACTAGATTGCATTAGTACTATACAGTATGTTATACACTCAATGAACAGAGGCTGGCCATCTGAGCATTTATGAGAGCTAGTCATCCTGCAGGAAATGTTAATCAGGAAACATAGAACTGGAAGGGACCTCGAGAGGTCATCTAGTCTAGTTCCCTGCACTCATGCAGGACTATGTATTATCTAGACCATCCCTGATAGGTTTTTGTCCAGCCTGCCCTTAAAAATCCCCAATGATGGAGATTCCACCACCCCTCTAGGGAATTTATTCCAGTGCTTAACCGCTCTATTTGCTTTTGTCCCAAATCAGAGTGAAAACTTGAAACATCAAAACTTGTTGCCAAACAAAAAGTTCGGAAAAATTTTGACATGGAAATAAAACATTGTGGGTTTTGTTTTGATGTTTAGAAACTGAAAAAAAAATTGGATTGTCAACTTCAGTTTTAGGATTTTGGGGGCTTCACTGCCACTCTACCCCACCTTTTTACATACATACAAACAAACTTTCTCCCATTTTTTTCGTACTGGAAAAAAATCAGGGGCAGGTAAAATATGTCTGGAATCGTGGGGTAAAAGCCCCCAGAATAAATTGGAAAACCAATTTTTTTTTTTAGTTTTCAAAATCAAACCAAAACACAAAACATCAAAATGTTTCAGTTTGGCAATGATGAAATCTTCTCCATCAAAAAAAGTTTAATCAAAATTGACCAATGAGGTTTTGTCAAACCCCACTTTCTCATGGAAAAATTTTTCATTTGAAAAAGGTTGCAGCTGGTATTAGTAGTAATACTGTGCAGAACCTCCGCACTTCTTGCTTTGGCTTAGCCATGCCACTCCCCTCCAGGTGTTTTCCACAGCTAGTCAAGTTACTACAGCTTCAGTGCTTTAGGCAGGGAAAACAGGAGAATCTGGAGGAACCCAACAATCTCATTGTTTTGCCTCTTCTTAAACTGTTGAGATGTAATCTCAGGGAGCTTGGCCAGGGTTCAATTTGACAGGAAGATCTATTGAAGTGCTTATATGACCCTCATCACCCAAGTAGACAAGCACTTTACAATCCTGAATGGATTTTATACTCAATACCCCCATGAGATAGGGAAGCATTATCCCTATTTTAAAGGCCAGGTGCTCCAACAAAGGGTAAAGAAAGTGACTTGTCCAACATCATAAAGGAAATTTGTGGCTGAGCTAGGAACTGAACCCAGGTCTCCTGTAGCCAAGTCCAATGCTGTATCCACCTAGCTACCCTTAAGATAACACTCATCAGTTTCTGTGACCCACTCTAACAGAAATCTGTGGAAACAAGCATCAGTTATGGAAGCCAAAGGGAGAATTTGGCCCTAGGTTTGCTCTTTTTATGTAGTCATATTTTTTAAATAAAAAATGAACCCCAAACCAAGATAAATGCCAAGGGCAAATGCCTAACAGCCCCAACTCCTGCCATTCCTTCATGGTGCTGTTCTCTGTACCTTTTAACATCTTGACAGCTACAGTGATGGCCTTGTCTGGTTTGTCCTTATCGATCCCAGTCGCTTCTGCCATCACCACTTGACCAAAACAACCTTCACCCAGAGGTTTCCCCAGAGTCAGGCTGAAGTGACAGACACAAACAAATGAATTAATATGTGACCGGGCTGAGGACTGGAATGAAGACAGAAGAGCGACATGTTTGACTGACTGAGATCTCATTAATTCCCACTTGGGATCAGCAGGCAGCTCGAGCTCTGAAACATTTGCTAGCTTCAGCCCATCACTGGATGAGACACAGGTGAGATTGACCAGCGGGGTACCGGAATTCATGGAGGGGTTTGACTCCAATGACACCAGCTTCAAGAGAGCAAATAAAATGTTATTGCCAACTGCCTCTGAGTCAGATACATGCAGCGGTGCTTGAAAAGGAACCAGCCAAGAAAATCACTTTGAACTAATCTTTGATTATTGAAGAGTTACAATCAATTGTAACCTGGAAATTAAAAATATCAGTCTCATATTATGGGAGTGTATCTATCTAGGCATGCAGAGCCAGATCCTCAGCCAGTGTAAACCAAAGCAGCCTCACTGAAGACAGTACTCTATTGATTTACACCAGCTACATCAGTTTATAGCAGCTAAAGTTCTGGCCTATATGCACGGAGTGTGTTTGTGTCCATGGAGTCAGTCCCAGCTTTCCATTCCCAATAGGTGGTTTACAGCCAGAGAGGCTGAACCAGCAGGGTTTGCAGTCCTTTTTAATTCCTACGCTTACTGCTCTGCCGTGCCAGTCTCTGATGCACGACTGGATGGGATTTTTATTGCACAGAGTGCCATCATTGTCCCTTGCGGAAAGAAGGCCCAATTCTGGACCCACAGAAATCAGTGGAAGATTTTCAAGTGACTTCAGTGGGAACAGGACCAGGAATACACTTCTTTTCCCACTCCTCCCCTTCACGCTGGCTACGGGCACAGGACGGTAGGCTATTCTCTGGAAAGTCCATCTTCCCTGAGGTGTTGTTACGTGCGGCCAGCAGGGCTGGTTTAAGGGTATGTTTTACTAGTCCTAGGTAAGCCCAGGGCTCTGTGGAATTGCTGGCCTCTGACAAACAATAATTGCAAACTAAAAAGAGAGTTAACTGTCACACACTACGTTTTCACTGAAAAAAATAAATGAATAAGTGAAAACACACTGAGACACGGGGCCTGACTCTCCTTCAGGCAAAGGGCCCGCTGATGTTAATGGGATTGTAGCCTGAGTAAAAACATAGGGTCACGTTCTTAACGTAGAAAGGAAATGTAAAGGTAGCTATAGGGGGGATAGGAATCTTGTATCTACTTTCTGTTACCTGTACAGTAGGGGTGTTCATGGCTTTTTTGTTGGTCATTTTCACCCTACAGACAATTATGATAACCACCACCAAGAAGAAGAAAATGAAGCCGAAGCCAACACCACAGCTGAGGATGACAGCAAAAACGGAGCCAGAATCATCCGCCTCCACTAGCTCTGTAGAGTAACAAGAGACGGAAGCGAAGGGTGAGGACAGGCAACAGCAGCCAACATGTGCACATGTAGTGCGAGAAATTCAGGTAGGGCCTGAGCGAAAGCTCACTGTCACCAATGGGAATCTTCCCATTGACTTCAGTGGGAATTGGATCAGGGCTAGGTTGGACACATCTTTGTCTATGCGTAACCCCATTGGACTTGACCCAGGAGCCCTCCCAAATCCACAACTCTGAATGCTTACAACAGGTGTTTTGCTTTTGCAAACAATGCAGGATCGGGCCCTTCCTCTATTTCAGTCATCAGTTTTGACTCCAATGCTGGCAACAGATGTGCCCCAGACAAGGGATTAACATGGCAACTCAAGCTAAGATTTCAGTTTATCTCACCTGAATCACGCCTGTCTCCAAAGTATGGTGAGGTTAAAAACACGATACTTGAATGAGGATAAATGGGAAACTTGGCATAATTATATTATAATTCATAATGTAAATATTTTGTTTGGACAAGTTAGGGAAGGACAGATTATCCCAATAAGTTTAGTGAAAATCCCACCCCAGGATTCCAGAAAGTCGGAACTTCCCGTAGGCCCCTTGAACAGGCATGAGCGCAATCATTTTGACGGCTATAATATAATTAGCATCATGCACTTAGAGCTCAATCCTGCAATCCCCCGTCAAGAAAAGCGCAAATCAAGAATAATTCCCCACCTGCTCCCTTCAGTCCAGGCACTTCTGAATTTACAAGAGGTCAAGGCAAAACCAAAAACATACTAACAGAAAGAAGATGCCCCATGATTCTTTAATCAGCAGTGGAACTCCTTATAGTGAAATTATTCTGCTTCCTTTCACACAGTCACTTCACTCTGGGCTAAATGCTGAGCTGGGTAAGCTGGGTGCACGTGACTTGAAAGCAGTTGTACAGCTGCACTTGTGGGCACAGTAATGAAGAAAACTCACGGGGGAACACTAATCCTTCGTAGGCAAAGGGGATATGGAACCACTCAAGCTCCACCCCAAAGCCTATTGATTTCAATGAGTCTTTCCACTGACTTTATTGGACTTTGAATCAGGCTCTCAGTGACTGTGTCCATGAAGCAACATAGCAATGTGAAAAACGGGGGTTCCACCCATAATCAGGGCATGGCTATTGTCTATATATACACGTACAGACTGTGCAGCAAGCTACATGGCTGCGAGCCAGCTTACCAGATGAGCAGAGAACCTTTGCACAGGGCCTGGCCCTGGCAGGTGCAGAGCTCTGCTAACCCCTTTCTCTCTTTGCTGAAAGTGGAAGGGTCACCGCAGATGACTACAATCTGCAGCTCCCTAATGGTTGGTGCAGTCTGGACCCCACGTTCCAGTTTGCTATACCTGGAGCTTCTTTGCATCTGAGTTCACTATCAAGTTCCACTTTAGCTGGGCTTTTGTTTTTTTAAATATGTTGTGAGTTCATACATTTTAAAACCAATGCAACAATTTGAGGATACGATCTGGGCAGATACTTATAATAACGTAAACCTCTGAACTTATACCAATGGAAATGCTTTTTTAATCAAGGGGATGGCAGAAGCAGAAACAGAATCAGATACCAGCCATTTTAGAGAGAAGAACTGGCAGATCCCACTTGCCTCAAGGCCCGTCTTTGAGGAGACACTCTGACCCCTAACAAAGGCAATTAATATGAAAAAATCACCTATTCAGTTAATGTCAGGTTTTAGAAATGCCAAAGTTTCTGGTTCATAAAAATGTTCTGGGGCACGTCTGTTTGCAAGGGCTACCAGTGGTGGTGGTAGGCAGGATCAAAATGTGTTTTATACCCAGGGAATTTAAGAGAATATAATGTATCTGCTGCCCATTCAATGGACTATTAAAATGAGTATTACATAAAAAGAAAAGGTTGGATTTGGGTCTGCTTCTGCAATTGTTCTTGGGCAGAACCCCCATCAGCTTCAGGGGGAATGCTGGTTGAACCTTCCCCATGCGGTCTAGCCCACACACGAGTTCATCCATTTTAACACAAGGCCAGCTTTCAGGGTGTGGGACAGTGCAGTCTCTCTCTCTTAGCAGCACTGCAGATCTCTCCGTTGCATGTTCTGAACTTGTTCTATGTCAATGTAACTCTTGTACATGAAATGAGCAGAAGATGGGGTCATCTCAGCCTCCATTTTCAGAGCCTACACAGCTCCCATTGCCTTCAGTTGGTGCTCAGAGTATAAGCACTTCTGAAAATCAGCCCAGGAGTGCTTGGGAGCCAGGACTCCTGGGTTCTGTACCTCCATCTCTACAAGGGACTCTCACTGTGACCTTCCATTTATAGATGAGCAGGCTGAGAAATTATTTTGAAGTAGAAATAATACTACATGTCTAAATCAAAGGGATCTTGAGCTGTTCAAATCATTATTATCTCTAAAGCGCTTTGTGAGCATGTCCATATTTAACATGCAACTGCAGTTTTGATTAGAGATCTGCACGGCAAACTGAAGAGGAGAGTTCTTTCTGCAGAGAAGTCGACTAAAGATCAAAACTCACTGCTCCATGTAATGCAGAGTTTGCAGAACTGTGGCATTTCTAATTTGAACACTGAAGCATCACCAAGAGGAAAGAAAGGGCACAGCGCAGAAGGAAATACCTGGTAGAACCATCAGCCAAGCAGAATGATGTGAAAACCCCACAGAATTCTCAGCGAGACAAATATATTCCCCTGCATCCTCAAAAGTAACATTTCGCAAGTACAGAATTTCCAGCTCCTTATCCGCTGTGTTAACACCTGACGTCTACAAGGGGGAAACATACACATATACAGAAAGAGGAAAAACAGAGGATAAGCCACATTCACAGCACGTTTGAGGACACCACACAAATTTACAGGCAAATTTCAAATCAGATGAAGATTTTTTTGTTTCTTTGTTCTCAGTGGCCTATCTTCCACATTTATTTATTCATTCCTGTTTGCAACCTGTAGTAAAAGCAAAAGGCTCCCTTCGCCAGGCTCTTACTCTGTCCCACTAATGAAGCATGCAAGCAACAGCATCAAAAGGAAAAATTGCCTCCACAACAGGACCGACTGTTATTTAGTAGGGTGAGTGTGGGGGAAAAAACAGAGCTTGTACGAAAAAGAGAAAGAGAGAAGGAAGAGATGTAGAGAGAAAAGAGTAAAGTGCTGACCAGATAAATGGTGACTTAATACAGAAAAATATTTACAGAGGAACACATGAAATTGTTTTTAATGTCAAACACCAAAAGTGTATCTGTTAATACAGCTCTTGATGCTATAATGTAATTCTGGATCACCATTAGAAAGCGTCCTTTAGGGAACATTCCTACATTATCAGGGAGCTAGACTGGCTGACTTGCCTCTCACTTTATACTTAGTCTACCAACTTTTAGCACCGTGACACATGTCCCCTTGGATCCATATATACTGCCGTTGACTTCCACGTGTTTCAGCCACTGGATGTGAGGCTGGGCATCACTGTACACCTTGCAGTGGAATTCGACATCACTCCCTACCACCACAGTCTGGTTGGCAGGCAGTCCAGCCTGGAGAATAGGCCGGTGGCGGGACCTTTCTGAAGTGAAAATGGGGAACTCGTTTTTAACACCTCTCCCCACTGAACATGCCTGTCTGTGGCTTTCAGCGCCACTACCAATGTCTGCACAGGAGCTTGGACTAGGGCTCATGAAAGGCACTCGATGAGCAACTCCTGAGAACACAGCTCTTTGCTTACCCACAGAAAGGGTACACCTGGGGAGCTGCAGCACAGGCTTCCCAGACACTGCCCCAATCAACATGTCTCAGTCCTGAACAGGAAGCATTATGTCCAGGATAGTGCATTCACTCCTTGAACGCTTGCTGAGAAGGAGGGCCAGCTGGGTTTGTGGTTATGGACCCGCATCATTCACTTCAGGGGACGGACTATATGATTAAGCCCAAAATCATCATTGCACATAAGCCATCTTGATGATGACTATGTATCAGAAGTGAAGAGGAAGTAGAGAAATCTTACCTAGTACATGTAGCTGGTAAGTGTGCCTAATGCTGCCATATTTGTTCTCTACAATGCACGTGTAGTTCCCTCGGTCTGACGGAACCACGCTCTCCATCAGTAGGCTCCACTGCTGATGCTGTAACTAGAGGGAGGAAAAAACATCAGCCAATCATAAGACATCACCAGCTAATATTTCATTGGACCATTATAATCAATGAACAAATGGCAAAACACAATGGGCCTCATTCTTGTTTATTCCCAGGCCTCTTCCCCCCTCCCCACTCTGCCAGCGTGCTGGGGCTGCAGCACGTGTGTAAATGTAAGTTATGACCACTTCAAGCACAATTTACACTGCCTGCCTGGTGTAAAGTGGTCTTTATGTGAGAATCAAGCCCAATGAATCAACCATACGGTGGGCTGTATTACAGGCTCTGATCCTGCCGGGGGCTGTAGATGCTCCCATAATATAAATAATGGGCTGTAAGCCCATTGGGGCATGGACCAGATTTTTGTTCTATGTTTGTACAGCACCTAGCACAATGAGGACCAGGTTTACAGCTAGAGCTCACAGGAGCTAAGGTAAAACAAATAATTGCGAGCTGCACTTCTATCTTCTGCCTTTCATCTGAGGAACTGAAAGTGCTTCAAAGACATTAAATAAGATAGCATCACATACTCCAGTCAACTGGGGGCCAGAGAAGTTAAATGGACTCCATCAGCTTAAAGAACCACACCTTTGGGGTTTTTTTTTGGCAAATCTTTAACCTACTTGTGTTACCAGTAACACCTACCTGCCGATCACTAGAACTGAAAGAGATTGGTGAGAAAACAAAATTCTGTTTTTTACAGTTTGTTTACTCTGGGTATTAGGCAGCACTTTATGTACAGTCAGCCTCACTATTTCCTTTATATAGTTATCTGTTTCCCTTTCTCAATGGGTGTGTCTTCCAGTGGGTAACAGGTGAGAGACAAACATAAAAAACCATAGGAAAACCATGAGCGTAAAGCACAAAACTGTCAGGTGTCTGACACTGGTTCGGGTATAGTACATGAACACCCTGTCTTTTCTTTAACTGATTGGATTTCAGACCAATGGTGTCCACTTTAAGTGACTTTGCCAAGGTTACAGGGGCCCATCAGTTGCAGGGCTGAAAATGAATGTTGGCGTCCTTGCCTCAAAGTGATTCATGTGCACATGTGCGTGCGCACACACATACATGCACATGCACAGACACACACACACACACACACACGTGTGCTCGGTATGCATAATCCCCGTGAGCAGAGTTAGTTAACCTTCCCAAGCCTCTGGACATCAGTTAGAAGCCAACGGCCCCCAAACAGCTGTCAATAGTATTTTAACAACGCATTTTGGAGCATATTCTTGGTACACAGAATCAACTGGCACTAGTGATGCCAGTTCTGCACACTACAGAAAACCAAGGGCTGATGCAGAAAATGAGTGGTTAATCAATTGTCAGCACTTTTAGCTACAGCTGGTGAAATCAAATGGAGCCACTGTAATCATCTTTCACTAGTTGTTATCTGGATCCCCATGCCTTGTTTTAAAGGGATCAGAGCACAATTAACCTGTCAAAAGCAGCATTAATAATATAATAACAATAGGAGATATATCAATCTCCTAGAACTGGAAGGGACCTTGAAAGGTCATTGAGTCCAGCCCCCTGCCTTCACTAGCAGGACCAATTTTTGCCCCAGATCTCTAAGTGGCCCCCTCAAGGATTGAGCTCACAACCCTGGGTTTAGCAGGCCAATGCTCAAACCACTGAGCTGTCCCTCCCCCACTGCACTGGGCATTGGGTGTAAGGACTATGAAGCGAACATGGCTTGGTTTTAATGGAGGGTGTCACACTCTTGCCATAAAACTACTTTCCCCCCACCTTTTGTATCTCGGCATCTGCTCAAGTAACAGTGTTGACTGGCCTACATTCCTAACCTTTCTAAGTGTTGACAACAAGGCATGTCTGTGCATTTAAATGCATACCTAACAGAAAGACAGAAAGGTTTTGACTGAAGAAAGGTTTTAGCCGCTGACGATTATGGGTTCAATTCTGATGCTCTTCCTGGAGATTTCACTGGGCATTCTGTTATGTAATTTACAGGTGAAACTGGACCAAATTTGATGCCAGAACTTGGGGTGGGGAGAAGGGTGTCTTAGTCTAAACCTGTTACTGATCTGTCTCTATAGTGGCTTATATCATAGCCTTACATCTTCACACCCCTCTTTATCCTTCTCTCCTAGGCATTTTTAAAGCATCCATCATAGTAGTATCTAGGATGTGAACTCTGGTAAAGCTTGGCTCCAGATACGAAGCGAGTGGCAAAACGGTGTCATAAACCTAGATCCAAACACTCCAAACATCCAACCACATGTCTTGCCTATTCTAGATATAAAGTGTCCATCACCTCATTGTATGGGACTTGAGCTCTGGGGAAGTGGGATCTGAATACAGATTCAAACTGTGGGTCAGAGCTCTGTTCCTGTGACACAGAAGGTGTCTGGAAAGATTTTTTAAAAATAACTAAGGAAAAGTTTTAGTAGAAAGCTGAGTCCAGACCCAGGGGATCACAAGAAGGATGTCCCCAATTTTGGGCAGTGTGACGAACTGGGAATGTTCTTAATGTTTGCTCTGAATACTGTGTTGGTGCCTCAGTGTCCCCATGGCAGTTCTTAAGTATCTGGCAGAGCAAAGGGCCAGTGCACCTAAATGCCTGGCACTCTGTCTCCTAGCAACTGATGGCCTGGGCCCCTCCTCTGCAAAGGTGCCAGCTGAAGGTGTTGGAGACAAAGAGATCAGGTGACCTCCTGGCCCGGGAAAGGGGCTGAGGAGAGAGGAGGGGCTGAGAGGGGTTGTTAGTCTGGAGCTGGCTGGGGTCAAGGGTGGAGGGCAGACCTGGGGGTCTGGCTCACTGCCCCCCAGAATGGACCCAGCCGAGGGGTCCGGTTCGCTGTATCTACAAACTCTGTTTTAGACCCTGTTCCTGTCATCGAATAAACCTCTGTTTTACTGGCTGGCTGAGAGTCACGTCTGACTGCAAAGTGGGGATGCAGAACCCGGTGGCTTCCCCAGGACCCTGCTGGGGTGGACTCGCTGTGGGAAGCGCACGGAGGGGCAGAGGATGCTGAATGCTCCAAGGAGAGACCCAGGAGGTGAAGCTGTGTGAGCTTCTTGCCCTGAACAAGTCTGCTCCAAGGGAGAGGAGGCTCCCCAAAGTCCTGCCTGGCTTGGTGGGGAGCAGTTCCAGAGCATTGCCCGGTGACTCCGTGACAACTGGTGGCAGCGGCGGGACGTATTGCACCCCGTGAATGGCGCTGCTTGCAGTAAGTGACTGGGGAGCAGTAAAACAAAAGAGGGATAATGAGGACCAGGCGTGCTGAAGGCTCAGAGAGGGACGGTTTCAGGGGGCAGTTAACCTCTGGGAGTGTGTGACCAGCGAGAAGGACTGTTGGAGTAACGGGGTCCCCCTGAGGACTGCAGCGAGCGGTCTCAGGGGCGGAGGAGCTTGCCGCTCGACCCTGGGAGAGAGAAGGATTTTGCAGTAGCAGGGTTCCCCTGGGGATTGCAGGAGCAGTCCCAGGGGCAGAGGAGTCTGCAGCTCGACCCTGGCAAAGAGGTGGTGATCACGAGAAGGGCTGGCACACCAGGGGTTCTTCCTGGAAACCATGGGGGAGCCAAGAGCACACAGGCCTGTGAGTCCAGAGCCACTTGGGAACGGTGAAGTGATGGCCTATCACCATCTCCTTGAGAAGGACATTGTGATCCTGTGCACAAAGAGAGGGTTACACATGGGGAAATTCACCAAGGCACAGTTAATCGTGCAGTTGGAGGAAAAGCACCGCTCTGAGGAGCAGATTCCTGGCCCAGATGAGCCTACAAGAGGATCTGAGAGCAGCTGGAGCATCAGCCAGGCATCCCCGGGAGTCTGGTCCCCAATCAGACGAGGATCTTCACGATTGGGTTCCTCATCAGGAGATTGGAGACGGATGGGATGGGAGCAGAGCCTGAGAGAGCGAGAGGACCGTGAGAGAGAGCAAGAGCCCGAGGAAAAGCTGCAGGAGAAGCAGCAGCAGCGTGGACTGGTGATGGTGGATCAGAGAGACATAGGGGGCTGCCCAGGGGTTAGTGGGGAAACACGCCTGCGGGGGCGAGACCCTGGGACAGAGAGAACTGTGGTGGTGCAGCCCCAGATGCTGAGGGACTGTGGGACCTGGGTGAAGTTCCCTGGGGTGAAGCCCCTCGCCCTGCCTATGGCCCAGATCCCTGTGCAGACACAGGAGGGGTTGGGCTGGCTGGTCGTTGGGGTTCTCCAGGATATCGGCTGGGAGGCCCTGTTGGGGGGTGACTGTCTCCCCATGGGACAGGATCCAGGCCCCGCTCCTGTAACGGCTGAGGGTTTGAATTCAAATCCAGGGAACCAATTGGCTAGGATGGAAATGGTCAGTGAAAATGCAAATGACCCGGCTGGCAGGGGGGAGGGGCTGCAGGGCTCAGGATACCTGCCTACCTGTAACCAGCCCCCTGGGGCTGAGTGGGAGGGAGAGATGCTCCCCGCCCCCCTGCACACCGGAGAGGGGGCTCAGGCTGGCTCTGATGCTGTGACCAGAGCAGAGAGCTCGCTGCCTGTCCCCACTGGGACAGCAAGGGCAGCGCTGAGCACGGGGGGAGCTGAGACCCCAGCTGAGTGGGGGGACACCCAGGCAGGGCAGGTCAGCTGCCAAACAGGTTTGCCTGGTCCAGACGTGCTGCTGGGAAGTGATTACACAGCAGGGAGGGAGCTACCAGGGACAGGGCTCAGGGGGGCTGCGACCCCAGGCCCAGCCAGCGAGAGGGAGCAGGTCCCACTCCCTGCCCCAGCCGCTGAATCCCAGACTGAGCTGCAGAGGGATCTCTCCTTGGAGAAGCTGAGGGAACTTGCTGGCCACAGCGCTGCAAACCCCCTTGGGGAAGGCTGCAGGGACAGAGTCCTGCAGGAGGAGGGATTCCTGTACCGGGAATGGGCTCCCCAAGGGGAAGTAGAACTGGGGGGAATCGGGAGGCAGCTGGTGGTGCTCCAGGAATCCACAGGGTTCTTCCCGTTCAAGCTGCTGGATGGGAGGAGAGTGAGGGGACCCCTGAACCTGAAGAGGGAGGATTGGATGAAGAAGGGGGAAGACCCCCGGGGGGATCTCTTCGCTGAGGTGGGAGACAATCTCCCCATCAGGTGTTTCCCATTCAGAGTCACTGGGAAAGCAGCCCAGAACCTGGAGAGAGAGGTCAGGAACATGCTGGCTTTAGATGGGATCCAGCCGTTTTACAGCCCATGGGCCTCACCCGTGGGGCTGATCCCCAAGGGAGACAGGATGATCTGGTTTTATGGGGGCTATCAGAAGCTTAAAGCCATCACTGTCCAATGCCGACCCCATGCCTAGGCCTGGGGAGATTCTAGACAAGCAGAGGGCGATGGAGAACTTGGCCCTGGCAGACACTGATAACATGTGCATCTTTAGCCAGATCTGGGAGGAACAGGTGTCCCAGGTGAAGAGGGGGCTGGGCTGCCTCAAGGAGGTGGGACTGACGTTAAAAGCTGGAAAGTGCAAGGGGGGACGGCAGAGGTGTTGTGTCTGGGCCACAAAGTGGGAAGCGGCTGCCCAAGCCCAGAGCTGGCAAAGGCCAAGATGGGGGCTCTTAACCAAAAGAGCCTGAATCACAGACCGGAGGGCTGGGGAAAGACCCAATCCCAGCTTGAACCCCAGGGGTATTGGGGTGGCAAAGGGTGTGGGCTGCATAAAGCTTCCCACCGGCGGCCTGCAAGTGCCATCAAGCACACCTGACCTAAGGGAGGGCGTGAGACTGGACTGTCCTGGTGTAACTCACACCAAGGAATGGGAGAGATGCTGGGGCATCCATGGGAACCTTGGTGGGTTCGAACTTCCCCAGGTCACTGGCTGGAGTGACCTCGCTCAGTTCGGTCTCGAAGGGGGGAGAGATGTGACGAACTGGGAATGTTCTTAATGTTTGCTCTGAATACTGTGTTGGTGCCTCAGTGTCCCCATGGCAGTTCTTAAGTATCTGGCAGAGCAAAGGGCCAGTGCACCTAAATGCCTGGCACTCTGTCTCCTAGCAACTGATGGCCTGGGCCCCTCCTCTGCAAAGGTGCCAGCTGAAGGTGTTGGAGACAAAGAGATCAGGTGACCTCCTGGCCCGGGAAAGGGGCTGAGGAGAGAGGAGGGGCTGAGAGGGGTTGTTAGTCTGGAGCTGGCTGGGGTCAAGGGTGGAGGGCAGACCTGGGGGTCTGGCTCACTGCCCCCCAGAATGGACCCAGCCGAGGGGTCCGGTTCGCTGTATCTACAAACTCTGTTTTAGACCCTGTTCCTGTCATCGAATAAACCTCTGTTTTACTGGCTGGCTGAGAGTCACGTCTGACTGCAAAGTGGGGATGCAGAACCCGGTGGCTTCCCCAGGACCCCGCTGGGGTGGACTCGCTGTGGGAAGCGCACGGAGGGGCAGAGGATGCTGAATGCTCCAAGGAGAGACCCAGGAGGTGAAGCTGTGTGAGCTTCTTGCCCTGAACAAGTCTGCTCCAAGGGAGAGGAGGCTCCCCAAAGTCCTGCCTGGCTTGGTGGGGAGCAGTTCCAGAGCATTGCCCGGTGACTCCGTGACAGGCAGTCAGTGTACTTGATAAACCATTAGAAGCATGAAGTAACTCGTTGCAGACTTTAATCAAATCAGTGAGATACTGGAAATCCCTCTGGTTTATTTGGTGTTGTCACCAGGGCTGACGAGAGGGTAGGGGGGAAGGCAGTACAAATTACCGGGGCCCGGCAGTTTAGAATGGGACCCTGGCTTCCCCAGCTTCATCGGCCCTGTTTAGCCAGTCCACTCTTGCTGAGGGGCCTGAAAATTGTTTTTCAGTGGGGCCCGAACCCGCTCTCGGTGGCCCTGGTTGTCACTCTTGGCTCCTTGAGAGACAAACATTTGCAGACACACTTAGAAACTAAGGCCATGTTTGCTAGACTGGTCTGGGGAAGGGATAATCCTCAATCTCCCCCTTCCAGCCCCCCATTCCCTTCCAGGGTCATTTAACACACCCAGGCTTACAATATTATAGATTCCAGCAAGGATTCTATAATATTAATTCTCTTTGGGAAATGTCATGTGATAAGTCACATGAATTTCACTCCTCTGGCATTTAAGAATGAACTGTATATAATTTATTTCATCCATGTTTGGAAGTCTTCTCTTCCCCCGTTTTGAGGCACATTAGGTGGTATCTAAATGCCATTTACCAGAGGTAAAAATTAGAGGTTAGGATGGAATATTAAAAAAAAAAAATCCAAATTTGCATGTTTCAAGTTCCAGCTTTCTTCTGCTGGCCACGGATTTCCAAAGAGCAAAGTCTAAACTATTCTGAACTCTGGAGAAAAAGAGAAAGAGGAAATTGTGCTTAATGTGCATAAGTCCTGCCAAGTAGTGTCAGGCTAAGTACTGTTAGGCCTCAAACTTCTGGAAGCTGTAAGAAGCGAGTACAGTAGAATCCTGCAAGCATAAGCATAATCTATGGAGAAGCTTTATAGATTAAGAAGGAAACTCGGTAAAGGTTGATACAGACTTGTGGTTACTATGCTCTGCAACCAGACACCTCTTTAAGCCAATTTAAGGTTTTTTAAGTCTAGCAAGTTGACCACAACTAGCTGCAAAAAGAAAAGATGAGCTGGTCACAGGTGCACAGTTCATTAGTTCAAAACAACAGCAAATGCCACCCTGTAAAATCTGGCCACCTTGATTGGTTGACTTGCTCAAAAGCACGGCCAGCAAGTACTGTATAAAAAAAAATGCAGAAGTGCATATGTGTGTGTGTGTGTTGTTAACCTAAAAGAGATCGCTCTTTGTCAGGCTCACATACACCCCCTGAACCAAAGGGACTTGCGCTTCACTGACTATCTGTGCCTGGCCAGTGCAGGGAATGGTCAACTGAAAGGTAATGTATCTTTGGATGAAAACAGGATGAGGTATTAGGTAAAACGGTCTGGTAATGCTTGAGCTGGTTAATCTTAAATCTGTATTAATACTATAGGTTAAGTTTATCAATCAATTGTTTAAGTTGTTTAAAAGTAGTAGGAACTAATAGCAAATCATTATATAGCAACAGTATATGTATTTGTGCCTTGCTGGAAATGGGCACCGTGTGGGCAAGGTTAACAGATTATAACTCATAGTAACTTTGCAAGTCACTGTGCCTGTCTTCAATATAAATTACCATAAAGTTAGTATGAAAGTTAGTAAAAGTGTATTAATTAAATAAAAATATACATATGTGTTAAGATTGGTAAAATATAGTTAATCAATGTATTAGTATCACATAGAGGATTATATGCTATTGGAGGTGAATATAACGCCTGTAAGGTTGTTAGCTAATCAAAAATAGCAGCATTGCATGTTCTAGTAACTGTTTCCAATGTTAATTGTCTGTCATATATGAACTTATAGGAATAAGAAGTTAATGCATAATATTACTTGTTCCTGTGCCTGTCTCCAGTATAATTTGTCATTTATATTAATCCTCACTCAGTGTTGGTCTTTAATTCTGTTCTTCTTATTCTGTCTGTGTTGCCTTTATAGTCATAAGTCATTAAAAGCCTTTCTTGAGGAATAATTAGTTGTTAGTTTCTCTTTTGCGGACATTACTCAGCCTCATTCCATCTGTGTTGGGTGGTGGGAAGCTGCGAACACCCAGAGCCCCAATAAGGCCCTAATAGGAGCCCCCTTAGGGCTCTGATGTGTGCCTCCTCCTCCCATTAATCTTCACAGAAATGTTAATATTTGTGATTCTGGTCTTTGCAGGTTAATCCACTGGGCTTGGTCCTCAGCTGGTGTAAACTGTCCAAAGTGCCACCAGCTGTTGACCTGGCCATTCACTTTTACCGGGCCTAAATCCTGGGATAGAAGCTCAATCGTACCTGAAGAGTTTAATCTTCAATAAATGATACACTGAACTGATTTATTTTTTACTTTCTTTCTGGCGCAGATCCTCACCTGATATAAATTGGCATATCTATCTATCTATCTAAGCTCTACGAGGGCAGGAGGCAAGAAAGAGAGAAACAAAGCGATGTTTCTGTATCTAGAGAGAGAGAGAGAGAGAAAAAAAGAGAGAGAGAGATCTTTTTCTAGACAGACAGAAGGATTACACTCCTATTGGTTTAACAGGCCTCACACTGCCTCCGATAGCTTTTTAAACATTTACTTATTGCTGGAAGGTGCCTCTAGAGAAAATGAAGTGCTATGGTGCAAGAGATGTGACTGTGATGCAGAGGATGAAACTTTTCTATCTGAACTCAAGGAGAGATTCACACCACAGGAAAGTGGGAAGTGGAATTACTTTTACCTTTAGGTTTAATTCTGCAAGCATAATTTAGTGCAGCTGTCGTCACACATTTTTGTATAAATGCACATGCAAGCCTGAAAGCAGTTTACGATGATCCGCACGGCATGCAATTAGTACAAAAATGTTTGTGCTGCACTGGGTGACTTGGAAATGTTATCTATTATCAGATCAGTTGCAGAGAGGAGTTACCTCCCTGATTCTCCTCTCGCCTTAACTTCTCCAAAGATCTAGAATTGCCTGTGTGCCCTCAACCCTGTCAACAAACCACAATGTGCTGATTAGGAAGCTTCAAAGGTTTAAGTGAAACAAACACATTCAGCTCTTCCAGGAGCAGTCTGAGTGAAGACGGAGGAAACAGTTTGGAAAGAGAGAGATTTTTCTGTCGTATGACTCTGTTGTGTTTATAACCATCCCACCAACTATTCTGGTCCCCAAAAGGGTAAACAGGAAGGCATTTGTATAGTAGAAGAAGGGAAAAAATCAAGA
Organism: Gopherus flavomarginatus; assembly: GCF_025201925.1. Taxonomy (NCBI): domain Eukaryota; kingdom Metazoa; phylum Chordata; order Testudines; family Testudinidae; genus Gopherus; species Gopherus flavomarginatus. The sequence goes on along the minus strand of NC_066629.1, from coordinate 2,211,911 downwards.
GCAACTGATTTTCCTGCTCAGTTACTGCCTTATTTTGATGTACAATTACAAGGTGGCACAGAAATTGTGGTCAGATAAGTCGCCTGGTTAGGCATTCATTTACTTGTTTTCAGTGTCTGTGGGCTCTGTTTGTAGACATCAAAATCATACTACCAACTGGTCTCTCTTTGGTATTACCCAGGGCAAAGGGGCTTCCAGCATTTCACCACAAGAATGTTACTGAACTGAGTCTCAGTATTTCTGCTGGGCTCGTGTTACACATCTGAATGATGACAGAGAGAGGTCTGCTTAAGAGCTTAGATCAGATGCTGATCTCTGTTACATGGGTGTAAGTCAGGAGTCACTTCACTGATTTCAGTGGTATCACTCTGGGTTTACACTTTTGTAACCTGGACAAAACCTGTCTCTTTGTACCTTGTTGCATCTAGCTATTGCAGCGAGCACAGCAATACACCTGATTTTTTTTTCAAGGTTATTTTTAAAAAGACTAGCCAACATGAGCAAATGCTCAGAGTTGGCATTCCACCAGAATGAGCAGCAGCTAATTTTAACAATTATTGGAACAATTAGTATGGTTATCAAAAATACCCCCATTCTGGCACAGTCACTGGGGTTTATGATGATATACACTGATATCCTTCTCGCTCATTTATGATAAAGTTGCCAGGATTATGGGCAGTACTAAGGGAAATGCAATTTGTACATATCATAGAAAAAACATCGAGCAGAAAAATGTCACAAGCTCTAATGGTCATGGAAATATTTACTATGTAAAGCCAGGGATCTCATCTTGCTTGCCCCTATCAGGGTTGCTCATTGAACGCTGGCTCCGATCGAGCCATCAGTAATAGATCCAGAGATGAATGAACACAGCATAGCCAAGATTAGACCCACAATGCCTTACTCTGATGCCCGCAATTCGATGTTCTGCCTTGAATTCTTTGCCATTTTTCAGCCAGTATATGGATGGGGTGGGGTTGCCTGCTGCACAGCAACGGAAGCGAACAGTACTTGCTGCGGGCACAGCTAGCAGCTTCTTCTCCATCCTTTTTAATGGGTCCAATAAGGAGCATCTGAGAAGTGAAAGACACAAAACAAATAGGCTTATTTCTGCAGAGCATAACATGGGGTAGAGCAGCTGCTTTCTAAGACCCAGAACAGAAGCTATACATACATGTGGCAAAACACATGTGGCCTTCTGTAACACCACACAGCTCGTGTTTTGTCACACCCGGTGCTAAGAGATGAAGCAGTTTACTATAAACCAGATTTAAAAAAAATATCTATATATAACCAGCAAAGAACGATAATTGAGTTAAATCAGGAGTTTCTCAAGTCAGGGCCAAATCCTGAGTAGTGCTGACTACTTGCTTTACTTCCAGTGGCTTCAAGGCATTAAAGGTGTTGAGTGTTTGTCAGGAGCTGCTGGTCCCCAGGGCCGGAACTAGGTTTTTTTGCTGCACAAAGCAAAAAAACTTGGCTGTCCCCCACCCCAGCCCTTGGCTCCCCGCCGCACCCCCTACTGCCCAAGCCCTGGGCTCCTCACTTCCCTCCCACCCACACACCGCCTGCTTCCCCAGCCCTGGTTCCCCTCTGCTCCACCCACACCCCCTGATGCCCCAGCCCTAGGCTCTCCCCTCTCCACTTGCACCTCCTGCTGCCCTAGCTGTGGACTCCCCCCCACACGTCCACCCTCCTTCTGCCCTAGCCCTGGGTCAGTGGTAACTCGCTCCCAGGGTGGGTCATTCAGCAGGAATTTTCGATGTGCACAGAACACAGACAGGATTCAAGTATCAGATGGGTAGCCGTGTTAGTCTGAATCTGTAAAGCAGCAAAGAGTCCTGTGGCACCTTATAGACTAACAGACGTTACGGAGCATGAGCTTTCGTGGGTGAATACCCACTTTGTCAGATGCATGTAGTGGAAATTTCCAGGGGCAGGTATATGTATGCAGGCAAGCTAGAGATAATGAGGTAGTTCAGTCAGGGAGGATGAGGCCCTGTTCTAGCAGTTGAGGTGTGAAAACCAAGGGAGGAAAAACTGGGTTTGTAGTTGGCAAGCCATTCACAGCCTTTGTTTAATCCTGAGCTGATGGTGTCAAAATTTGCAGATAAACTGAAGCTCAGCAGTTTCTCTTTGAAGTCTGGTCCTGAAGTTTTTTTTGCTGCAGGATGGCCCACCTTAAGGTCTGCTATAGTGTGGCCAGGGAGGTTGAAGTGTTCTCCCTACAGGTTTTTGTATATTGCCATTCCTAATATCTGATTTGTGTCCGTTTATCCCTTTTCCGTAGTGACTGTCCAGTTTGGCCGATGTACATAGCAGAGGGGCATTGCTGGCATATGATAGCATATATTACATTGGTGGACGTGCAGGTGAATGAACCGGTGATGGTATGGCTGATCTGGTTAGGTCCTGTGATGGTGTCGCTGGTGTAGATATGTGGGCAGAGTTGGCATCGAGGTTTATTGCATGGACTGGTTCCTGAGATAGTTACTATGGTTGCGGTGTGCAGTTACTGGTGAGAATATGTTTCAGATTGGCAGATTGCCTGTGAGCGAGGACTGGCCTGCCATCCAAGGCCTCTGTGAAAGTGTGGGATCATTGTCCAGTATGGGTTGTAGGTCCCTGATGATGCATTGGAGAGGTTTTTAGCTGGGGACTGTATGTGATGGCCAGTGGAGTCCTGTTGGTTTCTTTCTTGGGTTTGTCTTGCAGTAGGAGGCTTCTGGGTACACGTCTGGCTCTGTTGATCTGTTTCCTTATTTCCTCATGCCGGTATTGTAGTTTGAGAATGCTTGGCGGAGATTTCGTAGGTGTTGGTCTCTGTCGGAGGGGTTAGAGCAGATGCGGTTGTACCTCAGTGCTTGGCTGTAGACAACAGATCGTGTGATGTGCCCGGGATGGAAGCTGGAGGCATGAAGGTAGGCATAGCAGTCGGTAGGTTTTCGGTATAGGGTGGTGGTAATGTGACCATCACTTATTTGCACCGTGGTGTCTAGGAAGTGGACCTCCCGTGTAGATTGGTCCAGGCTGAGGTTGATGGTGGGGTGGAAGCTGTTGAAATCGTGGTGGAATTTTTCCAGAGACTCCTTCCCATGGGTCCAGATGATGAAGTTGTCATCAATGTAGCGTAGGTAGAGAAGGGGTGTGAGTGGACGAGAGCTGAGGAGCGTTGTTCCAGGTCAGCCATAAAAATATTGGCATATTGTGGGGCCATGCGTGTGTCCACAGCTGTGCCACTGATCTGGAGATATATATTGTCATTAAATTTGAAATAGTTGTGTGTGACGATAAAGGCACAGAGCTCAGCAGCCAGTTGTGCTGTAGCATCATCAGAGATACTGTTCCTGACACCTTGTATTCCATCTGTGTGTGGGATGTTCGTGTAAAGAGCCTCTACATCCATGGTGGCTAGGATGGTGTTTTCTGGAAGGTCACCAATGCACATCACACAATCCATTGTCTACAGCCAAGCACTGAGGTACATCCGCATCTGCTCTAACCCCTCCGACAGAGACCAACACCTACAAAATCTCCACCAAGCATTCTCAAAACTATAATACCCGCATGAGGAAATAAGGAAACAGATCAACAGAGCCAGACATGTACCCAGAAGCCTCCTACTGCAAGACAAACCCAAGAAAGAACCAACAGGACTCCACTGGCCATCACATACAGTCCTCAGCTAAAACCTCTCCAACGCATCATCAGGGACCTACAACCCATCCTGGACAATGATCCCACACTTTCACAGGCCTTGGGTGGCAGGCCAGTCCTCGCCCACAGGCAACCTGCCAATCTGAAACATATTCTCACCAGTAACTGCACACCGCACCACAGTAACTCTAGCTCAGGAACCAATCCATGCAGCAAACCTCGATGCCAACTCTGCCCACATATCTACACCAGCGACACCATCACAGGACCTAACCAGATCAGCCACACCATCACCGGTTCATTCACCTGCATGTCCACCAATGTAATATATACCATCATATGCCACCAATGCTCCTCTGCTATGTACATCGGCCAAACTGGACAGTCGCTACGGAAAAGGATAAACGGACACAAATCAGATATTAGGAATGGCAATATACAAAAACCTGTAGGAGAACACTTCAACCTCCCTGGCCACACTATAGCAGACCTTAAGGTGGCCATCCTGCAGCAAAAAAACTTCAGGACCAGACTTCAAAGAGAAACTGCTGAGCTTCAGTTCATCTGCAAATTTGACACCATCAGCTTGGGATTAAACAAAGGCTGTGAATGGCTTGCCAACTACAAACCCAGTTTCTCCTCCCTTGGTTTTCACAACTCAACTGCTAGAACAGGGCCTCATCCTCCCTGATTGAACTACCTCATTATCTCTAGCCTGCTTGCATATATATACCTGCCCCTGGAAACTTCCACTACATGCATCTGATGAAGTGGGTATTCACCTACGAAAGCTCATGCTCCGTAACGTCTGTTAGTCTATAAGGTGCCACAGGACTCTTTGCTGCTTTTACAGACACGATTGGTTCCCATATAGTTACAGAACTGCAGTCAGGTGGAACAATTTTCAGCTTGTGTGACTGGAGGATATCTGGATGCATACTATAAGACTGTCCTCCATAAATGAGGAAAAGCTGAGGTGCCTTATTATTCTTTGGTTCCACTCTTTATTTCTATGGGGAATTTGCCAATGCAATATCACTGTCTTCCTTTTAAACAAACAAAACTAAAGGCAATGGCTGTTGAAAATAGCAGTTCGAGTGCTAATGACCACTGGGAAGCATTTCTTGCTCAATTTTATCCTACTTTTTCTACAGCAAGTTACAGTGGATCAGTATATTTGATTGGGGAGAAATGAAGTAACAGCTGCCCAAACTGAGCTTGAGGACTCCTGAATTTTGAGGTGTTCAAATCTGGAAGGGAGGTGCTAGATTCCCTTTCTGAATATTAGCTACATCTGGAAAGGAAAAGTCAATTTCTGCTTCCATGACTCAGAAGTGGAAATCCTCCTACGAGCCTGGTACTGTATCTAGAGCTGCCTAGGTCCATAGCCTCCCGTCACTTACTTTTCATTTTAAATTCTAGTGGGATCCACGTACCTCCCTTGCCAGGCTTCAGATAGAGAGGGGCACTGTCCATTTAGTCCCCCCAATTCCTTCTTTGAGGGCTGCAAGGCGAGGTCACACCAGTATCCCTAATCCAGTCTGCTGATGTCTTCTGAAGGGGATATCTGGGCCAAAGCCTACTCCTTGAGCATACGACGAGGGTTATCATACGTCCGTATTTTCACGGACATGTCTGGCTTTGGGGATTTTAAATAGCAATCAAACTCTCAGAAGGTCCAGGATTTTCCTCCCAATGCAGAGCGCAGCACGGCTGACACGGTGGCTCAGCCGGATTGAACCGCTTGCATCGGGGTCTGCAGCATCCAGTGCCCCTCCTCTGCTTCCCACCGCTCCTGAAGTCTCAGCACGCCACGCCAGCAGTGCTCTGGGGAGGATGGGGCTGTGTGCTCCACGGGGAGCACAGCAGCGTGTCTGCGGCAGAATGTCAGGCTCCGCACAGAGCCAGACACGCTGGTCTGAGCGGCACAGTAAGGGGACCAGGGGGTTGGAGAAGGGGTAGGGAGTCCCAGGGTGCAGTCAAGGGACAGGTAGCTGGGGGGTTGGATGAGTCAGGGCTTCTGGGGGGGCCTGTCAGGTGGCAGGGGTGTGGAGCAGGGTTGATGCAATCAAGGAACAGGGAGTGGGGGAGTTGGATGGTTCGGGGGGGCTGCTGTGGGAATGGATGTGTAAAGGGGTTGGGAAAGTCAAGGGACAGGGAGCAGGGGGAGTTAGATGGATCGGGGGGCTGTTAGGGGGTGGGGGTGTGGAGAGGGGTCAGGGCAGTCAAGGGATAGGGATCGGGGGAGTTGGATGGGTCAGGGTTTCTGGGGGGGCTGTCAGGGGTGGGGTGTGGAGAGGGGTCGGAGCAGTCAGGGAACAGGGCGCAGGGGGGGCTGAATGGGGCAGAGGTTCGGGGGACAGTCAGGGGCAGGGGGGGTTAAATGGGTCAGGGGTTCGGGGGGAGCAGTCAAGGGACAGGCAGCAGTTGGATAGGTGTGGGAGTCCCAGGAGTCAATTAGGGGGCAGGGGTGTGGATGGGGGCCAGAGCAGTCAGGGGACAGGTAGGGGGTGGGGTCCTAGGGGGCAGTTAGAGTGGGGGGGGTCTCAGGAGGGGGCAGTCAAGGACAAGGAGAAGGGAGGCTTAGATAGGGGGTGGGGTCCCAGGGGGCGGGATCTCAGGGGACGGTTAGGGGCAGGGGTCTCGGAGGGGACAGTCGGGCACCACCAGCAGGGGGGCTTAGATAAGTGAGGTCCTGGGGGAGGTCAGGGGCAGGGGTCCTGGGGGATGATCAGGGGACAAGGAGCAGGGGGGCTTAGACAGAGGGTGGGGTACCAGGGGGCAGTCAGGGGCAGGGGTCTGGGGGATGATCAGGCGACAAGGAGCAGGGGGAGCTTAGATGGGTGGGGTACCAGGGGACAGTCAGGGGCAGGGGTCCGGGGGGATGATCAGGGGACAAGGAGCAGGGGGGTTTGATGGTTTGGGGTTTCAGGGGGAGCAGTCAGGGGGTGGGAATTGGGAGGGAGTGGATGGGGGCGGGGTCTCCCTGCCCTTCCCAGTGCAGCTCTCCATTAACACCAAGCTGCAGCATGAGGTCTCAGTACCTCACTCCCCCACTTTCCTGTTGATAGCAGCCAAGGGAATGCTGGGAAATGTAGTTCTTTCCCTGCTCCAGGGCTGGCTCTATAGGTAGGGAGCTAACGAAGGAACTACAGCTCCCAGGGCCCCCTGTTCATTCTCAGCTCCCATGCTGGATCCCTGCCGCCCCTGCAAATGGGCCACCCCGAGCACCTGCTTGCTTTGCTGGTGCCTAGAGCCGCCTCTGGTGGTCACCTTGTAGGAGCAGGCCCTTAATGAGCAGGTATCAGAAAACCACTAACTGCTGCACATGGCTCAGCTGACACCATAACTCCCAATTAGCGTTCACCTCTTGCAAGACACTCTGGCACAAATGTATTACATTGGCAGACCTGTTTTACAGAGTCCTAGAGATCTAATACTGTGGGTAGGAGAAATGTTCCAGTCATGCTGAATTTCTGCCAAAGTTCATAGCTGATCTGGAGTTCAAATACTAGACACACACACACACACGCAATCTGCCTTGCACAAATAGAAAGTGCATAATAGAACACAATACTAATGTCTCTGAAGCATGTAATGATCCAGATTAATGGTATTACACTCAAAATAGCAAGCATGACGGTTGAAAGAGCCCATTAGAAAAGGCAAACAATGTGAGGCTCAGACTTGGGCTGATTTCAACATGAGTATCAGAGGGTGCAGATCAAATGGGTTGTTCTTGCTTAGGGCATCAATGAATCTTGCCGATGGCCGCTCCTTCTCTCAGCAAGCTATATAGTAAAGAAAAAGCATTAAACTGGCTAAAAAAAATAGAGGCTCAGATTCTCCATTGATGTAAAACCAGTATAGCTACACTGAAATAAACACAGGTAGAATGAGTTTGCCTGAATTTAAGTACAAGGACAGGTTTAAGATTATAGTTTAAAAAGCTGAAGTGACAGGTCAAATCTATCTAGATTTTTAGAAGGTCATCACCACCCTGGTATTTGAACATAAATATAAAGACCTTATAATACATATAGGGCCGGCTCCAGGCACCAGCACAGGAAGCAGGTGCCTGGGGCGGCCAATGGAAAGGGGGGGCATGTCTGGGTCTTCGGCAGCAATTCGGTGGCGGGGCCCTCACTCGCTCTAGGAGCGAAGGACCCACCACCTAATTGCCGCCGAAGAACAAAGGGGCACAGTAGAGCTGCTGCTGAAGTGCCACCGATCGCGGCTTTATCTTTTTTTGTTTTTTCTTCCTGCTTGGAGTGGCAAAAAACCTGGAGCCAGCCCTGAATAAATATCTGCCTTACCATCATTTATGAACTTCTAGAGCACACATTATGGTGGCTAGGTACCAAACTAGGGGAATTCTTATTTTCAATGCTACAGGCTATCACCTTCACTTTTGAATGAGGTAAGATGCCTCCTTAGCACATTTCATAAAGGTAACGCAGTCCTGTTTACAGAAAGGGAAACTGAGGCAGAAAGATGTTCTGTCCTTTGTCCAAGGTCACCAAGTGAGTCCACAGCACAGATAGGACAAGAGCTCAGGTCTCCTGAGGCATGATTGTGTCCTATCCACCAGGTCGCACAGTTCCCCATATATATTCTGAATAACAACAATAATAATGCTGTATGTCTACGTTGTAATCAATTAAAACAACACCTTCTTGAGTGGAAATAGTATGAATGATATCTTTAAAGAAACAGTCTATGCATTGGGGGAGGTTTAGGTTGGATATTAGGAAAAACTTTTTCACTCAGAGAGTGGTGAAGCACTGGCATGGGTTACCTAGGAAGGTGGTGGAATCTCCTTCCTTAGAGGTTTTTAAGGTCAGGCTTGACAAAGCCCTGGCTGGGATGATTTAGTTGGGAATTCATCTTGCTTTGAGCAGAGGGTTGGACTAGATATCTTCTGAGGTCTCTTCCAACCCTGAGATTCTATGATTCAGGAACAAGCCATTACCTGTGTCTTCAGACTCATCATCATCATCACCACCACCACTGGAGATGGAGATGGAGAATCTTGAAAGTCAAGAAGAAAATGTCACTTGTTGTGCTACCACTACTGGTGTTTCAGTATTTCATTTTCTTGATACCACTACAAAAAACAGTAGATCAAACTCAAGTCATTTTTTTAACCACTATGGAGCAGTCTTTCAAGAGGCAGCCTCCATATGTGAAATGTTGCACCTACCCCCACCCTCCATAATTACATTTCTGGGCACATGTGAGAGGATTTTCACATTTGTCCAACAGAGGATCTGTCACTTCTGGAGAATGGAGATTGATGGACAAATACCACAGGTGTGTGCATGCCAAAATGAAGGGGGCTGCAGCCCTACTGAAAGCTAGGCCCTACGTGTCTCAGAAATTCTTAACTGCTGAGCCTTCCTGTGACTGTTTTGCTGTTTTCTGCAGAATCTAAGATTTCATCCAAGAGGACACATAAAGGAAGCTCTCCTCTTTTCCACTGCTGTCAACATTCCCATGCAGAAGCGCTAACCAAATAGGAGAAGCAGCAGAAGTGTGAATTGTTTCCCTCAATCTTGTGTTAAAGGTGCTCAGCAAAAATACCCAAAATAACCAACAACCAACCTCCTAACCCAAGACTTGTGATTGTTTTGCTTCTTTATGCTGGCTAAAGATTGCCGGCAAGTATTTTTCCCAAGAAGGATCCTGCCAGGTTATTTCAAATCTTAGATTAGCAGGTCTGGATGCTTAAAAGTATTTTAGGGCCTAACACATGGGCACTGGGTGCCTAAATATTTTTGAGGCCCTGGACCTCAGCTCCTGTCTAAGCTGAAACTCTCTGAAGCCCTAACCTTGTAAAGACTTACCAGCGTGCATAACCTTACACACTGTGAGTAGTCCCATTGACACCACATTGCTATAGGATCATGATTGGTGCATTACATTAAGCATGTGTGTTAAGTCTTTGAAGGCCTACGACGACTAGTGAACTAGTGCAATGGTGAAATCACAAGAGCGATTTAATTAGAATTTTATTTCCTTTTCATTTTGTCCTCCTCACCTTATTTTTCTGGCACAGACTCTTCTCACCTGTTCTCCAGAGCAGGTCTTTCCAGTAACACTCGTGGGAACTGAGTACTACAAAGGGGAAGATCCTTGAGATAGGAGGACAGGGAGACCCCCATTTGTCACTCTGTCACAAGTGCAGCATGGTGCTTTCATTACAATCAGGAGACATGGGGAAGGTCTACACTACAAATCTGCGGCTCTGCCGCTGTAGCACATTTGGTGAAGGCGCTTTAAGTTGATGGGAGCTCTCCTGTCGGTTTAATAAATCCACCTCTGTGAGAGCTGACAGGAGAAACTCTCCTGCCGACACAGCACTGTCTACACACGGGGGGTAAAGGTCAGCAAAGCTACGCCGCTCAGGTGTGGATTTTTCATACTGAAGTATGTCGTGCAGACCCAGCCTAGGAAAGCAGGGACTTTACGTAAGTGCAGCTCCGCCTGCCGGGGAGCTGTTAGTGTTTTCATGTCTGGAGACTCTGCACACACATTTGCAATGGCCACGTCATGATGCTCCTACAGGCATGAGCAGCTGAACTGCAGTACTGGGCGGGGGGCAGCGGGCACAGCTGCTCTGCGTCTCTTGCCTGTTTTGTGTTGCTCTGTGGAAACACAGGGAGGGAGGATTTGAGGGAAGCTGGGGTCATGGCCAGGGCATCCAATCTATATGGATGTACTGGCCAAAACCCTCCCAGAGGAGGCACGTGGCAGTCTTCTGCAGCTACTACAGCTCAGTAGAGAAAAACTGCCTGGTTCCAAACAGTGCATGTCATGCAAAGCAGCTGCTCCCTGGCTCTGCCTCCGGGAGCCACAAAGCCTGACCATGCAGAAGGGCTTTGAAGTGTCTGGGTGTCAGGTGGGATCAGAGACGACGTGTACCTCTTGGGTGGGGGGCTAGAGACAGCATGGGACTAGGTGGGCTCTGCCCCGCTACATCAGCACTTCAGAGAGCAGGGCCAAATGGAAGGCAGAAATCAGTGTGGTGGGGGAGACACGTGAGGTCACATGCCATTCTGTGTGGCATCATGTAAGGGAGCCACTGCCCACTGCACCTTGTGGTCTGAGGTCCAATGAGGCACTTTACCTCCTCACTCCCCCAGTCACACAGGTGACTAACACTGAGACTGTCATACCAGATCCAAACAACTGGCCGCGCTCAATAGCCCACATCCAATAATGGCCAGCATCAGATAGTTCAGATGTAAAAAACCCCCATAACAACAATGGACTAAGCCACCTAAAGGGCAAGCTTCCTTGACAAAGAAAGTATTTCCTTTTGCCAGCTTAAATCCGTGCTCCTGTCATTTCATTAGGTCTCAAAGGGAAAGAGGGAGAACCTATTTTGTCATCTCTAGACCATTCAGTAAATTAATACCCCACTGTCACGTCACCTCATTAGCTCCTCTCTAAGCAATGCAACCCCAATCTTCAAAATCTCTCCCAGATCCAAGTTGCTCCATGCTTCTAGGCACTTTCACTACCCTTCTCTGGATCTCTTCTT